>NC_091262.1:79053611-79358888 GCF_042477335.2 Ovis canadensis
CTGAGGAACCCTAGGTGTTGGACTTGGTAGGCCAAGCCTTAAAACCAGCATAAGTTCAAAGACCTATAGGAAATTGTTTTTAAAAGAATTACAAAGTAAAGGAAGCTATCAACAAAACGAAAAGGCAGTCTACCAAATGAGAGGAGACGTTTGCAGGAAATATATCCAACAAGGGGTTAATAGCCAGAAAACACAAAAGACTCATACAACACAACGTAAAACAGCAGCCAACCTGATCAAAACTAGGCAGAGGACCCGAATAGACATTTTCCAAAGAAGACATTACAGATGGCCAACCAGTGCATAAAAGATGCTCAGCATCGCTAATCAGCAGGGAAATGCAACTCAAAACCACAATGAAATACCACCTCACACCTGTCAGAATGGCTGTTATTAAGAAGACAACAAATAAGCAGTTTGGCAAGGATGTTGAGAAAAGAGAACTATTGTGCACTGTTGGTGGCAATGTAAATTGGTGCAGCCACTATGGAAAATAGTATGGAGGCTCCTCCAAAAATCAAAAATAAAATGACAAATAACCAAAAGGGCCTGCCGCGCAGCACAGGAGACTGTTCTCAGTGTCTCGTGATAATCCATACCAGAAAAGAATCTAACAGGAGAATAGATGCATGCGCGTGTCTAATTGAATCACTTTGCTGTGCACCTGAAGCTAACGCCACACTGTAAATCAACTACGTTTCAATAACACTAACAGAAAAATGGAGCTACCATAGGGTCCAGCAATTCCACTTCTGGGTGTTTTCCCAAAGAAAATAAAAACACTAATTAGAAAAGAAACATGCACCCAAGGCTCACTGAAGTATTATACACAATAGCCAGCATTTGGAAGCAACCTAAGTGCCCATTGATAGATGAATGGATGAATACGTGTGTGTGTGCTCTCTCTCTCTATATATATATATATATATATACACACACACACACACACACACACATACACACATACACATTATATATGTGTGTGTGTGTGTGTATATATATATATATATATATATATATATATAGTATTCTTGCCTGGGAAATCCCACGGACTGTAGTCCACCAGGACCCTCTTCCCATGGAATTTTCCAGGCAAGAATACTGGAGTGTGTTGCCATTCCCTTCTTCAGGGGATCTTCCAAACTTAGGGATCGAACTCATATCATCTGCATTGGCAAATGGATGCTTTACCACTGAGCCACCTGGGAAGCCCCATACACACACACACACACACACACACACACATATACGTATACATATACACATATGTGTTACTCAGCTATTTAAAAAAAAGAATGAAATGTCACCTTTTGTGACATCATGGGTGGACCTAGAGAGTATTAGGCATAGTAAAATAAGTCAGACAGAAAAAGTAAAATACGTCAGACAGAAGAAGAAAAATGCTGTATGATTTCACTAATAATTGGAATCTAAAAAAGAAAAAACAGAAATAGAGTCCCAGGTACAGAAAACAAAGAGGGTGCTGTTGGAGGGAACAGGGGGAGGAGGAGGATGAGACAGGTGAGCTTAATCACAGGTACATACCTCCAGTTACAAAACAAATGAGTCACGGGGAAGAAATGTGCAGCATGGGGAAGGCAGTCAAGAATAATGCACCATCTTTGCATGGCGACAGCTGGTGACGAGGCTTATCATGGTGACCATCTCATAACGTACAGAAACATCAGATCGTTGTGTCGTACACCAGAAACTGAGGGGGTTGTAAGTCAAAAATAGGCAAGCAAACAAAATCATAGAGAAAGAGACCAGTCCTGAGGCCACCAGAGGTGGCAGGTGAGGGCGAAGTTTGGATGAAGGTGGTTGGAAGATGCAGACTTCCAGGTACAAGATAAATAAGTATTAGGAGCGTAGTGTATACAACAGGATGAATATAATCAACTCTGCTTTATGTCTTAAGTGAAAGTGATTAAGAGGGTAGATCTTAGGTGTTCTCATCACAAGGAAAAATATTTTTTCTCTTATTTGTATCTACGTGAGATGCTGGATGCACCTGAACTTATCATGGTCATTATCTCATGGTGTATGTAGGTCAGATCATTTTGCTGTGCCTCTTAAACTTATACAGTGCCGTATATCAGTTATATCTCGATAGAACTGGAAGAAGAAGAAAAAACAGAAAAGCCTGATAAATTTGACTCATCAATCAGAGAATACCAACAAGAAGATCCAAAGCAGAGGCATCTTTGTTTTATTGCACTCAGCTTTGCAGATATTGCCTTTTTTTAAGAAAACAGATTGAAGTTTGCGACAATCCTGCATTGTCAGATAATGGTTAGCATATCTAAGAAAGCAATAAAGAAATTTTAAAATAAGGCACTTACATTGTTTTTTAGATACAATATATTACACAGTCTTAGATTATAGTGTGTGTAAATGACTTTTACATGCACTGGGGAACCAAAAAATAAAGTGTGACTCATTTTATTGCAATATTTGCTTTACTGCGATGGCCTGGAACCGAACCTGTGATTTCTCCCAGGTCTGCCTGCATAACAAAGAACCAAATAGAAATTCTGGAGTTGAAAAGTAAAACTGAAATGAAAAATTCATCAGAGGGGCTCAAGGATGGATTTGAGCTGTATAGAGAAAGACTCAACAAACTTGGAGATAAAGCGATAGAAACTGTCTAAAGAACAGAAGGGAAGAAGAATGTATAACACAAACAGAGCTTCAGAATTTTGCTAGACCATCGGTGAAAGGCACAGAATTATTTTTTTAAGAAATAAGAGCTGAATTTTTCCCAAACTTGGTTAAAAAAAAAAATCCATCAATATATGCCTGCAATAAACTCAACAAATGTCAGAGGATAAACTAAAAAAAAAAAAAATCCCACCTACACGTATCATAGTCAAAGGTTATGACTATCATATATGTCATCAAAGACAAAGTCTTGAAAGCATCAGCAGTAAGATGACTCATCAAGTACAAGAAAACCTCGATCGGATTATCTTTAGAAATAATGGAAACCAGAAGGTAGCAGGTTGTCATCGTCAAAGTGCTAAAAGAAAAAAAACAGTTGAATTTTCTGCATCTAGCAAAATTATCCTTCAAATATGAAGAGAAATACAGACACACCCAGATAAGCAAAGGCTGAAAGAATTCATTGCTAGCAAACCTGCCTTATAAAAAAACACTGAAGTATGTTCTCCAGGCTAAGAAGAAACAATCTGGGGACAAGAACCTACAGGAAGAAATAAAGAGCACCCACAAAGGTAATCGTGTAAGTAAATATAAAAGACACAGTCGATATATTTTTAATCTTTTCTGCTCTTCATTGAGGTTTTGGGTTGGCCAAAAAGTTTGTCCAGGTCTTTCCATAGGATGGTGTGGGAAATCGAAAAGAACTTTTTGGCCAACCCAACTGCATACGGTGAGAATCACAAAACTGTATGGTTAGGCTTATAACATAGAGTTGTATGTTTATGTGGCAATATTAGCACAAAGGAGAGGGAAGGGAAGGGAGATATATTGGAGCCAACTTTCTGTGTACCATTGTAATTTAGTTAGTATCAATGCTAAACAAATTTTTAAAGTTAAGCTGCTTATTATAATTTCTACAACAATCACTAGGAAAATAATTTTTTAAATGTAGGTTAAAAAAAGAATGGCAATAGTACACTAGGAAATATCCATTTAACACCAAACAAAATTGAAATAACAGAGGACTAGATGAATAAAAAGGCCTTAGACACCACTGTGGGCAGTGACTGCAGCCATGAAATTAAAGGACACTTGCTGCTTGGAAGAAAAGCAATGACAAACATAGACAGAATATTAAAAAACAGAAAGATTACTTCACCAACAAAGGTCCATATAGTCAAAGCTATGGAATTTCCAGTAGTCACGTACAGATGTGAGAGCTGGACAATAAAAAAGGCTGAGGGCCGAAGAATTGATGCCTTTGAACTGTGGTGTGGGAGAAGACTCTTGAGAGTCCCTTGGACTCCAAGGAGATCAAATCAGTCCATCCTAAAGGAAATCAACCCTGAATATTCATTGGAAGGACTGATGCTGAAACTGAAGCTCCAATACTTTGGCCATCTGATGCCAAGAGCTGACTCATTGGAAAAAGACCCTGATTTGGGGAAAGACTGAAGGCGGGAGGAGAAGAGGGCAACAGAGGATGAGATGGTTGGATGGCATCACCGATTCAATGGGCATGAGTCCGAGCAAACTCAGGGAGGTGATGAAGGGCAGCCGTGCTGCCGTCCATAGGGTTGCAAAGAGCTGGACCTGACTGAGCAACTGATCAACAATATACGAAACAAATAACAAAATAGCAAATGTATGTTGAACCATGCCAATCATGACATTAAACAAATAAAAACTCAAAAAGCAGAGACTGTCAGAATGTTAAAAACAACAGCAACAACCAGGATCCAATTTTACACTCTTTACAGTAAACACAAAGACAGAATAAATTGAAAGTAAAAAGTAAAAGGCACACCTCATTTTACTGAGCTTCCTTTGATTGCGCTTTGTAGATACCGAGATTTTTACAAATTGGAAGTTTATGGCAACGCTGAATTGAGAGAATCTGTCGGCATCACTTTTTCAAACAGCGCTTGCTTACTTCACATCTTGGTGTCACATTTTGGTAATTCTCACAATATTTCAAACTTTTTCATAATTATTATTATAATATCTGTTATGGCGACCTGTGATCAGTGATTCGACTGTTATGACTCACGGAAGGCCCAGAATTTGTGGCAAGAAAGAATTTGTGGCAATAAAGAATTTTTAATTTTTTTTTGTTTATTTATTTGGCTGCACCGGTCTTAGGGGGATTCCCTGGTGGCTCAGCGGTAAAGAAACCGCCTACAATATAGGAGATACGGGTTCAATTCCTGGGTGGGGAAGATCCCCTGGAGGAGGGCACGGCACCCTTCTCCAGTGTTCTTGCCTGGAGAATCCCATGGACAGAGGAGCCTGGTGGGCTACAGTCCACGGGTCACAAAGAGTTGGACACGACTGAAGTCACTGAGCGTGCGCGCACACATACACACGGTCTTAGCTGAGCAGGCAGGCTCTTCCTTGAGGCATGTGGGGTATTTATATTTGTGGCACGTGGGATCTTCTTTTCCTTTTTTTTTTTTTTTCAGTTTCGGCTTGCAGGGTCTGACCAGGGACTGAACCCGGGCCCCATGCTCTGGGAGCACAGAGTCTGAACTGCTGGACCACCAAGAGAGTTCCAGCAAGAAAGAATTTTTGAAATCAGGTACGTTCATTTTTAAAGACATAACGCTATTGCATACTCACAGCCTCCAGTATAGCACAAACATTTTCTATGCAACGGGAAACCAAAACATTCGTGTGTCTCACTTTATTGTGCTACTCACTTTATCGTGGTGGTCTGGAACCAAACCCACACGGTCTGTCTCTGCGGTCTGCCTCTACCAAGAAAACAGTCACCATAAGAGAACCGAAGTGGCTATACTATTAGAAAAACAGGCCTTTAAGACAAAAAAAGTTACTAGAGACAAAAAATATATATATTTTATAATGTAAAAGGATCAATTAATCAAGAGGATACAATGATCCTAAACTTGCTTGTGCCTCGTAACAGTTTCAAAATACATGAAATAAAAGCTGATAGAAATGCAAAGAGAAATAGATACCTTTGCACTTGAGGTGGACAATTTCAACACCTCTTTTATAAAATAATTACTAGGGAAAATCGAAAATCAGCAAGGATGTAGAAGCTTTGAACTACCTATCAAGTGGCTTAACCTAACTGGCATCTGGACAAGGTCAGTTTTCATTCCAATGCCAAAGAAGAGCAATGCCAAAAAGTGTTCAAATTACTGTACAGTTATGTTCATTTCACACGCTAGTAAGGTTATGCTCAAAATCCTTCAAGCCAGGCTCTAACAGTACGTGAACCAAGAACTTCTAGATGTACAAGCTGGGTTTAGAAAAGGCAGGGGAACCAGAGATCAAATTGCCAACATTTGTTGGATCATAGAGACAGCAAGGGAATTCCAAAAAACATCTACTTCTGCTTCACTGACTCCGCTAAAGCCTTTGACTGTGTGGATCACAACAAACTGTGGAAAATTCTTAGAGATGGAAATACCAGACCACCTTACCTGTCCCCTGAGAAACCTGAATGCAGATCAAGAAGCAACAGTTAGAAGTGGAAAATGGAACAATGGACTACTTTAAAATTGGGACAGGAGTATGATAAGGCTGTATGTTTTCATCCTGCATATTTAACTTATTTGCAGAGTACATCATGCAAAATGGCTGGAGGAAACACAAGCTGAAATCAAGATTGCCAGGAGAATTATCAAAAACCTCAGATATGCAGAGGATACCACTCTAATGGCAGAAAATGAAGAGGAACTGAAGAGCCTCTTAATGAAAGGGAAAGAGGAGTGTGAAAAAGCCAGAATTCAACATTCAGAAAACTAAGATCATGGCATCTGGTCCCATCACTTCATGACACATAGGAAGGTAAAAAGTGGAAGCAGTGACATATTTTATTTTCTTGGGCTCCAGAATCTGTAGATGGTGACTGCAGCCGTGAAATTAGAAGACACTTGCTCCTTAGAAAGCAAGCTATGACAAACCTAAACAGCGTATTAAAAAGCAGTGACAAAAAAAATAAATAGATAAAATAAAAAGCAGTGACACCTCTTTGCCAACAAAGGTCCCTATAGTCAAAGCTATGGTTTTCCCAGTAGTCATGTATGGATGTGAGAGTTGGACCATAAAGAAGGCTGAGTGAGCACTAAAGAATTGATACTTTTGGATTATGATGCTGGAGAAGACTCTTGAGAGTCCCTTGAAAAGCAAGGAGACCAAATCAGTCAATCCTATAGGAAAACAATGCTGAACTTTCATTGGAAGGACTGATACTGAAGCTCCAATACTTTAGCCATCTGATGCGAAGAGCTGATTCATTGGAAAAGACCCTGATGCTGGGAAAGATTGAGGGCAGGAGGAGAAGGGGGCAATAGAGGATGAAATGGTTAGATAGCGTCACTGAATCGATGGACATGAATCTGAGCAAACTCCGGGAGACGGTGAAGGACAGGGGAGCCTGGTGTTCTGCAGTCCATGAGGGGCCAACAGTCAGACGGGACTTAGCAACTGGACAACACAACAAGCTGACGTCTATATGACGTCTACCAGCAATAGCAGAATGCACATTCTCTACGCTGTCTGTGAGATTTTCTCAAAGATACACTGTGTTCTAGGCCATAATACATCTTTAAATTTTTAAAAATTGAACTCATAGACAGGTTCTCCAATCACAACAAAATTGAATTAGAAAAAAATAGACAGAGATTTGGGAAATCTTAAGTATTTTGAAATGAATGAAAATGGACTGTGGTGCTGGAGAAGACTCTTGAGAGCTCCTTGAACAGCAAGAAGATCAAATCAGTCAATCCTATAGGAAATCAAAATATTAAAAAATTGTTTATATCAAAATCTATCAGATGCAGAGAAAGTGGTGCTTAAAGGAGAAGGTATAGCCTAGATGCCTGTGTCAGAGCAAAAGGATGAGCTCAGATCATTGATCTGATCTTTTGCCTGAAGAATTTAGAATAAGAAGAGCGAACCAAACCCAGGGCAAGCAGAAAGAAGGCAATGAAAAAGATTAGAATGGAAATAAGAATTGTAGAAGAGACGTGAACAATGTGGTTTAATCACAAAGTCGCGTCTGACTCTTAGGCCCCATGGAGTGTAGCCCACCAGGCTCCTCTGTCCCTGGGATTTTCCAGGCTGGAATACTGCAGTGGGGTGCCATTTCCTCCTCCAGGGGCTCTTCCAGACTCAGGGGTAGAATCCGTGTCTCCTGTGCTGGAGGCGACCTCTTGCATTGCAGCTGGATTCTGTGCCGACTGAGCTAGCGGGGAAGCCTGAAATGCCGAACAGAGAAAATCAATGAAAACAGAAGTTGGTCCTTTGAAAAGAACATATCAATAGGCAATTTTTTAGCTAATTTGATCAAGAAAGAAAGGGAGAATACACAGAGCACCAAAATTATTACTGCAAGAGGGACATCTGATCCTACAGGCTTTAAAAGGATTACACAGGGGAGTTCCCAGGTGGCCTAATGGATAGGCTTCATCACTTTGACTGCAGAGGCCTGGGTTCAATCCCGGGTTAGGGCAAAACCTCACTTGCCAAATGGTACAGCCACAATAGAAAACAAACAAGCAAAAAACAAAAGTATATGGGAATACTGTGAACAGCTCTATATCAGTGTTAGGCAAGTGAGGAAAAGGAGAAATTCCTGAAAAGACATAAACCACCCCAATTCATTCCAGACAAAAATAGGAAATCTGAATACACCTATAAGATGCAAAATAAAAAAATTATTAGCAATCAAAAGCTTTTGCACAAAAGAATTCCTGGACAACTTTTACTGGTGAATTCTATCAAATGCTTAAAGAGGAAATAACACTGACATTCTATGAACTCTTCCAGAAGAGGAAGGGACCCTTCTCAGCTCCTTCTTTGAGGCCAGTATCACCCAGTGCCAAATGCAGACAAAGACATCGCCAAGGAAATTAAATGACAGACCAATAACCCTCATGAATATAGATACCATAATCTTCAACCAAATACTAGCCAAGCGAATTCAGAAAGATAGAAAAAGGATTACATATTATGGCCAAATGAGATTAATCCCAGGAATGCAAGGCTGGATGAACATTCCCCAAATCCATTAATATAATACAGTATATTAATAAATAAGAAACAAAACTCATATGACCATTTCAATAGATACAGAAATCATTTAACAAAATTCAGCATGCATTCATGATTAAAAAAACAACAACAACAACTCATTCCTGCCAAACTTGGAATAGACAGAAACTTCATCAAACTGGTAAAAGGCATCTATCTGAATCATATAGATAAGGTCACATGTAAATGATGAAAGAATAAATGCGTTCTGTCTAAGGCAGGAACAAGGCAGATTCTCTTGGCAGTTCTATTCATTGTTTTACTGGAAGTTTTGGCCAGCGCAATCAGATATAATAAAGAAATAAAAACTGTTAGTTGCTTAGTCATATCTGACTCTTTGTGGCCCCATGGACCATAGTCCGCCAGGCTCCTCAGTCCATGGGATTCTCCAGGCAAGAATGCTGGAGTGGGTAGCCATTCTCTTCTCCAGGGAAAGAAAGAAAAGACAGTCTAGATTAAGAAGAAAGAAGTATTGGAAAACTGTCTTTATTCCAGATGGCATGTTTTTATACGTTGAAAGTCCAAAGGACTCAACAAAAATCCTACTATAGTAGATAAATTCAGCTACGATATGGGATACAAGATCAACATCCGCAAATCCTTTGCATTTTTATATATTGGCAATGAACAATCTGAAAATGAAATGAAGAAAACAATTCCATTTAGTAGCATCCAAAAAAGTAAAAGGTGCCCCAGATGGTACTAGTGCTAAAGAATCTGCCTATTGGTACAGAAGACACAGAGATGTGGGTTTGATCCCTGAGTTGGGAAGATCCCCTGGAGGAGGGCACGCAACCTCCAGCACTCTTGCCTGGAGAATCCCAAGGACAGAGGAGACTGGTGGGCTGTGGTCCATGGGGTTGCAAAGAGTTGGACACGACTGAAGTGCCTGAGCACTAACATGCGCAAAAGAATACAATCCTTAGGAATAAACTCAAAAAAGGAGTATGAAACTTGCACACTGAAAACTACAAAACATCGCTGAGGGAAATTAGAGAATGTCTAAGCTAGCAGAGACATTTCCTGTTCACAGATCAGAAGAATCAATACTGTTAAGATGGCAATCCCCACCCCCCCCGAGTTAATCTATTGAGTCAACGTCATCCCTATCAAAATCCCAACAGTCTGTTTCATAGACACCGACAAGCAGATCTTACAGTTTACATGGAAACAAAAAAATCCAGAGTAGCAAAAGCCATCCTGAAAAAGAACAAAGTGGGAGGACTTTCACTGCCCAATTCCAGAGTTTCCTAAAAAGCTTCAGTAATGGAGACAGTGTTGAACCAGGATAAGAATGGATGTGTGGATCCACGGAACAGAGCTAAGAGCCCAGCAAGAAGTTCTTGCATTTACGGTCAATGGATTTTTGATAATGATGCCAAGACAGTTCAATGGAAAAAGGATAAGCTTTTCAACAAAGGATGCTGGGACAGTTGAATAGCCACATGCAGAAAGATGAACTTGGATCATCACACCACACACACACATTAACTCTAAAGGGGTTGCAGACATAAATGTAAGTAGTAAAGCTATAAAACTTTTAGAAGAATGCTTAACAGAAAGTCTTCATAACCTTAGGTTAGGCAAAGCTTTCCTAGATTCAATATCCAAAGCACAACCTAACAGAAAAAATTGACAAATTGGACTTCATCAAAATTAACACATTTGCACCTTCAAAGTCATTAATAGGAAAATGAAAAGACAAGCTGTAGACTGAGAGAAAATAGCTGCAAATCATATATCTGATAAGTGACTTGTATCTAGGATATAGAGAGAACCCAATGAAATGACAAACATTCAGTATAAAAATGGGCAAAAGCCTTGAATAGACATTTCACCAAAGAAGATGAACAAATGGTGAATAAGTACTTGAAATGGTGCTCAACATCATTAGTCATCAGGGAAATGCAAATTAAAAGCACAGTGAGATACCACTTCACACACACACCAGAATGGCTATAATTATAAATATACACAATAACAAATGTTAAAGAGAGAAATGGGCGCCCTCAAACACGGCTGATAGAAATATAAAATGGTCCAGCTACTCTGGACAATGGTTTGGCCTTTTCTTTTCTTAAAAAGTGAAACATAAATTTACTAAATGACTCTACAATTCCACAACTAGGTATCTACCCAAGGGGGATAAAAACACAAGTCTGTGCAAAACTGGCATGTAAAAACCCATAACAATTTAATTTCTAACAGCCAAATGGTAGAAATAACCCTGACGTCAATTAACCGATGAATGGACAAACAAAATGCAGTTTATCCGTACCATGGAATACTGTTCATCAATAAAAAGGAATGAAGTACGGATACGCACCGTGGATGAAAGTCAAAAACACCTTAAGCAAGGGAAGCCAGACACAGATGATTACCTATTGTATGATTTTGTTTATATGAATTGTGCAGACAAGGCAAATCCATACAGGCGGAAAGTAGATTTGCGGTTGTCTGGACTGTGGGTTGAAACGGAAATTAACTGTAAATGAGGGTGAGAGATCTTACTGAGTTGATGGAGCTGGTCTAAAACTGGATTATGTTGATGGTTGCACAATAAAGCAAATTTATTGAAAACTGTTGATATGCATACTTAAAATGGGTGAATTTCAATGAAGCGAGGATGCTGCTAAAGTTTGTTGGGACTCTTTCTTTTCCCTGGCAGAAGGATCCCCCTTTGAGACCTGGGACCTCTATAATCACAGGGCACTGAGTCGTAGGATGGACCAAAATTCCCCAGAAGAGCCATAGGGAGTGATCAGAAGCAGGGCCTTTCCTATTTCTGCCCTTGGTTCCGGGACTCATATGTTTTTCCATCTGGGGGCAAAACACCATATAATGGCCTTTCATGTAGAGCATATACGTCCTTGAGGACAGCCGTCTTCAAGCCAGCATCTCAGCTGTGTTGTCAAAAAGCCACCCTACTATGTGTGTCCTCGTGTTTGGACGGTTCAGTCTGTGTTAGCAGTGGGTTCACTTGGCCATACCTCCATTGCTGGGATTTTATGCAGGCTTCTGTGTTGATGGATCAAACACTCTCTAAATCTTCAGATGAGGTGAGTAGGGGGTTGGTTGAAGTTTGGGGGCCAGGAAAGGCAAATCCCAGGATGTGATGTTTAATTCTATGTGTCAGCTTGGAAGTTGTTTTGGATGAGGTCAACATTCAATCGGCCAATTCCAAGTGAAGGAGATTACTCTCCGCGATGTGGGTGGGACTCATCCAATCAGTTGAAGGCGTGAATTGAATGAAAAGATCAACCTCCTGGAGCAAGAGGAAATTTCCAGCAGACTGCCTTCAGGCTTCATCTGTCCATCAGATCTCCGGGATCTCCAGGCTGCCCCTCTAGACTGGAACTGCCCCACTGGATGTCCTAGGTCTTGAGCCTGCTGGTCTACACTGTGAATGCAGACGCTAGTCTCCATGATCACGTGAGCCAGTTTCTTATAACAAATCTCTTTCTGTAGCTGCACATATCCTATTGGTTCTGTTTGCTGGAGAACCCTGATTAATACACTGGACGCGCCATTTCCCACGATGAATGGCTGCATAGTCAGTTTGCCCCCACGTGGCTGGTTGATCTCCTGAAAACAACGTGTCACAGCAGGAGCTCAGTGTTGGAGTCTGTGGCCGATAGGTTGGACATTCAACCTCGGCCAGTGGGAGGCCATGCTTCTGGGCTAATGGCTACTCTGGTCGTGTGCTGACATCAGCCAACCCTGTCATCTTGCCCCTCAGGTATGTCTTGCTTCATCCGTTGTAGATCAGGTGATGTCCACCTAACCCAGAGACCTTCCTACATCAGGCATGCATGCTAAGCCACGTCAGCCATATCTGACTCTTCGTGGCCCTATGGAATGTGGTCCACCAGGCTCCTCTGTCCATGGACTTCTCCAGGCAAGAATACTGGAGTGGGCTACCATGCCCTTCTCCAGGGGACCCTCCCAACCCAGGGACTGACATATTTTCTAAAAGCTGCACTTTTGCCTTATCATCAGACCTTTTCTCATTCCTCATCTTCTAATCCTTCTCTTTCTTGGTCCCCAAGGAACCAGTCAAACCATTGGGTGCTGCTCAAGAATCAACAGGTGTCCTAACCTTTCCATACTTATGGATTCTCTTCCTTCCATACAAAGTGGAACACGTCGTGCCCCACTGGAAGCCCTGTCTGTGGGAGGATTCCCCCTCAGCCCTCATTAACTGAGAGATGGGGATCAGTCATAAAGGGTTGTATTAGCAGTATTAGCCTCTGCCTGCCTCTCTCTCCTGGGACGCTTGCTCTGAATCCCACTGCCATCATGTAAGAAATCCAG
Organism: Ovis canadensis; assembly: GCF_042477335.2. NCBI lineage: Eukaryota > Metazoa > Chordata > Mammalia > Artiodactyla > Bovidae > Ovis > Ovis canadensis. Next base: position 79,066,650 of record NC_091262.1, read on the forward strand.
CTACTCTTGGCGGACAGACCACATGGAGAGAGACTCACCGAGGTAGACAGACCCAAGGAGCATCGATTCTCCTGGCCACCAGCCTGTTGCCTCCCCAGCCCAGGTGTGGGACACCTCTGTGTGAGAACCTGCAGGTGATTCCAGCTCCCTGCCCTGGCCCCGATGCACTGGATCTGCCTGGTTGGAGAATTCAGCCTCTTTCAGAGCTTGGCAATCCTTGTAATTAAGTCCTTGGCCAGATCGTCGGCTCTTTCTGCCTCCAGCTGTAAGAAATGAGAGTCTCTAATTTGTATGGTGTTAAGGAGACCCTCTGCTTATCTTAATTAGCCTTTAATTGGTGATTAACCACCCTCAGACTTTGCTTCTCCTCCTCCGGGGCCTCAAGCTGCCCCCAGCAACAGCCATCCAATTCTGCAGTCGGTAGGATGACGGTTTCCCGGGTCATTTCCAGATACTGCATGGACCATACCCTCCTGGGCTTTCCTTTCTTCGGGTCTTGATTGCACCTCCACCTCATGCCATACCTATGTTTCCCTATCGCCCGTGATAGGGTCCTCACTGCCAGCCATCTGGTGGCTGAGCCAGCTCCAAAATCCCACTTGAGAGATCCTTGGACCACCCCCTGGTACCATCTGTTGCAGGTCAGTTTCCCTGGCATCTAGCTTCTGAGATGAAGGTTTGATTGGGGAGAGTCCCTGGGTCCACCCTAATGGGAGGGAGGCTGAAAAATGTGAGATGAGGCAGAGGAAGGCGAACTGCAGGACAGTCGAAGCGAAGACTTCAGCTGATCCCCCAGGGTCCTGGGCACTGGGATAGCTTGTTAGAGCTGTCCGAGCTTAGGGAAAGCCTTCTGGTCTCCATACCAACTGGTCATTGCATACAGCTTACCTCTGCCTGGTCAGGGGGAGTAACCTTGAGTGAGGCAGTTTTTTGGATGGAGGCAATCCCCTGAGAGGATTCAGGAAAGAGATGTTTTGTTGAAAACCCTCTGAGTAGCTGGGGAATGAGTGCCCCGGGGCTGGGCTGGTGGAGAGTGAGTCTGGGCAGTGTACTGCAGTGTCTGTTGACACATCCAGGGCGCGCTTTCTCTAGGCATCTGCTCATGCTCAGTTGTTCGGTCATGTCCGACTTTTTGCAACCCCATGGACTGTAGCCCGCCAGGATCCTCTGTCCATGGGATTGTCCCAGTAAGAATCCTGGAGTGGGTTGCTATTTCCTCCTACAGTGGATCTTCCCAACCCAGGGATCAAACCCGTGTCTCCTGCGGCTCCTGTACTGACAGGTGGATTCTTTTCCCATGAGCCATCTGGGTTATAGACTGAAAACCCAAACTTGGACTCTAGGATAGAGACCTGTGATATCTCTGGATAACTTCCTAGAAATTCTAGGAAAAAACCGCCATCTTGGTAATCCATCTTCACAGGCTATATGTGCCATGTTCTGAAAGAGTGAAGTGTGCAGGGTTAAAAGCTGTGACTTATTTTCAATGCTGAGAAAAGCAAGTCTCGAAGCCCCATATTCCTGGCTACCTAAGGCAAAAAAGAAACCAGTGTGTTCTTTTAAAAAGTAACACTGCACCCATTGCATTTATCAAATTCTATGTACATTCATGTGTTATTAGTCAGCACTTGTAAGCATGTACCCCATTCCAGACATTGTACTGTGAGTTGAAAATATGCTTCCTGGGAGGAGATTTGACAACCAAACGCCCTTGCCTTGGGGGAACTGCTGGGTGAGGTATTTGTGGAACTGACAACCATGGACTCTGCTCCCTCTCCACTTGGACAATCTTACAATACTATACCCCACCCCCACCACCAAGAAATGAAGGTTAACGAGGAGAGCAAAAAAGCTGGCTTGAAACTCAACATTCAAAAAACTAAGATCACGGCTTCCAGTCTCATCACTTCTCAGCAAATAGATGGGGAAAAAGTGGAAACAGTGACAGACTTTATTTTCTTAGGCTCCAAAATCACTATGGATAGTGACTGCAGCCATGAAATTAAAAGATGTTTGTTCCTTGGAAGGAAAGCTATGACAAACCTAGACAGGGTATTTAAAAGCAGAGACATTACTTTCCCAGAAAAGACCTGTATCGTCAAAGCTATGGTTTTTCCAGTAATCATGTATGGTTGTGAAAGTTGGATCATAACGAAAGCTGACTGCCAAAGAACTGATGCTTTTGAACTGTGGTGCTGGAGAAGACTCTTGAAAATCCCCTGGACAGCAAAGAGATCAAACCCATCAATCTTAAAGGAAATCAACCCTGAATATCTTGGAAGGACTGATGCTGAAGCTGAAGCTCCAATACCTTGGCCACCTGATGTGAAGAGCTGACTGATTGGAAAAGACTCTGATGCTGGGAAAAAGTGAGAGCAGGAGGAGAAGAGGGTGACAGAGGATGAGATGGTTGGATGGCATCTTTGACTCAATGGACAGGAGTTTGAGCAAGCTCCTGGAGGTAGTAATGGACAGGGAAGCCTGGCGTGCTGTAGTCCATGGGGTGGAAAAGAGTTGGACACGACTTAGCAATGGAACAACAACCACCTCCCAGGAATGGTTTAAGGGGTGGGCACATGTCCTAAACCGGGACAATCCAGGCCCTTCCCTTGTGTTTATACACGAAAGTGGGGAGAAAACAGACCTTTCCAGCAGTGTAAATGTGGTGTGATACCAGTGGAGGATTCCTAGAGGCTGTGTCTGTAGTATGAGGAAGAAACTGGGGAGACCAGGAGAGAAAGAAAGGGGAGAGAGTGGAAGAGGGAGGGAAGAAATTGTGCTTGAGCCACTAGGTTTCACAACTCTTGTCAAGTTCTGAAATGTTCTTTCGTAAGCTGGTTTGAATTGCGTCTCTGTTGCTTGCACTCCAGAGGGTCCTGAGGCATCTCAGCAGGTCAGCAGCTGCTGCCAGCTGTTGACTCCGTGTATGACACACACTTCCCAGTTCACCAAGAACTCCAGGGCACAGGGACCCTTGGCCCTGTGGGGTGAGGTCTCTGATGCATTCGTCTCCCTTTACAGAGGACACAGGCTCTGTGAGATTTCTTTTCGATGTGATGGATGGGAAAATGCCTTGAACGATGCTGTCCATGTAGGACCTTTTACTGCTGCTGATAGTGAATTACTAATCTCACCTGTGAAACTGGACCCCTTGCTCACCACACCTTCTGTGCCCTCAGCTCCTAAGGAGTGGGCTTCCAGTCGCCAAAGCCCCGGGGCTCAGCATGGAGCAGGTACTCATCTGAAGCTTTCCGACTGATCTGAGCGGTTGAGATGTAGTCGCTGGCACGGGCAGCCTGCGGTTCAGCAGTGTCCCGAGTGGGCAGATATGGATATAGAAGGGAGGATGCTGTATGCTAGGGCGGCTGTGGGGGGCGGGTGGACCCGGGGCTGCCTCTCACACCCTGCCCTGTCCCGGGCCTTCCTACCCTCCCCTATTAAATGGGGAGGTGGCGCTGACAGTGCTCCTTTAGTCTATATCCCTTGGTTCTTGCTGCCTCCATGGACATTGACCATAAGGCTCTCCACTGCACACACTGTGACTCTGCCAGACATGTCTTCTGATTATTGGGGGGCCTGGGGGAAGGCCAGAAGTGCTAGGGGATGAACGCCCCCCAGAGTAGCCCTCCTTGTGCCCCCAGTGGACCACAGAGGCAGATTCTATGCTATGGGAGTCTCCCAGCAGGACGGAGTCCCCTCGGCCTCAGGGGAACCTGCTCACCCAGCTTTGTTACAGACGCTCCTCCTCTCCTCGGTCCCCATTCCCTACACGTGCTCCCTGGAATTCTACAAACCATTTGCGCTGGATGCTTGTTTGAGGCAGAGGACTTGGGCTGTCTGTCTCGGAGGTCTGTAATGTCAGGACCCTTTGCTGACGGAGAAACCCAACGTGAATGGCCAGAGTAAAAAGAAAGGGGACCGAGTGACCCACCTACCCGAGAGCCCAGGGCTGGCTGAGCTGGGAGCCGTCTCTCCTTTAGACCTTCTCACCCCTGGTGCCTTTATTTCTAGAGTCTCTCCCCTGGGCCCCCTGAAACTCTGGGCACAGAGCCTTCTAGCTTCAAGTTCAGACCTGGGGTGGCGCCTGCTTCTCGGGGACGGACAGTGGGTTGCTGAGCTGGGCTGGACCTCTCCCGCTGGCCAGGGGAGGGGTGTTCTCGGCTCCTTGTTGAATCGGGGGTTTGCGCCCCAGCCTGGAGGGCTCAGTGGGGAGGGCTGAATCCGAAAAGGACGATGGAAGGGCTGCCTGCAGGAGGAAGGAGGGCAGTGCTGAGGGCGGAAAGCCGAGTGATGGTGCCCCGGGTCCCTGGAGCTCGGACGCCCCTCGCGGATCCATGCAGCACCACCTCCCAGCCCCCATGCGGTGCGACAGAGGGAGCCCCCAGGCTTTCTGGGGCAGACACACAGTGGAACAGGACGCATGCGGTCTCTGGAGCTGCGCCAGCGCACCTCCCATCCCACCCCCCATGCCCGCAGGCCCGAGTTCAGAGCCTCAGTGTCCCCAGCCGCCCGACAGGCCATGGCCGCCCCTGCTAAGGCCTCAGGGCTACGTCTCAATCCTGCGCTGCAGCCACACAGTTGGTGCTGGACCATGGCTCCTCCATTCTTTCTTCCCTCTTCGAGATTTTTTTATTTTTGCTTTGTTTTGTGCTTGAAAAGAAGAGGAGAGGGGAGAGCGAATGAGATTTCCAAATGTGTTACCGGTGGTGAGGGGGGTCCGGGGGCCCCGCGGCAGCTCCCCTCTCTTCGGGGACCCGCCGCCGCTTTCTGCCTGACGCACCTGTCATGTCTGAGGCTCCGTCCGTCATGCTGGGTGCGTGCCACATCCTGGTCCTTGTCAAGACAGCCAGCAACCGGTGCTAATGAAGCCCCCGCTGCGAGCCTCTGCGCCAGGTGGGGGCGCGGGCACCCGAAACTCCCCCAGCCCCACTTGCCAGGGTTTCTCTCCCAGCTGCAAATAACAAGCACCCAGATGCTCTGTTCACATCAGAGCAAAATGAGACAGGCTTTACATCCAGGCTTTTAAAATTGTGTGGAGTACTTCTGCTCAGACACTCTTGAGTAAAAAAAAAGGGGGTGGGCAGAATTAGTGAAATGTGGAATAATTTGAAGAAATTAGACCTAGTTTGTCCAAGATTAAGGAGAGCTCTAAATTAAGTGGCCCAATCTTTCTTGCTGGGGAGGAAAAAAAAAATCAATTCAGCCCTTAATTTTCTTAAGCGTCCCTTGTAAGGACGTGTGTGCAAAGGCTTCTAGGGGTGTTTATTAGGTCATTTTATTTTAATCACCCTCCGCTGGGCTTGCCAGGAGACGCTGCAGACATTTCCCTGAATTTGCAATCAGCCACTACCAGAGATCATCCAGAACCTTCTCGGGAAGGAGGAACTTTCCACTACCCTCCAGGCTCCGGACAGGCGTGGCCTAGATGGCCCAGGAGTGGGGCTCCAGGACCCTCAGGGACCCTGCAGGCAGGGTGGTGGGTTTTCTTCCTGGCTCCATGAGAGAGATGGGAGGGCACAGGCCAGGGACTCAGGAGGGGCCTGAGTACAGGGACAGGGAAAGAACCTTCCAGAAGGAAAGGAACAGGAGGCCATGAAGAATGGTGTCTCCGAGGAGGAGGAGGAAGATAGGAGGCGGCAGAGTCAGCGGTGGTGGTAGGGCAGCCGGGAGAGGAGGCCAGAGGGGACGTCCCCCAAGGTGAGCCCAGGAGGAGGGCAGAGGGGCCCACCTGGATTGAACCAGGCTGCAGAAGCCAGATCACGTGGGGTCTTGCCAGCCGGTTGGGACTTTGTCCCCGGGGGTGACGCAGGGGTGCGACATGCTCTGATGGATGGTTTTCAGAGCTGTGCTGAGATCTGGGTGGGACGGGGGAGCTGGTCGAGGAGGGAGCCCGAGGCAACTTCCACGTGCAGGACAGGCGGGAAGGGGTCTGGTGGCAAGACAGGCAAGCCGGTGCGAAGGCAGCAGTTGCGTGTCACTGAGCGTGGAATGAAAGCGTCTGGGGAGGACAGGCGTGGGCGTGAGTGCTTGGAAGTCACCAGGGTCCTGCCGTCATGCTCAGGTGCTTCAGACGAGGAGAGCAGACAGAGGCACGATTCAGAAGATGCTGAGGCGGCCATCCAGGGGTGTCGCAGCACCTCCTGCGCAGGAGCACCTGCAGGAAGGGGGAAGACCCCGCCCCACAGGCTGGAGAGCTGGACCAGGAGCAGGGAAAGAATACCCCTGACTCCCTGCCCTGCCCTCCTGTCTCCAGCCGGCACCTCCACCAGGAGCCGTCCCCCCCAGGACAGGAGGCAGGAGACCAGGCGACCCAGGGTCCAGGGGTCTGCCCCAGGGCAGGGAACAGGCGGCAGGGCCAGGAAGGGTGGCCAGGACAGAGCGTCAGCCACCTCCCATCCACAGCCCGTCTGTCTTTCTGCTGCGGTCGTCTTCAGAGTGCCCACCCTGGATGAGAAGGGCTGCTCCGGGGCTTGTCGATACGCCTGCTGTTGTGGGAGAAGCGTCAGCCCAGGCGCCCAGGGCTCAGGGCGCCCCTGCTGATGTACACCCACGTTGGGGGAAACTGCCCTCCTCCACCCCTTCTCTCCTCACCCTGCTCTGTGACCCCAGGGCCCGGAGGAGCCTCCTGAGGCTGACCTGTCTATCCCTCCCTGCAGGGTCCACACCGTGCAGCCCAGCCCTGGAGGGGTTCCCTCCTGGCCCTGTGGACCCAGGAGGAGCCCGCTCCCGGGGTCGCACCCCAGGTGGGGTGGGCTCCCACCTTATTTCTCTCCACGCCTTCCTAAGGGGTCCCTTTCCTCAAGGGTACATCTGCTTGCTGTAGGACCCCGGCTGAGCCAACGGCTGCAGTGTTTAATGAGGTGGACGGTGGGCAGGACGGGGAGAGAGGGGGGCACTGGTGGGGCAGACAACTCCGGGCGGGGACCAGGGTATGGGAGGGGGCATGCTGCGTTGAAGCGGCTGCTCAGACAGCGGGCCAGGTCCGAGGCCAACAAGAGGAATCTCCTCAAAACCCGCTGTCTGTGATGGGCACTGCAGGAGGGGAGGGGCCAAGCTGAGGGCCAGCAACTTGGGGGAAGGCATTCTGTGTCCCCAGAGGCGAGCATCCTTCCGGGAAGAGCCAGGAAACAGGGCAGGGCTGAGGCTCCACGGGCTGCAAAACCAAGCCAGCCAGGCCTTCGTCTGGCCTCCAGGCCAGGCTGCCTTCCTGGCTCAGCCCACTGTCAATCATCTCTGAATGGCCCTGGTAGATGCGTCCGTTTAAACCCGGCGACTACCCCCCAGCCTGCCCTCCCCACCCCTGGCGGGGCTCTGGGGCCCCTGGTACAGCAGACCAGTCGGCCCCCTCTGCCAAGGCTGTCTGGGCCCAGTTAGACTTGGAGCCTGGGCCCAGAGGCGTCCTGGCCGGGGAGGGTCCCAGTGGGGCCTGGGGGTGCCTCTCGCGTGCGGGCGTTCCAGGCTGGGCCCCACATGGTGGCAGCAGCCTGGCACTGAAGCTCGCTGGGCCGCCTGCTCTGGGCCGGGACCCAGCGCCTCCTTCAGCTCCCTGGCCCTGCTTCCCGCTTTCTGCGGCAGCCGCCCCCGAGATGCCGTCCCAGGAGCTGCCTGAGAAGCCTTCACATCGCATCTCCCTGCATCACCTGGCTCTCCCCGGGCCCACCAGCATCCCTTGGAGCCCAGGCCCTTGGTGTGTAGTCCACCCGCAGTGAGGGCAGCCCCCAGAGTAAGCAGTGGGGTGTGTGGAGACTGGGGGCTCCCACAGGCTCCGCTGGGGCCCCAGGCTGGCCTGACCCTGCCCTCCCAAGGCCAGTCTTGGGCCTGAGGGACCCAGTGGACGGATGTTCCCCCTAAGACAGTGCCCTGGAGAGACCCCATCCAGGAAACATGGATGGATCCAGCTGCAGGTCAGAGAGCCCCCCTGGAAGGTGGGAGCTGACCAGGGCCAGCTCTCCAAGGTCCCCTGTGCAGCCCAGACCCTTGCAGGGTGCACACTGTCCTCTGCGGCTCCCTTCTCACCTCCTCAGTGCCCACCAGGAACATCCCCTCTGGGACCCTTGGGCAGTGATCCGCCCTCACCCACTTTGTCGTTTCTCTGCCTTCATGCGCATGCTTTCTGCCCTCAATTCCCTCCGCCCACCCTCTCCTCCCGCTGTGAGCAAGTCCCCACTCCCTTGGGACCAGCATCAAGGCCGGAACCTTCCTCAGCCTTCACTTCCATCGGGTCAAGTGACTTGACCCCAGAGCCTGCAGGCGCAATGGGGCCTGGGCGGGAGATGGCAGCGGGGAGCACAGGCGCTTTTCTCTGGCCAGCCAGGGACCGGGAGACCACCAAGCACAGTCCTGTCTCTCGAGCTGCCCCAGGGGGACTCCGGACAAAGTCTGGAGATGTTTGTGATTGTGGCAGTTGGATGCTACTGGCACGAGGCAGGAGAGGCCCAGGGTGGGGCTCGGAGTCCCACACTGCATGGGGAGGTGGGAAGCCCAGAGTGGTTCAGGCCCCAGAGTTAATAGTGGCCGGATTCAGACAGCCTGCTGCCCAGACAGAAAGAGGGGCTCACGGCAGGCATCCAGGCCCTTCCAGGACACACTGAGGGCTTAGTTGGCGCATCTCTCCTGTGCTCTGAGCCTCTTTTCCTCTTTGGGGGCCCGTTCTCCGGGACCGAAGGCATGTTCCATCAGGCCAAACTGAGCACAAGGCTTTCTTCCCAGCCGGTGGTGCTCAGATCACCCTGACTCTCTACCCCCTCTTCTGTTGAGCCTGGAGATGGGCCCGTGGACTTGGCACTGGGGCACTGGGGCCCTCAACTGCAGTGCAGTTCTACCCTTTTCTGGGCCCAGTGTCCCTCTCCATGAAAGGAGGTGGCTGGGGTCGAGGCCTGCTGCAGGCCCCTGCCCGTCCCAACGCCTCGCCTAGAATTACCCGTGTCAGCATGAGCAAGGCCATCCATCAAGCCCCGGCCCATGTGGGCACTGACTTCAGCCCCCAGCCACGGCAGACATGTGCACCGCTGAGCTGGGGCCCCCCAGGAATGAGCCCCGGGAGCCCCACCTGCCTTATTGATAACGACCGTGCATACGTGAGACGCCGGGAATGTCTACATGATCGGGTCGGTCTGTTCCAGGGGATGCCGTACATACATCCAGGCTATTTTCGGGGGCCGGCGGGGCCAGGCGGGAGAAGGGCAGGGGCTCCTGGACGATCTGGTTACGGCCATGTGCTGGGGCAGCAAATGCCACTGATTCTGTGCAGTGATCTCACGGGAAGGGCGGCAGGTGGTCTGACCTGAGTGCAGGCCCAGCCCAGGGCTGGAGGGAAGGGAGAGGGTGGCAGCTGGCGCTGGAACGCCAAGCCCCTTGGAAATGTTCTGCGTCTTTTTTTCCTGAGTGGAGTGCACCCCCCTCAACGGCCCTGTGCTCACTGCAGCCCGAGGAGGGACAGCCAGCAGGCCCTGGGGGCTTGGACTTGGGGGGACCTGGGGCAGGGGGACGGGTGCAGGACATCCCTGAGGGAGAGGCCACCTTGGTTCCCTTCTCTGCTGCTTTGCAGCAAAAGCAGGGCACCTTTGACCCTCCAATGGGGCAGAGGAGTGCATGAGGGTGCTGGCATGGGGTGCTCAGTGCCTCTTTGGGGGTTTCCCAGCCAGGGTGTGTGTTCTCTGGAGCCTCCTCTTAGGGGGCCTCTCCCTCACCTGCTCCCCACCTCTCCTGGAGTGATTTCTGTTTTCTTGACAATGCCAGGCAAGGCTGGAGGGTGAGGCAGCGTTGGAAATTCACTGCCGTTTCCACTGTGTCTGATGTGTTTAAACAGTGTCCAGGGGCTGAGTCTTCAAAGGTGCCCTGTGCGGTGTCCGAGCCGCTGGGGCCTTCGTACCACCCCAGGCCCTCCTTCTGCCCCTCCTGGCTGCCCGGCCGTGTCCACTTCCCAGCTTGGCGCTTCTGGTTGCCTCTGTGAGAGCGTGCTAGGTCACTTCCGTCCTATCCGACTCTTTGCGACCGCGTGGACTGCAGCCCGGCAGGCTCTTCTGTCCATGGGCTTCTCCAGGCAAGAATACTGGAGTGGGCTGCCATGCCCTCCTCCAGGGGATCTTCCCGACCCAGGGATCAAACCCGCATCTTATGTCTCCTGCATTAGCGCTAGAGCCACCTGGGATGCCTGCACTCATCTTTCCATTTCTCCGAGTCCTTCTCACTATCCAGCTGAAAACTGCCAAATGGTCCATTTTCCTCTGACAACTTGGGGGTCCCGGAGGCGGTGGAGCAGGGTGAGACCTTGTGCGTCTGTCCCTCCCATGTGGTGGACACACCACCCTGTCCCCTCCACCCAGCCTGCAGACCCGTGCTAAACTCGCAGTCCCTGAAAACGTGCAGGCTGTGCGCGTCCCTCCCCACTACACCGCTCCGTGGGCTTCATGGTTTCCCCTGCCATCTCTTTCTTTGCCTCCAAAGGACTTCCAGTCACCCCAGAGTTTCCTCTGACTTTCCTGCCGTGTCCCCTCCAAGCACGAGCAGGGGCGTGGGGCGGGGCAAGAGGGCTGGATGCAGTCAATTAGGGAGGCAGCCCAGAACAAGGTCACCATCCTCATCACGAAGGTTGTGACCCTCTCCACCCGGAGACACAGTTGAGGCTGCCTTCCATCTGTTTTAATTTGGTTGACGGACATCAGACCTGAAACAGATCTGCCGCTGGAAGGGGAAAATTCCTCAATGTTTTAATTTGCTCCATCCGACTCCAGGCAAAGAGGCCATGGACTTATTTTTCCCACCCCCACCCCCTGCTGTCTCCCTGGGGAGCGAGCGTGTGTTCATGTTGTCTCGGGTACAGAACCTGCCTGTTCCCGGCAGCCCCCAGAATGGCTTGGCTCAGAGCATAAAAAAAGATCCTGACATTTTCTGTCCCCTCGACTCTTCCCAAAGTAGCGTCTCCTGGCGGGCACAGTTTCCTTGTAAGGCAGCCCAGAGGGCTGGGCCAGCGAGGGTGTGCTCAGCACCTTGGGGACAGGGGACAGGGCCGGTCCTAAACGGCCTGGGGATTATCTCAGGCTCTCGGAGCGTTCAGGAGCGGGGAGGAATGAGGCAAGGGTGCCAAGGGAGGGAGAGGTGTTGGTGTGTTTTTTGAATGCCAGAACTATAATTAAGGGGCGAGAAGATTCATGCTAACCCGTAACCAAGGCTGCAAGAGAAAACCATGAAACCCAATCGCCCCGGGGCGCGGGGCTTTGGGACCGCCTGGGGCACTCGCTTTGAAGCCTATTTCAGAGCTGAGCACATTTATCACGGGTGCCGGGGCTCTGACAGCGTCAGGTGGCCTCTGCCATCTCGTGGTGCCCCAAGTAACTCTGGCCCTCCGGTGCCACCTGTTCCGGGGCTACCTCAGGAGGCTTGGAGGGACTTTCCAGAGGGCCCATTTGGGTGGGTTGGAGGGGGTCTTGTCTGAACAGAGGACTTCCCAAGGGCACAGGCTTAGGGTGTTGAGAAAGCTGTTCACGGAGAGCTGACCAGGGTAGAGAAAGTGTGTCGGATGGGTCTGCTTGCGTGGGCCAGGGGATGCTCTTGGTCCTGCCCTGGGTTTCAAGCTGGCCTCCAAGCGTGCAAACCCTTAGGCTGTTGAATCTGGGCGAAGGTTCTAAGGAGGCTTGTTTGGCCTTCTCCCCACCTTTGGGGCCATTACTACTTTTCATCATTAAAAAGTGAAAGCAAAAAAGAATCCTTGGTCCTGGCTTCCCCTCCACCCACGTGAATGTCTGCGATTCCCCTGGGTTTGTCCTCCACAGCCCAGAACTCTGCAGTCAGGCCTTCCAGCTCCTCCCTCCATTTCTGACCACATCCTCCCAGACAAACGATTCCTGGAGAACCCCACACAGACAGACTCATTGTGGCCAAGCCATGTGGTCAGGCTGTTGCCACGGGCGTTGGCCAAACTCCTTTCTTCGAAAGCCACAGGCTTGGTGTTCCCGGATGCACAGCAGCCGGGCTCCCCTTCTCGGACTGCTTCTGGGGGGAGTGGGGATCCTGGGGGCCCCACTGAGAGGGCCGGGGAGCAGGAATCAACCCCCCCCTCAGGGGTTGCTTTGCCTTTTCCTGACCCTGGTTTAATCAACAGATGAGGGCATCTGAGCCAAGTTTGGATAAGGCCCGGCTCTGCCCACGAGGACCCACATTGCTAGCTGGGACGGGCGAAGGCATGAACTTGCAAAGTCTTGGCTTAATTTCTGGCGCTCTGAAGTCCACCTCCTTCCTGAGGCTGGTGGTAACTGTGCTAATCAGCAAGGCCGCAATGGCAATTAGACATGACCGTGTGGGGAGCAGTGCCAGACCAGAGTCACCCTGGGCCGCCTTTAGCCGGCGAGCCAGCACTGGGCCCTCCTGGACAAGCTCAGACTGCGCCGAGCAGTGGGGTCTGTGCTCACCACCACTCCCCCTGCTTCCAGATTCGGGGGTCCTGGGTATGGAACCCCATCCCCACCATGCCGAAGGCGGAGGAAGTGAGCCTTGACCACGCCAGAATGTTCCGTCCCCGGGAGCATGAGCACCTGTGCCAAGAGGATGTTTCAGCCTGGAACCTTGGCCTTCTTTTTCCCTGCCCTTTGCCTCTGCTCAGCCAAGGCCGTGCCCAAGGCCAGCTCCAGGGCTCCGGCCACCACAGCAGTCTACCTGCCGATCCTGCCTCCCACGTGGAGCAGACAGTCAGCCCTGTGACTGCCCCACCCCACTCCCCTCTTGGCTTCCGGCTGGGAGTCAGACACTCTAGGCCCAGCAAGTCCCACTTGTTTTGAAAAAAATTTTATTGAAATACAGTTGATTTGTGGTGTTGTGTTAGTTTCAGGAATAGTGATTCCATTATGCACACACGTGTGAGTGCTCATGTGGTTCAGGCGTGTCCGACTCTCTGCGACCCCGTGGACTGTAGCCTGCCAGGCTCCACTGTCCGTGGGATTCTCCAGGCAAGAATACTGCCGTGGGTTGCCTTGCCCTCCTCCAGGGGATCTTCCCAGCCCAATGATCGAACCCACGTCTCCTGTAGCTCCTGCCTTGCAAGTGGATTCCTTACCTGTGAGCCACCTGGGAAGCTCTCAGTTATATATATGTATATATATACATGTATATAGACTTACCAGGTGGTATTAGAGGTAAGGAAGCCCTTACCTCGGAAGCCCTCCCATGCTCTGTGGCTCCTAATTCTCAGTGCAGGAGCCACAGGAGACATGGGTTCGATCCCTGGGTCAGGAAGATCCCCTGGAGGGGAGCACGGCAACCTACTCCAGTATTCTTGCCTGGAGAAGCCCATGGACAAAGGAGCCTGGCAGGCTACAGTCCACGGGGTCACAGAGTTGGACATGACTGAAGCGACTTGGCACACAAACACAAGTTATTACATATATATCTATAACTTTTTAATATCCTCTTCCATTATACGTTATGATAAGATATTGAGTATGGCTCCGTGTGCTGTATACACTAGGTCCTTGCTGTTCATCTGTTTTACAGAGAAAAACCTCCAAATTTATCCCCCTCCTACTTTCTCTGGTAGCTGTAAGTGTCTTTTCTATGTCTGAGTCTGTTTGTGTTTTGTAAATGAATTCATCTGTGGTGTTTTTTTTCTAAGGTTTCACATATAAGTGAAATTGCACGGTATTTGTCTTTCTCGGGTTTACTTCACTTCACATGATAAGCTCGAGATCCATTCATGGCAAAGGCACTGTTTCCTTCTTTTTTCTGGCTGAATAATGTTCTGCTGCATATCTGTGTCACTTCTTCATCCATTCATTTGTTGACGGACACTTGGGTTGCATCTGTGTCCTGGGCACAATAAATAGTGCTACTTTGAACGTAGGGATGCAGGCCTATTTTTGAATTATGATTTTCTCTGGATATGTGCCCAGGAGTGGGATTGCTGGATCGGATGTTATCGGCAAACCCCACTTAATTAGAGGCTTCCAGCAAAAAGACTGCGCTCTGTAGGCCACACCAGCCCCTTCCAGCACCCTCGAGAGAGCTGGGCCTCCCTGGCAGCTCACCCCCTTTCCCCTGCTCTTCCCCAAGATTCAGGCAAAGTTTCAGTGTCCCCTCCTGAGAAAGACCTTCCCCACCCTCAGCCTCAGCCAGACTTTGTGAAGGGCCTGCGCGTGTGGCTAGAGGTCCTCTTCCCTCTTCTCCCCTCTCCTTCCCTCCCTTCTGCTTTTCTTCCTTCTCTTTTCTTTGCTAGTATTTAATAAGAGTTTCTCGTGTTTAATAGCAACAGTTTGCAAACTAGGAGCTTTCAAATACAAAACAGACATAAAGCTCCTCTTCCTTCTTTTTATTAAAGCATAATATACACACCAAAAAAGGGACATATTTTAAGTGTGCCGATGCCTCTTCTCAAATGAACACACTGTGTGGCCCATCCCAGCTCAGGTACGTTTCTGCACCTCGGAAGCCCTCCCATGCTCTGCCTAGTGGCAAACAACCTGCCGCCTCTCATCTGCCCCAGGTAACCACATTCCCAGGTCTGACCGTGTGAATCAACTGAATCCACAGCTCACTTGTGTGTGTGTGTTTTTTCCAAAAGTGAATCATGCCCCGTGCTCTCCCAACCCACGGGCCCTGTCATGCAGCTGCCAGAGTGGATGGGATGCACTCATCCACGTGTGAGGTGGGACCACCTCCTCCAGCGCCCCCCTGGGCTGTGTCCAGGGATGCGGAGTCTGTATCTCTCGGTGGACGCTTGTTGAGTGAGTGTGTCCAAATGCCTGCTGAAATGGTCCTCCCGTGGCTCCTCACTGGTTTCGCAGCAGAATTCATCCTGAAGCTGCTTGCCTCCTTTCCATCTCTGCCCGTGACTCCGAGCCGTGTGGGCTCCCTTGGGGCTGGAGCCTGCCGCGCTCCACGGCGCTCGCTGGGGGCAGAGCCTGGCACGCTGTAGCCCTTGCTGTTGTCACCCCTGGTCACAGTAGATGGGCAGCCCCCACTTTACAAAGGGGGAAACTGAGGCTCCATCCATCTGACCCCAAAGTGGCTCTCACTCTGAACAAAGAGCAAAAAGTCAGGGACATGGGATGGGACCAACCCAGCCCCAGAGCCTTTTGTTACTTCTTTTTTTCCATTTTCTTTTCTGGGTGATGTAAGACACTCCCTCTTCCCCGGAGGGACCCTGGGAATGGGTGGCCCATTGGGTGGGGTGTGTGTGGCCCAAGCCTGGGGGTCTCTGCTGGCTCCCTCCAACCTCAGGACCACCGTCCCACTGCCCAGAGCCCATGGCCATGGGGGCCTGCTGCTTGGAGGGCATTACAGGGCCGCGCTTTCCATCTCTGGTTCACTTGACCACCTCCCCTTGTGAGACTTGGCAGGGTGGGTGTGTGAGTTCTGGGGAACAGGAAGTAATAAAAGCAGGGAAGTCATATGTAGGTTGTGGGGGGCCAGTAGAACAGCCTGGGCAGAGGTAGGGAACTTGACGGGAGACTGGTGAGCGGATGGGGAATCACACGCAGGCCAGGGCGGAGGAGTCAGGGCAGAGGTGGAGGCCTGAGGAGGGAGGCTGTGCAGGGCTGGTAGGGGGAGCTCTGAGGAAATGATGCAAGTGAGCATTTTAAAGAAATCTTTATTTTTTAAAGATTTTTTAAGAATTGCAGCAAAATAAATATGCCTAACAAAAAAACTGCCATTTGGGGACTTTCCTGGTGGTCCAGTGGCTAAGAATCTGCCTGCCAATGGACAGGGGTTTGATCCCTGGTCTGGGGAGAGTCCACGTGCCGTGAAGAAACTGAGCTTGTGTGTGACAGCTACTGAGCCAGCACTCTAGAGCCCGTGAGGCATGTCAGAAAGCAGCCCACCCGCAGCAACAAAGACCCCGTGCAGCCAAAAAGAAATCAAATTTTTTTTAATTGCCATTTTATATTGTATATTAACCCATATATTTTGGAATCTAGAAAGATGGTACTGATGAACCTATTTGCAAGGCAGCAGTGGAAACGCAGACATAGAGAGCAGACTTGTGCCCACAGTGGGGGAAGGAGAGGGCAGGACGAATGGAGAAATTGACATGAAAACATATACATTACAGGACATGAAACAGATAGCTGGTAAGAGTTTGCTGTATGACTCAGGGAGCTCAGTCTTATGCTCTGGGATAGCCTAGAGGGGTGGGATGGGGTGGGAGGTGTGAAGGAGGTTCAAGAGGGAGGGGACGTATGTATACCTATGACTGATTCATGTGGGTGTATGGCAGAAACCGACGCAATATTGTAAAGCAAGTATCTTTCAATTAAACATGAATAAAATTTTAAAAAACTGTGCTCGTAACCATTTTGAAGTCTATGGTTCAGCGGCTTTAAGTACAGTCACCTTGTTGTACAACATCACCACTATCCGTCTGTCAGAACTTTTTCGTCTTCCCAAACCCAGGCTCTGCACCCGTGGACCGCTCACTTCCTGTTCCCCCAGCCCCCAGCACCCATCTGACTTCTCCAGGAACCTCATGTAGATGGAATCCCATGGAATTTGACCTTTCATGACCATTTTGCTTACCTATGTTACCGCAGGCATCAGAATTTCTTTTGAAGACAGTACTGTTTCATGGTACATACATCTCACATTTCCTTACCCTTTCGCCCATTGACGGACACTTGATTTCCACATTTTGACTATGGTGAACGATGTCAACATGGGTTTACACATACCTGTTTAAGTCCCTGCTTTCAATTCCTTTGGGTGTACACCTAGCATTTTATTTTATATTATTGCTTTTTTTTTTTTTTCTTGAGGCAAGGAATAATGACTTTATTCAGAAAGCTGGTAGGCCAAGAAGATGGCAGACTAATGTCTCAAAATAACCATCTTTTACGTGTAACTTTTTTGTTTTGAAGAATATGTTGTTTATTCTCATTTGCCAGCTACACACTTAATTATATTTATAAAATTTATTATATATGTAAAATCTAAGTTTATCAAATTGCCTATTGTCTTTCTACAAGTAGACAATATCCACTAATTGTAAAAATTGTGCCATACACCTAGCATTTTAGAGCACAGACGCTCATGTCCAGTTTGAACTTCGGAAAGTCCAGTTGGGGGCCCTCTTGGAGGTCAGAGGACACTGGAGGCAGGGCCCCCAGGGTGGAGGTTGGGCAGAGACCATGAGGCCTGAGCTAGGCGGGGGGGAGGGGAGGGAAAATGAAGGACTGGGGGGTTCTCTTTTGAGGCAGCCCAGATAGATATAATGGCCCTGGGCAGTGACGAGAGGAGAGGGTGAAATGGCCCACCTGTGGTGGGGCGGGCTGAGTGTCTGCTAATGACACCATTATCGCAGATGCAGGGTGTGAGGCCTCCCTTGTTGGCCAGGAGCAAGAGGGGAGAGAATGAGTTCAGTCTGGCTGGTTTAATGATTTTTTCCTTCATGAGTTCAGCAAACATTTCTAGAGGGTCCATTATGTGCTAAGCACTGTGCTGGGTACCTGGAAAGCACAGCCAAGGGCGAGAGGCCCCTGCCCCCCAGCCCCCTGGTTGGAGCTGCCGTGTAGGCACATGTGTAACTGCACTGAGATACAGCCACTGGGGGCCTGTGGCTGGCCTGGAGAGACAGAGGGAAGAATGGGGCTTGCTGAGGAGGCAGAGGTAGGGGCGCTGGGGGCCTGGGAAGGCCGTGCTAGGCCCCAACGTCCAGCAGCGAGGGTGCCTGCGTATGAGGAGAAGGAGGGCAGAGAGGGGAGAGGGTGGCACTACAGAGGCCTTGCAGCCAGGCTGAGGGTTTGCACTTGACCACAGTGATTGGGAACCATGGACTGCTGTAACAAGAACACTGTCACTTTGGGTGGACGCTCATACTAGGGTCCAGACCTGTGAATGGTCTAGTGGAGAGGAGCTGGGGGGCAGTGGACAGGGCAGGAGAGGCACCTGGAAGCCCTCTAACCTCAGCGGTGCAGGTCAGGGGGGCTCAAGGGGTCCACCGCCTCCCCTTGAGGGGAGGAAGGCCTCCTGCCCACTGCTTGCAGCCCTTGACTGCATCTCTGAGGCAGATGGGGGCCCTGTGCAGGGGAGAAAGCACTGATCAGAAGCAAGCTGCAGCCCCCACAAAGGGCCTGTCCATCTCCCCGGGGGCAGCGGGGCCCCAGGCTTCCTTCTCTGCCTGGGATGGGGCAGGCGCGATGGGACAAAGGTGATGGGGGTTGCTCCCAGTGCAGTTGGAGATGCAATGGAAGCCCCAGAGCCAGGCCCCCGGTGGGGTTGGGGAGATGGGATGGAGACAGCACACACTGGAAGTTGCGGATCCATGACCCGAGGTCCAGGCTCCCCTGTGGAGGCCTGGGCACCTGCTCAGAGCGGTGGTGTGGGCAGCAGGCATGGAGGTGAGCAGGCACTCTGGGTGTCAGAGGATTAGTGCCCATTCAGAGCGGGTCAGGTGCACGGGGGGCTTTGTTCAGACCTGTTTGCCTTTTGTACCCACCTGCAGAACACCCAGGATGCATGATGTCATTTCAGACGCATTAAGCTGGAACAGCTCAAAATTGAATAATTAATTACACTCAGCTTCAATCGCAGTGACTAATTGATCAGGGGCTGCCAGCAGACACCTGGATGGGATTAGCTGTGCACAATGAGGGCTGCGGGCAGGTGGCGCAGCCCCTCTGGACCCCCGGTCCCTGTGTGGGACTTAATTAAGACTGACTTGATTTCTCTATTCTTGCTGGAGACCTCAGCAGGCCCCATCCGTCCCACTATCAGCGGTTGCAAGTGGACCGGGCACTCGACTCAGACATGAGAGCTGCCTGAGGTCTAGGAAGACGCTGGCCTTGTCCACGCCTGGGTCCTAGCCCTGGCTCCACCTTTGGGTGAGCGTTTAACCTGCTGGAGCCTCCGCATCTGTCTAGCTGAGACCAGCACTGCTGGGTCCAGCTCTGCTGGGTCCAGCTCTGGGCATAGCCCTAAGCGTGTGCTGCTACTGTCCCTTAGACTGCTGGGGAGGCTGCCCTTGCTCTCACCTCCCTTGTTTGGCTGCAGCTTGAGCAGCTGGCCTTGTCCACCAGCCCTGCAGCTCCTTGTTCACTCCCTGGAGAAATTTCTCCTTCAAGGCCCCTCTTGTGGATAGTACTGCCTTCTCAGCCATCTTGAGCCCCCTTCCTGTGTACACAGCAGCGTCTGGCTATTAGGGGGCCCAGCCCACAGTACCGTTCTCCAGAATTCACAGCCACGTGAGTGGCGCATCCTGCTCCTACAAAGGGCTGGCGTGCACAGTTGGGCAGGTTGTGCACTGCACAATTCAGACTGCTAGAAGTGGTGTGGCCCACAGTTGCACAATGGGACACATCGGCCCATATTGCACTGCAGAGTTTATTTCTCCCTGTCCATCTCCTTGCTATTTCCTGGTCTTCTCATTTCATGCCACCTCAGCCCTATACCCTGGGGCAGAACTGCCATGCAGAACTCACAGACCTCACACTTTCTCTTCTTGCCCTTCCGGCCCCCAGCACGCTTGCTGGTCCAGATGGGGCACCCCCTGTCCCCTGACGCCTCCATGTTCATCACACCCCCAGACCTTGTTACCCCATCCTCCACCCCTCGTGCAGCCCCCTTCTCCTGACCTGCAGATACACTGGAGACCCTTCAAGACTTAGGCTCCTCCAGCTGTTACCCTCTCCTAGGCGGGGTCGGCACCCCTCAACCATTTCCCCAGATGGCCTCAACTCTCCATTTCCCCCGACAATAATCTTAGGCTCTGTGTCCTTTCTGGGGGAAATGCTCAGTCCTGGTCACGGTGAAGGCCCCTGCAGGCTCGGTGCCACCGCCCCTCTGGCCTCCTTGAAGCTCCCTCCTCCCTGACCCTCCTCGCCCCTGGCCTCCAGCCCCAGTGTGCCCTGCCCTTCACTGCTGCTGGGACTGGCCAGGGCTTCTGTTCATGGCCTTTTGTGTGTGCCAGGTGGCGAGTCAGCACAGTCAGCCACATCCAGCTCACTCTGTTCCTCGCTTGTCCTGGTAGTAATTAAATTCCTTTCCCTCTAAAACCTGGGAGCACCTGGGACGTGTGGATGGCTGCGTCTTCTGTCCTCTCCCAGGGTACAGCAAGGCACTCCTGGAGATCCTGGTCACTCTCCCCTCCTCCAGCACACCCCCAGCCCCAGGCACGGGAGTGCCCAGCTCATCGTGACAGGGTCTTCACCACTGACCCTCCTCTACCCTTAGCCCAGAGTGGATGTCGGTACTATCTCCCTTTGGGTTTTTGTGGGGGTTTTTTTGCAGAAATTGGAGGTGGTTGGATGTGAATTTCTTAAGTCAGAAGGGAGGAGGAGACCAGGCAGTGAATCTTCCCTGTATTGTGCATCTTTGTCGTAATCAGAGCCCCTTTGGATCCCTGAATGAGACTTAAAGGGTGTGTGGACTGGCATCCCCCTAGCCACAGACAATAGGGTTCATTATCTCCCTCTGGGGGTGCTTTCAGAGGCACCTGTGGTTCCCACTTCCAGAAAGAACGAGAGGCTCGACCAATCTAAACCAAAGTCCTCACTGGACAGTGTCGTCTCTGGTGCCCGGTCAGGCCGGCAGGTGAAGGCCGGAGTCTGTGTCCAGCACGGTGGGCACTCAGGGGACCTCCCACCCCCTGCTGCCAGCCATCCAGTGGCCAGACAGCTCATCAGGAATGTACTTCTGAACCTGAACACACAGATGTGGTAGTGATGGGCGTGTGGCCAGAACCCACAGTGTACTCAGGGGCATTTCCCAGGATCTGGGATTTTATCCCAAGGTAAGTTATGTGTTTCTCATCTCTCTTCTGGCAGAAGTGGAACTGACTTGTAACAGGTTCAAACACAGAAGAAAGCACGTTGCCCCAAAGTAATCACTGTTAAACTGGTCACTGTGACTTCCAAATATTTTTAGGCATATATAGTCATTTAACTAAATATATACCTTTACGCCCTTCTTCTTCTTCTTTTTTAATATAACAGATGGGATCAGCCACCCATACAGTTCTTCTTCTTGTCTTAGCATTTGACAGCTCTCCCCAGGTCTGTGCGTGTCGCTCTGCTTCGTCCTGTCCATCAAGCGAACAGTAAATAGTGTTCCTTAAGTGGATGTCCCCGTGATTCATCCAGTCATTTCTCTAATGATGGGCAAAGAGGTCACTGCAATTTTTTACAATTATAAATAGTGTGGGGAGGGGGGCGGGAGGAAGCCCTAAACCCCCTATTTCAGTGGAACTCAACAAAAGCACTTTTGACATATTGCCTCTAAAAGGGTTGTACCTATCTACACCCAATAATAACACGTGATTTTCAAAAATGTTTGAAGCTATAGAATGGCACACAAAGCAAAATTCATATACATTTCTTTTTTTTTTCACTGTTTTTTAAACTTCATTCCGGATTTGGTGGGAGGCACATTGCCTCTTTCACCGCCTCCCCTCAACCCTGCCCCGGAGCCCTCGGAGGTTCTAAGGGGGGCCCGGCTCCACTCTGGGCTATAATAACTCCAGGGGCGGCCATGGCTACCCATCTGTCCATGTCAGAGGGTCCTGGCTGGCCCTCTGACTCCTCATTTATCAACACTATGTAGGGCTGACCCCATTGAGTGATTTATTGAATTTCTTAAAAGTCCTTTTTCAAGTGATGTAACGTGCCTGAGGTTCGGGTAGACACGGTTCCACCTCTAAGGGGAAATGCTTCTATCATTCTGAGAAAAGACACCAAAACTTTCCTCTGAGTTTCCTCCCCGCTGCCACCCCCACTTCTGAGACAGGTCCTGGGGGATAGGCTCCCGGCTCTTTCCACTCCCCCTCTTTAGGTGGGAGTCGAACCCCTGTAGGGGCAGGAAGAAGCGTCTGCATTTTCTCTAGCTGGCAGACCTGATCAGAAAGCACAGCCTGGCCCAGACTCAGACACGCAGCAATGTGGCCACATGGGGCAAAGTCTCTGCGCTCTGGCCATCCTCACAGCCCATTAAAGCTAGGCACTTGGCTTCAAGCAAAGGGTCCCCAGGGCCCCCTGCCCTGGACTGCTCCACCCAGAGGCCCCATCGTGCTAGTCTGGACTGGTGAGGCAGGCTGGCCCTCAGACAGCAGAATCTTCTGATGGCGGGTTCAGCACCCCTATGCACATGCTTGGCCCCCAAATGTTCTTCTGCTAGGAAGAAGAGCTTAGTCTCCACATCTTAGCTCGAGTTCCTCACGCTCCCTGCCTCAGTTTCCTCACCTAGAAAATGGAACTCACGATGCCAGTTTCATCTAGTTGGGATCTGGGATTTCATCCCAAGGTAAGTAATGAGCAGCTGGTGTAGGAACAGGGGGTTTTCAAATGGGTCCCCAGGCCAGACTCTGGAGCAGACATCTTAAAAAAAATTTTTTTTTTAATTAAAATAAAAATTTTATTTTACTGCACTGCAGGGCATGTGGGATCTTAGGTCCCCGACCAGGGGTCAAACGCCTCCACACACATTGAAAGCACAGGAGTTTCAACCATGGGCCCACCAGGGAAGCTCCCTGCATCTCCCTTTCTAACTGTTCGTCACCCTGACCTGAGCGGCGGCACAGAACTTGCACGTCTCAGCGCCTCCACCCCAACACCTCCTCCAGGCCCCTCCATCACCCAGAGTGGAAAGAAAGGGCCCCCAGGGCCTACTGACCTCGAGAGTAAACTCCTAGAACACACGGGTAGTGAATGTCTCGATCACTAGCGCCATCAACAAACTTGAGTCTTTTCTGACTGTCCCCAATTGGGTGTGCGTGGGAGTTCCACAATGATTGACAATAGAAGTATTTTGACTAATTTAGCAGGAACGTGTGTGTCGGGGGAGGGGTGCCTTCTCTCTTGTAGCATTAAGAGCACCCACCCCCCAGGGCAAGCCCAGTCCGGCCCTAGGATCCAACTTTCTTATGTATTTATTTAAACCCTGCCTCATTCCGGAGAGAATCTAGGGCCTCACCATGAATACCATCTTTGTGTGGCCTCCCAGCGCCAAAGGCCGGGAAACCCAAGCCAGGCACGTCTGGAGGTGGGGCCTCCATATGGCCTGAAGGCCTCGGCCAATCACACTGGGCCGCCGCCCCGTCCTGCTCTCCGCCTGGAGCAGGCCTCCCGGCCTCCCCACAGCATCCCGTGGTCCTGGGGGCTCCCCCCTGGGGCTCTTAGCCCCTGGAAGCAGCAGTGGCCAAGTCATCTTTACTGGAAGATACAACAAATCTCGTTTCTCTTGAAAACCAAGGATGAAACAAGTGGCAGCTCAATGGCCGTGTGTGTGTGTGTGTGTGTGTGTGTGTGTGTGTGTGTGTGTGTGAAAACGTCGCCCTCGGGCCTGGCACTCTGACAGCCGTGGATGGCAAGAGAAGGGGTTTGCTGGAGGCCGCCTGCCAGGCCCTGTGCAAGTCAGGCGGCCACTTGGAGGGAGGCATGGCCCCCGCCTGCCCCGCGGCCTGAGGGGGATGGCGGATGGGCGCTCAGTGCCCACGCGCGTGGGTGGCCCTCACCTGAAGCCTGGCCTGGCTCGTAGGCCAGTGCCCCTGCCCTGGAGCTAGGGCTCTCTCCCAAGTAGTCCAGACGCCCCACAGCCCTGCCACCACTGTCCCCCAGCATCCAGAGGGTGGCATGTGGAAGTCTGAGGGACCCCAGAGCTGATGGCCTCAGGTTCCTTTCACTGGGGGGCGGGGTGGTGCCCAGCTAGGATCTGGCAGGTGGAACGTAGATGGTCCTGCAGGGAAGGTGAGACCAGGTCCAGAATGCTGCAGGAAATCCGAAGGGAGGCCTTGCCTTCCTGGAAAGGCTGCCCCCAGGGGAGACCTTCATCCCACGCTCCCACGTGGAGCAAGGGGCTAGTGGCCTTCCGTCCCCCTTGACCTCAACTCTCCAAAATCCTTCCATTCCCAAACCCACCCCTCCCCAGGAGAATCCTGCCATTTATAAAGACTCGCCATGTGCAAAGACGCCTTTGCAGAGACCACTGGGCCTGGGTGACGCCCCTCAGAGCTCCCCCACTCTGACACTGTGCCCCCCTAGAGCTTCTGATGGGGAACTGGGAAAATCTGCAGCAACGAGCGATTCTGTTGGGTCCAGCGCTGGCCAGTTATTAAAAAAACAATAACGTGGGTTCCACCAAGGAAGGCGGCATTGAAACCAGACTCCCGGCGGGCACGCATTCCGATCTGGCTCCGTCGGCCCCCGTGGCGCCTGCTCCTCTGGGGCAGGGGGACATTTGGGTGGTCCTGCCACCTGTTGGAAGAGCTCGGATGCCTGTAACCCAAGCAGGGCCTGAAAATAGCTGGAGACATGGCACTCCACGTCGGTTCTGCCCTTGACCGTCTGCTGGGAGGTGGTTTCGGTGGAGGGTTGGAAAGGCGGACACTTCTGAAACCCCAGAGAGAGGGTTTTAGAGAGAGGGGTGGGCCTGAGTGGAAAGAATGTGGGCACTGCCGAGCTCCCCGGGGCCCCAGGGCCCTCCCTCTCCTCCCTGGCGGGGGGTAAAACGCGCGATCGAGGACCGAGCGGCGACAGTGCACAGCCGCCCGCGGCCCCACGGGCCAAGGCCCCATCCCCGCCACCCCTGCTGCCCCAGCCTGAGCTCAGGCCCAGCGAGGTCCTGCTTAGAAGCCGCAGGTTGATTGCGAGCCCAAAGAGTCACACCAGGGCAGAGCAAAAGCCATTAGGCTTCCGAGACAGAGGATCAGCTACTTGGCTGGCTCCCGTGGTCTAAAGGAAGCCACCACTTCAGAGAAAGCTCCTGGAGCTGTCCAGAGGTTATGGGCCATGGACAGAAGTTCAGAGAGCGTCCACGGACCCCAGGGTTCGGGCCACTTGACTTTCTCCAGGACCAGGGGTTTACAGGCGAAGACCCTCAGCCTCCTGTCCCCACCACCAGGGAACTACAGGGGGTGTTTGGGTGGGCAGAGGTGCGTTGGCAAACCCAGAGAGGCCTTCAGTAGTCCTGGTCACATGCTAACTGTGCACGAATTCCTGGCACCCAAAATAGCCTGGGGCAGGGGACACGGCGCCAGGAAGCTCTTGTTCAACATCTCGGCAGCTGGTGGCTCCAGGCTGGGAATAAGGAACCATTATTAGCAGCATCGAAGGCCTTGGAGGGGAAGAGCAGGCATTCTGGATGGGTACAAAGGTCACATCTGATTGCTCCTGGCCTTGTGGGCTCGAGAATGCTAGGCCCTTGCTCCCAGCCGCAGGCTC
The DNA here is from genome assembly GCF_042477335.2 of Ovis canadensis. Lineage (NCBI taxonomy): Eukaryota > Metazoa > Chordata > Mammalia > Artiodactyla > Bovidae > Ovis > Ovis canadensis. The sequence goes on from NC_091262.1 coordinate 79,091,780, forward strand.
CGCCACAGTGAAATGGCGAGCTCTCTTGTACGCATGCAGTCTGCAACCGACAAAGGCCGTGCCTGGCTTCCCTTCAGGTCGAGGCCCAGCCCCCGAGCCCTTTGTCCAAGAAGACAGTTCGTGAGCTCTGCCAGAAGCAGGAGGCCTCGGCTCTGGCTGCCTCTAGCAGCTGGGGAGGCTGGAAATCCAATGGAGGACGGCAGCCTTAGACAGAAGTAAATTACAGGCTTCACAGAGCAGGGTGAATGGGTACAGGGCAGTGTCTGGGTGTTCTGGGAGGATGGAAGAACCTGGGTGATGTCTGTGGGGCTTTGGGAAGGGGAAAGATGGCAAATGGAGGCGCTCGGGAGAAGGGCGGGTCCCAAGGCCCCTGTGGATTGAAAGGACAGAGAAAACGTGAACCCAGAAGCATCCGGGTGACTTTCCCCCAAAACCACAGGTGACCAGCAGCAGAGCAGAGACACGGGGCCGGGTTTGCCCACACCTGCAGCAGGCGTGGGCGACCGAGGAGGTAGCCCCTAGGAGGCTGCCAGGAGACCCCGAGGCTGCTCAGAGAGGCCAGATGCTGTGGACGTGGGGAATCATCGTGTCCTGGTCTATTTTCGGGCCTCTGCTGAGAGCGCAGGAATCCAGGCGAAGGGGCCCGAGGGCTGGGACCACCTGTCAGATCCTTTCCCCAGCTGAAGGCAGGGTGTGGGTGATCCAGGGCCGGAAAAAGTCAAGGCCACCTCCAAGCCTTCCAATTTTAGAGCTGCACGTCTCCAGCTCTGGGACACGGAGTATCCTGCTGGGGCTCGAGAGGACCTATTTAGGACCAAACAGACCCTTGCCCCAGATCCCGGCCAACATCCCCTCAATCTTTCATTAACCGTCTCTCCTGCCAGCAGGCAGCCGGCTTCATTTTACTCACAAGGCCTGGAGGGCAACCGAGAGCCCGTCAGCGCAGCACCCTGCACGGGCATACTGTGGCGGGCCAGGAGTGAGGGTCTGGGGGTCCAGTACACCCCTGGACGCCACCCCCACCAGGGGATTTGAGGAGCAGAGCTTCTGAGTGCTCAAGGGCAGTGAAGGGGACACACAGGGCTGGAGCATGGAAGGCTTCGTTCAGGCCGGCCTTTCGGTTTGTCCGTCTGCTGAGTCACTCGGGAACTCTGGCTCTTTATCTGTAAAATGGGGCCAAGAACCCACCCTTGCCGGCCTCTTGAGGGGATTAACTGATCTCCTGGCAGCTCCCCAGGCTGGAGCAGTGAGGCTCCAGGATGTGTGAGGCCCCGGCCTGTCCTGCTGAAGCCCTGGACAGGCTCTTCTATCCTGCCGGGCTCCAGTGGGGTGGAATCAGGCGGGGGAGTGTGGAGGGCATTCCAGGCCTCAGCGCTGCTCAGCAGCAAGACAGACCTATAGGAAGGAATTTTCCCCGGGGGAACTGGGCCCCTCCTGCTCCTCGCCAAGCCCCGGTCCCCCTTCCTGGCTGGAGATAAAAGTGGTTGGTGGACAACAAGGACCCACTGTGTAGCACATGGGACTCTGTTCAGTGTTTTGCAGCAGCCTGGATGGGAGGGGAGTCGGGGAGAAAAAGGATACATAGATACGTACAGCTGAGTCCCTTCACTGTTCCCCTGGCCCTATCACAACATTGTTTGTTAACTGGCTATACCCCAATACAAAAAAAATTTTTTTTAAGTGGTTGGTGTAAACAGTCCTACTACGTGGCAGAAACAGCTTCTCTTCACCCTCCCCATCAGTTCCCACCTACAGAGTGGCTGCCTCCCACATTGGGGAAAATCTTTAGTGGGCATTGCGCCCACCCCCCAGGGTTAATAACCACCATCTTTCCAATACCATTGGATGCTCCACCCTTCCATTTATCCGGTCTCAAATGACATGACTATTATTTGCTGACCCCTTCAGCAGTGCTGCTGGGCTGGTGTCCTTAAGTTCATCCAGGCCCAGATAGTTTCTTGATTTTCTGGAGAAAGTAGGGGGTGGTTTTCACAGCTAACCAGTGGGTGATCCCACTGGTAGGTTTCATCCTTCTCATCAGGCTGAGTGGAATCCAGATAATCGGAGCGGTGGGGATGCTAGGCAGGGTGGATCCTGGGGAGGTCAGGAGATAGCTCAACCATGTTCTGCCGAGCCTTCCCTTTGGGTCAGGACAGAGAGACGGGGGATAGATTTACTCTCCCCAGTGAAACCATCAAAAGCACCAGGCAGAATATATTGGGCTGGCCCCAAATTTTGCTTTCGTTTTTTTCCATAACGTCCTACAGAAAAACCTGAATGAACTTTTTGGCTAACCCAAGGTACAACGAGGCCTTTTCAAGACACTAGACAATGCTGAAAGTTGGGATATGAATGGAGTGAGTCCTACAATTGCCCCGGCTTACTTCCTTGGGAGATTTCCCAGAGTGCCAGCAGGGAGGCAAACGGAGGTTGCACCCAGAGGGTCCCTGAGTCCAGGAGAAGGAGCTGAGGGGCTGGGGAGACCAAGATAGCCAGAACACTGAGGGCTGAGTAAGACGCTTAAGGAGAGAAAGCCTGGAGGTCTGCATGGGGACCCCCAGAGGACCCACCAGAGGGCTGAGCAGTGCCCACCTGGAGGAATCTACCTGAGGCTGGAAAACCATCCTGCTCAAGCGTTCACGCTCAGTCGCTCAGTCGTGTCTGACTCTTTGCGAACCCGTGGTTGGTAGCCCACCAGCTCCTCTGTCCGTGGGATTTCCCAGGCAAGAATACTAGAGTGGGTTGCCATTTCCTTCTCCAGGGACCTTCCTGATCCAGGGATTGAACCCAGGTCTCTGGAGTCTCCTGCATAGCAGGTGGATTCTTTACCACCGAGCCACCTGGGAAGCCCCATCTTGCGCAAATCCAAGGATTAAAAAAACAAAACAACCCTTAAACCACTCAAAAAGATTAGTGGAAACAGGCTCAGCACTCATGTCGGACTGGGAATAGTGTCAATTTCCCCCCACCGGCCTGGAAAAATTCATATTCAAAGGGTATTGAGTGGAATTCTCCCGAAGATATGGCCCCAACAGTGGGAAATAATTAGCTTTGGACTAAATGCTGCTTTGAACCTGCCTGGTAAATTATAAAAACAAGAGCAGAAAGGATCAGACTGTTTCCAAGTAACTTGACCAAATGCTTAGACTATTTTTAGGAATATACAGATACACTGCACACAAGTGGGCAAAACTCATAATATCTGGCATCCAATCAAACTTTACCAGGCACTCAAAGAGGCAAGAATATGCAGCCTTCAATGAGGAGGCTCATTAATTAACCGGAACTGACCCAGAATTTACACAGATGTTAGAATTAGCAAAAAAAGAACATTGAAAGTGTTATTATAACTACAACCAATATGTTCAAAAGGTTAAGTAGAGACACGGAAGACACACACAGAAAGAACCGAATTGAACTTTAAGGGATGAGAATCGCAATGTGCAAGATGGAAATTACACTGGGTGAGATTATTAGCAGATTAAACGATGCAGGAAAAATAAAAAGGTAAAAGATTTGAGGGTTCAGTATCAGAAACTATCCAAAATGAAACACCAGAGAAAACAATCCAAAGTATTAAACCAGTGTCAGTGAATCATAGTATGATTTCAAGCCACAGGTGACGCCACGGTAAGGAATTGCCTGCAATGCAGATGTAAGGGATGCAGGTTCGATCCCAGGGTCAAGAAGATCCCCTGGAGAAGGAAATGGCAGCCCACTCCAGTATTCTTGCCTGGGAAATACCCTGGACAGAGGAGCCTGGCTGGCTATAGTCCACGGGGGTCACAAAGAGTTGGACACGACTGAGCGACTGAACAACAACGGACAATACACAGGAACTGAAAACTCGAAAAGAAGGAGGAGAGCACAAAAAAATATTTGAAAAACCAACCCACAAATTTTTTCCCCAGATTCAATGAAAATAATAAACCCTCAGATCCAAGGAGCTCAATGACCCTAAGCGCAAGAACAAGGCAAAAACAATACCAAAGCACATTATCATCAAATTGCTCAAAACCAGTAATAAAGAAAAAAAAAAAAAACCTCTTCAACACAGTCAATAGAGAAAAGACATGTTAGTCCAGAGGAAGAAGAAACAGGATGAATGCAGAGTTCTTATTAGAAACAATGAAAACCAGAGGCCAACAGAGCAACAATCTTTAAAGCTCTGAAAGAAAGGCAAAACTGTCAACCTGGAATACCTTCACTGATGTACCTGGTGGAACTATCTTGCAAGAACAAAGGCAAAATAAAACCTTTTTCAAGGTATACAAAAGCTGAAAGAAATGCATCACTAGCAGATCCGCACCCACAGAAATGTCAAGAGAAGTCATTCGGGCATAAAGAAAATGGGATTGGAAATGCGGATCTACACAAATGAGAGAAACACCCCAAATGATTCCTACGTGGGCAAATAGTCAAGGTTGGTTTTCATTCTTTGAAAGAGAGTTGACAGTTAGAACAACAATATTAACAATGCTTTGTAGGGTTTACAAGGTATGTAAAATTTATGACAGCAGTCTCACGGGAGTTGGGATTGGAGCGATGGAAGCCCAGGATGCAAGCTTCTTACACAAGGTACTGTGAGATGACACGATTTGAAGGCAGGCAGTGCTAAGTTACCTTGAGAACTAGAAACCCTAAATAATGACTAACAGAGCAAAACCCAGAGTTACGGCTAATAAGCCCACAAAGAAGATAGACTGGAGTAATAAAACCTAATGAGTAGTCTCAAGAATCCAGAAAAAGAGGCAAATGGGAACAAAGATCAAATCGAGAGCAAATAGTGAGAGGATAGGCTTAAACGCCAGTAAAACCCATAATGATATTAAATGTGAGCGGTCCAAGCACCCCGATTAATGGACAAGCAAGATTTCATGTCGCTCATGACAAACACACCTTGAGTATAAAGACAGAGACAGGTTATTAAAAGGAAAAGGGTGGAAAAAGATATGCCATGCTGCCACTAATCAGAAGAAATCTCAAGTGGTTATATTAATATCAGACAAGTGGATGCGGAGGAAAGGGCATCACCAGAGCTAAAAAAAGATGTTCATTTTGTAGTGATCATAGCGTCATGGATGGAGAGGACAGAATCATCCCAAACGTTTATACCTGGAGTAACAGAGCTTAAAAATACGTGAAACAAGGGATTCCCTGTTGGCTCAGTGGTACAGGATCCACCTGCCAAGGCAGGAGATGTGGGTTCAGTCCCAGCTCCGGGAAGATCCCACACGTCACAGAGAAAATAAGCCCATGAGCCACAACTACTGAGCCTGTGCTCTCGAGCATGGGAGCCACAGCTGCTGAAGCTCACGTGTCCCTAGAACCCACGCTCCACAGCAAGAGAAAGCTCCTCCATGAGAAGCCCTCTCACTGCCGCTGGAGAGTGGCCCCTGCTCACTGCAGCAACAATCCAGCACAGCCAAAGATGAATATCAGTAAAAGGTGCTTAAAAATACGTGAAACAAAGACTGAGAGCTATTTGTACAAGAGGAGACAGCCAGGTCTGCAGTGTGAATTGGCTATTTCAATATCCTTTTCTCAGGAATTGATAGAACAATTAATAGACAGAAAGGCAGTAGGCAGAAAATCAGTACAGAGTGGACTTCAGCTGCAAAAACAGCCAGCTTGACATGACTGACATTTACGGAACACTCCAGCCAGTGACCACAGATACACATTCTGTTCAAGTGGACATGGAACGTTTACAAAGACAGATCATATTCTGGGCCATAAAACGAGCATCAGTACGTTTAAAGGGATACAAGTCATACATAGTATATTCTCTGACCATGGTGATATCAAATTAGAAATCAACAACAGAAAGATCTCCGGAAAATTCCCCAGCACTTTGGTAACTAAATAACACATTTCTAAATAACTCCTGAGTCAAAGAGAAATAAAAAGAGAAAGTTGAAAGTATTTTGAACTGAATGAAAATTAAAATACAATTTATCAGAATTTGTGGGCTATCTCTCAAGCAGAAATTAATAGCACCAAATGCCTGTATTAAAAAGGTCTCAAATCAATGCCTCCATTTATAAATTAATAAACTACCAAAAAAAAAACCCCTCAGCATATTAAACTCACGGCAAGCAGAAAAGAGGAAATAATTAACATCAAAACAGAAATCAGTGAACCATATAGCAGAAAATTGATAGAGAAAAATCAATGAAACCAAAAGCTGGTTCTTTGGAAGATTAGTAAAACTGATAAACTTCTTGCCAGGCTGACCAGGACAAAAAGAGAGAAAATAAAAATCACCAGTATCAGAAACGAAAGAAATGCTATCACTACACAGCTACTGGTATTAATATGATAATAAGGTAATTTTATGAATACCTCTGTGCCTATAAATTTTGCAAGTTATATGGTATGGAAAAATTCTTTGTAAGAAACAAACTATCAGAGTTTATTCAAGAAGAAATAGATAACCAAATTAGCCTTGTATGTGTATTAAAGAGAAGGCAACGGCATCCCACTCCAGTACTCTTGCCTGGAAAGTCCCGTGGATGGAGGAACCTGGTAGGCTGCAGTCCATGGGGTCGCTGAGAGTTGGACATGACTGAGCGACTTCACTTTCCCTTTTCACTTTCATGCATTGGAGAAGGAAATGGCAACCCACTCCAGTGTTCTTGCCTGGAGAATCCCAGGGTCGGGGGAGCCTGATGGGCTGCCGTCTATGGGGTCGCACAGAGTCGGACACGACTGAAGCGACTTAGCAGCAGCAGCAGCATGTATTAAAGACATTGACTTTGTAGTTAAAGACTTTCCTGCAGAGAAAACCCCAAGCCCAGTGACTTTACCAGAGAACTCCACCAAACATTTAAGGAAGAAATAACATTAGTTCTACACAAAATCTTGAGAAAATTCAAAAGGAAGGAATATAGCCTACCTTATTCTATGAGGCCAGCATTAACCTCACATGTAAACTGGATAAAGATATTACAAGAAAAGAGAACTGTACACTAAAATCCCTTATTAACACAGATGCAAAACTTTAGCAAATTCAATCAAACAGTAAATATATAAAAAGCAAATATTCACCGCTTAATGGAGCTTATTCCAGGAACGCAGAATTTAACATTTGAAAATCAATCAGTGTTATTCACCGTATTAACACACTAAAAACAGAAAAGCCATAAGGACATTTTAATAGACACAGAAAAAGCACTTAATCAAATTCAACATCCATTTATTATAAAACAACTCCCAGTAAACTAGGAACAGGAGAAGACTTCTTCAATGTGACAAAGAGGGCCTGCCAAAATCCTGCCCACAGCTAGTCGGGAAAGACTGAATACTTCTCTTCAGAGGACAGGAATCAGACAAGAATGTCTGTTTTCACTGTGTGTACCAGGGGATCTCATCTTTCCACTAGCGTCTCCATTAGAAAGAAAGGAAAAGAGAGAGAGGGAAAGAGAGCGAGGGAGGGAGAGAAGGGGAAAAGAAAAAAGAAAAGGAATTCAGATTGGAAAGGAAGAGGTGATCATCTCTGTCAGAAATCTCATGGAATGGAGTACAAGGCTAGTAGAATAATAAGTATGTTTAGCAAGACTGCAGATGACAAGAGCAATATAAGAAAAAAAATCAAATTTTTTTATACACTAGCAACAATCAGAAATTGAAATGAGGAACTTGCCTGGAGCTTCCATTGCAGGGAGCACAGGTTCCATCCCCGGTCAGGGAACTAAGATCCTGCCTGGCCCACCAAAAACAAAACGAACAAAGAAATTGATATGGAAACACCATTTACAATAACATCAAATATATTAAACACTAATAGGTTGATCGAAAGACGTGAAAGATCTGTTCAATGAAAACCATAAAACTGTTGACAGACATTAAAGATGTAAAAAAATGAAGATATACCTTGTTCATGGACTGGAAGACTCACCGTTGTTAAGATTTTATTTCTCCCCGAATTACCCACCAGGCTCCTCTGTCCATGGGATTTTCCAGGCAAGAATACTGGAGTGGGTTGCCATTTCCTTCTCCAGAGATTAATCAATAGATCAACACAATCTCAGTGAAAATCCCAGTCAGATATTTAAAAATAGTAGCTGGTAAATTCGTTCTAAGCTGTTTCTCAAATTCATTCAGTAATGCAAAAGATTGAGAATAGCCAAATCAACTCTGAAAAAGAAGAATAAAGTTGGTAGGTTAATGTTACCTGGGTCCAAGGCTCATGATAAAGCTATAGTAATTAAAACCATGAAATATGGCTTAAGAGGGAGACAAGATAGATCAATGGAACAAAACAGAAACTCCAAAAACAGAGCACGTGTATATGGAGACCTGCTTTTGACAAAAATCTGTTCATCAATACTGTTAGAAAAATGCCAGTTAATGCCATAATGATAATGCGGTGGATGAACCTAGAATCTATTGTACAGAGTGATATAAGACAAAAAGAGAAAGACAAACATCGTGTATTAATGCATATCCATGGGATCTGGAAAGACAGTACTGACGATCTTACCTGCAGGAAAGCAAAGAAGGCAGAGACATAAAGAACAGACTTTTGGACATAGTAGGGGAAGGAGAGGGTGGGGTGATTTGAGAGAATAGCATTGAAACCTATACAACACCATATGTAAACTAGATAGCCGGGGGAATTTGATATATGATGCTGGAACCCAAAGCTGGTGCTCTGTGAGTGATGGGATTGGGGGAGCAGTGGGAGGGGTTTCAAGAGGGAGGGGACAGATATATGCTATGGCTGATCCATGATGATGTATGCAAAAACCATCACAATACTGTAAAGCAATTATCCTCTAAGTAAAACATTTAAAAAATGTTTTTTAAAAAAATCATTATAAGATGCTGCTGCTGCTGCTAAGTCGCTTCAGTCGTGTCCGACTCTGTGCGACCCCATAGACGGCAGCCCATCAGGCTCCCCCGTCCCTGGGATTCTCCAGGCAAGAACACTGGAGTGGGTGGTCATTTCCTTCTCCAATGCCACAAAGCTATTAAAAAGGCAAAAATTATAGCCTGATCATAACAAGTTATAGTGAGAAACTGGAACTTTCGTTTATTGCAGGGAATGTAAAATGGCTCAGACACTTTGAAAAACAGCTTGACTGTTTCAAAAAGTGGAAGACAGGCACCTTAATCACTCCACTCCTACACACGCATCACCCCCAAGAAAAGGAAGCATATGTTCACTCAGAGATTTGCACATGGATGTTCATAGGAGCTTTATTTGTAATAGCCCCAAACTGGAAACAATTCATATGTCCATCAATAGGTAAATGGACAAACTGTGTGGAGAAACTTGGGTTGCTTCCCTACCACGAAATACTACTCAGCAATAAAAAAGGAATCCGCTATTCATAGTGGCAACTGTATGTGTGATTCTCAAAATAATCATGGTGAATGAGAGAAGCCAGGCCCAAAGAATCGCATATGATGATTCCATCTTTATAGAACTCTGTAAAATGCAAACTAATCTACAGAGACAGAAGGCAGGTGAGGGCTTGCCTGGGGAAGAGGAGGCTGGCAGGGAGGAACTACAAAGGGGATGTTTGGAAATTTTGGATCATAACGGCTGCATTCATGAGCTTAATTGTTCTGATGGCTTCATGGTGGTATACATGTTAAAACATTATTGTGCACAATTTAAATATATTCAGTTTATTGTATGTCACATATGCGTGTATTTTGTTGTTGTTGAGTCAGTAAGTTGCGCCTGACCCTTCTGTGACACCATGAACTATATAGCCTACCAGGCTCCTCTGTCCATAGGATTTCCCAGGCAAGAATTCTGGAGTGAGCAGCCATTTCCTTCCCCAGGGGATCTTCCCAGTCCAGGATCAAATCTGTGTCTTCTGGCATTGGCAGGTGGATTCTTTACCACCGAGCCACCTGGTCACATGTACACATATTTTTACGGAGGTAAAACTATCTTGAGGGCAAGAGGATAAGGGGGCAGCAGAGGACGAGGTGGTTGGATGGCATCATTGACTCAATGGACATGAGTTTGAGCAAACTCCAGGAGATAGTGAAGACAGAGAAGCCTGGTGTGCTGCTGTCCACGGGGTCTCAAAGAGTTGGATACAACTGAGCAACTGAACAACAAAAACAACAATATCTTGTCTTCTTCGGTGTGATTAACTAGGGTGGAGGTGAAGGGGTCTCCAAGATTTCAGGGTGGGAAGGAAACTTCTGGCAACTTCGACTTGAAAGAGCCTTGCTTGCCTCCAGTAATTTTATAGCAGGACTGGGAACTCTGGACCGTTCGCTGTGCCCTTCCTTGCTGAGGGCTGGCTAAGTGTGGGTTCACCGGGGGATGGGCCCCACTTCTGGGGAAACACCTCAGTGGTTTGAGTGATGGAGGGTCAGGATGAGGTAGTGTGCGGCTATGACACAGAAGGTCTCAGAAACACTCCACACCCTCCATCCATGTCGCTTTTAAATTCAATTTTGCCTGGGAATGCTCTGAAAGGCTTTATAGAGCATTTGCCCCCAGATATCCCTGTGGGTAGAGGCCATCCCAGTTGAGAAAGGGAAACTTCTAGAGGACCCCGTGCCTGGCTCTCTAAGCTTGTCCCAAGACCCTCGAACAGATGAAAAACAGTAGGCCTTTGCTGGCCCCAGAACGCCCTCCCTTTCTTCCCAGGCACAGGCCAATAAACATCCGTCACCAGCGGTCGTCATGCCCGGAACATTCCGCTTTGCAGCTATTTTCACTTTTTACCCACCAGCTTCACCATTTCAGTTTCTTAAGGACCCAGGAAGAATGATGTTTGTAAACTGTAAATTAACATTGCACAGCTACCGTGCGGCTATTATGACGTGATTTCCTTTGTGTTATGATCCCAACCCATCTCATGTGAGACGTATAGGATTTAAGGGACGTGACAGAGCTGAAAACGGAGTCACCACCGCCAATGCGAACTTCATGTTCGTTGTTTCGAAACGTCCGGTATAGGACTGCGGGTGTCTTAGGGTGATAAGAGTGTTGCTTTAGATAAGGAATTCATTTGGCAGCGTCCGCGGCAAGACTTCACTGGAACAGAAGTAACTGATAGGGCCCCGCGGCCCAGAGCCGTTCCAGATGGACGCTCCCGAGGCTCTGGCAGAGCAGGGGGAGACTTCCTACTCAGGCTTGTCGGGGGGCCGCTTGCTGGACCGGCCACCACCGCTCCTGCCGAGATGCCTCCTCCCTGCGTTTCTCTCTGCGGTGACTCATGGCCCCTTTCCTCCTTTCCCTACGTTGACTAACCTGTGCTGTGTTCAGGTTGGATTCGGTAAAGCCGCGTGACTCACAAATTGAAATTGATCATATTTTTGGATGCCTCCAACCCTGTGATTCTTTCTGGCATCTTCACTGGACCCTGCAACAGAGGCCTAAGTGGGAGATGATTCCATCCTGGGGATGGGTCATTGTCAGCATGGTATGTCTCCCCTTCCTTCTGGCTGGGTTACCAGGGGGAAGGACATCAGGGATGCTCCTGACACAGGCAAGAAATGAGTAGGGTGGGGATGCGACCTCCGTGGGCCCCAGGTAGAGGCCCCCACCCCCCGCCAGACTCAAGCCTGTCTCTCTGCACAGGGCCCGGAGGTCACAGTGGCTCCTGGGCTGGCCTTGGGGTCTCCTCTCCGCTGGCATCTCACTGCTGGGGTGAGGGTCTTCCCTTTGACAGCTGCCCCACGGCCTACTCCTATTCTGAGAAGCCCTGAACAAGTATCCCCTCTACTGCCTCCTTCTTTTATTCTCAGAGGATGTCAGCCAGTGGTGTAGGAGGTCAGAGATGGTGTTCTGGTGTTGTCCATGCTGTCCAGGCCAATGCTGAGCCCTGGACACAAGCCCTGACCTTGGCCTTCCGATTGAAAAGCAGATGTGTACAGATCTCTGCCGTTGAGGAAGGTCAGAAGAGACGAGCCCAGGTGGGAAGCGGAGAAGCGGCTCCCATTTTCCCAGCCTGGCCCAGCCGCAGACCGCTGGGAGGGAAGGCGCTGGGGCCCTGCGGTTCTGGGCCCCGGGACGGCCTTCTCTGGGTTGCTGCTGGATTCCTGGGCCACCAGGGCTCGCTGTCCAGAAGGGGATCGTTGGAGCCCGGCCTTGGCCGCCAGCATCCCACTCCCTCCATCCAGCCCCAGGAGGCCCCAGTCCAGGCCGCCACACCGACGTCACCCAGGCCCTGAGCGGCGGGCCCTGGTGGATGGGGGCAGAGATGAATTATGGCGGTCAGCCGGCGGCCGCCAAGCTTTCCCTAGAGACTCAGGGACAGCAGAGGGGCGGGGGTGGGGGGGCCCGCCTCCCGAGGGCTCCGGGGGCACCGAGCTTCCTGCCCTGGGTCAGTAAGCAGAGCGGATGGAGGGCGGCCATCTCATTAGTTTCATCCGACTCCCTGCTCACCCCGTAACAGAGCCCTGGGAATGAGGGTCTGGGACTGTCTGGGGCCCCGCTTTCCCCCGGAGAGGGAGGGGACAGGGAGGTGCTGGGTCTGGGGTCGGGGCGGAGGGGAGTGAGGGAGAGCTGAAAAGTGAGCCCCAGGAGGAAGGAGATATACAGTCCAGCCGCGGACACCTGGCCGAGGGGAAGGGAAGAGCAGACTCCCCCAGGCTCTGGATCTTTGTTCAGCTGAGTGATTTCCACTGACCCCAGTTGCCTCTCATTTCCTCCTTGGTTAAAGGAGAACCTGCAAGCCCACTCCCTGGACATTGTGAAGCTACAGCTGCCCTCCCCATCCCCCCCGACCTCCCCCTGGAAACCATCCCCTACAGTTCCCAGCCCAGGAGGGCCCATCAAGAATTCATCCTTCTGTTTGCATTTCTAGAGGGAGAAGGTTGCAGGAAGGAAGGGATTCCTAACTTGCATATCCCTAAGTCAGCGATGTCCCTCCCCTTCTAAGCCTTTTGGGGTTCACCCTCCACCCCAAACTCTCAGCAGAGCTGATCTGCGAGGGCTGGCTGCCTTCACAAGACACAGAGGGGCCCCCTGATCGGCCAGCATCTCCCCCCACCCTCCCCTTGGCTCCTTCTAAAACCCAATGTGCCCTCTGACCCTCTAGTGATAACAGGGACTCTATGGAGAATAAACTCTTCTGTCCACATCCACCCTCCCATCCCCAGCATACCTGGAATCCCAGAAACCCACCTGGATCAGGATCCCCCCCGAACCCCAGGTGGCTGGGGCGGGAGTTTACGATGGGAACCAGAGTCACACACCACTGCCTGCTTGGGTTTTTGTTTTGTGTGGTTTGTTCTTATTTAAAAAAAAAAAAAAGAAAGCAACTGAGAAACAAGAATCATTCCCATAATTGTCTTAAAGGTTAAAATATTATGACAGTTCCCTGATTGGGCTGTTGGAAGAATTAAATGAGATAAGGCTCCAGGGAACATCAGAGTGGCTTTCTGGAGCTTTCCAACTGTGCAGGAAAAAGAACGGCCCTTCTGCCACCAGGCTCCTTCGCCTCTGCTGTCTGTGGGGAGCTGTTTGGTACCCGAGGCTTGTCACTCATCAAACCCTGGCTACTGGCATCTTGCATGTGACAGCTTCTCCTACAGGTTCTCCAGGGAGGCCTTGCATCTTACTGGCACACTTAAGTCTTTGAGTGGCATTTTCAGTCATAAAGAACTTTCAGGGCACAATTCTTATTAGAATATTCAACCCCTTCAGACCTGCCATGCTCCTATCCAGGCTCACCTCTCCAGCCAGGGCGTGGATTCCAAAGCCAACCGCCTGGACATGGCTCCTGGCCGCTGCCCGCCCGAATCCCTGCTCCAAGATCCTGTGCTGTGGGGTGGTGGCGGGGGCGGGGGGTCCTGTGCCCCCATCTTGGCCTTCTGGGCAGGACACAGGCCTTGAGTCACAAGACTGCAATCCAACCGTTTTAGCGCAGTGAATGCAGACAGTCAAGTGCCTTCACATCTGGAGTTTAGGCATCTGTAATGTAGAAGAACAGAAAACACACCTCCAGGGACAGTCGTGAGGATTCGATCAAATAAATGCCGAGTAAAGACTCTGGAGATCGCAGCTAAGTGAAGAGTAGGCAGCAACCAGACGCCTGGGGTCCCAGCAGAGTTGCAGTGGGGAGGGAGTGTGGGCCCTGGGCCCCAGAAGGCAGCAGGGAAACTGCTCAGATCTGAGCCTGGAGTCCGGCGGCTCCCCTCTCCCAGCATGAGGCAAGGGGAGAGGACGGAGCAAAGACCCCCAGGTGGGGGGATCTTCAGAGGTTCTCCAGCTGCTCATTTAAGAAGGGAAACAATTCCCCTTCTTCCCACACCCACCCTCGTGCTTCCAATAAGCAAAATCCACATTATCTGGCCCCCAGCGCAGTGGTGCTAGCTTGAAAATGCCAGAGAACTAGGGGACGGGGAAGTTGAGGGGGTAGGGGGAAGGGCTGGAGACCAGTGAAGCTCCAAGCAAGGGGAATCGGGCCTTTAGGTACCTGCAAGGGCCACCCCAGAATTACCCAAGCCACTTGGGTGCTTCTTGGCCACATGCTTACCTTCCGGAGCAAACAGAGGGAGTCCTAATGCCCAAATGTGTGGTGGGGCTTCCTGATGGTTGGAGGGGTAAATGAAAGTCACTCGGTCATGTCTGACTCTTTGTGACCCCACGGACTATACAGTCCATGGAATTCTCCAGGCCAGAATACTGGAGTGGGTAGCCGTTCCCTTCTCCAGGGGATCTTCCCAACCCAGGGATCACACCCAGGTCTCCCGCATTGTGGGCGGATTCTTTACCGGCTGAGCCACCAGAGAAGGGCTGGGGCGTAAGGCGGGTGTTAAAATGCACTGAAGGTGCCTGGCTGCTAGTCCACGATTTCAGTTGTTAGCGAGGCTGTGAGAGGGGACAGCTCCTGGTGGGGCCAAGGCTTGCCGTGGTCCCTGTGCTGGTCATGGGCCACGCTGCTCAGCTCAAAGGCTGTCCTGCCATCGTTCACGGTGCTATGGCTGCCTGGCACTCCATCACTGGCTCTCCACGCAGGCTTGTGGTCCATTGTGACCTTGAACTCCTAGCAGAAGCTCCTTCAATGCCTTATGAAGGCTGGGGATAGGTAGGGGGAGGGTTTGTTATGTGGAGTCTTTGCCCTAATTTCCGTTTTCTGGACTGAATTTACCTAGGATATGGACATTTTGTTGTTGTTTAGTTGCTAAGTCGTGTCCGACTCTTTGCGACCCCATGACTGTAACCCACCAGGTTCCTCTGTCCATGAGGTTTTCCAGGCGAGGATATTGGAATAGGTAGCCATTTCCTTCTCCAGGGAATCTTCACGACCCAGGGATCGAACCCTGGTCTCCTGCTTGGCAGGCAAATTTTTCACCACTGAGCCACCAGGGAAGGATATGGACATGGTTGGGCCGAATAACAGAAAGAACTTTGAACTCTTAAATCGGACCAGCAAACTTTCATATAGACCTAACGTTGAACTCTTGGAGCAATGGGTGTAAATATGTACCTTTTGCTCATTTTTATAAAACTTTTGAATACTAGGATTTACTTGCAGTAGGACTAGGTTTTAAAAGTGTTTGTGCTTATACAAATAAGAAGTGCTATTTCTTTCCTGTCCTGCAGCTTTAGAAAAATAACTTTTTTCCTTGCTAATTATATATTATAGTGTTTTTGATAGATTTTTATCAACTGTGGGAAACTAACCACAGAGCTGGTAATTTTTCTTAAAAACAACCCATAGTAAAAAAGACATAAGACTTATGGAGAAATATTTTCCCAAGGAATTAGAAAAGAAAAACTGCCTGTATTCTCAAATAAGATGCAACTGAAGCAAAAAAAAAAAAAAAAAAGTGATCCCAATGTACAGTTTTATGAGTTTGAACTTCAACAATTTGACATTGCTCTAAATTATCTCATGGAATTTTGGCTAAAATTCAGCAATGCAAGTAGCTCACAGTCTGTTTTTGTTGTTTTAGACACTAAGTCGTCTTCTACCCTTTTGCGACCCCAAGGACTGTAGCCCACCAGGCTCCTCTGTCTATGTTATTTCCCAGGCAAGAATACTGGAGTGGATTGCCATTTCTTTCTTCAGGGGATCTTCCCCTCCCAGAGATCAAACTTGTGTCTCCTGCATTGCAGGCAGATTCTTTACCACCTTATTGTAAACATGAAATACGAATACTTGCTTAGATGTTAGCTTTAACTAAAGCATAGTGACCTAGACTGGCCACATCAATGCTCATTATTGGATTTTCATGTTTCCCAGGAAAAAGAAAATTTCCTGTTTTGAGGAAACTATTTAAAATGCCACAATTTCAGTGTTACAGTTATCAATGTAAAGTGTGTTTGGTACTTACTAATTAAAATTTTGTCCTAAATCCATTCCCAGCAGAGCCTGACTGTGACTTCTCATGGCTGCTCCTAGGTTTGTGTGGTCTGGTCTTCCACAAGCCTGAGACAGAGCAGTTTGCGGTTTTATTGGGTTGGCCAAAAAGTTCATTTGGGTTTTCTATAAGATGTACCAGAAAAACTTGAACAAACTTTCTGGCCAACCCAATACAAAACTGGAAGTTAGAAGACCCATTTCCTAGGTTTGTTGTGTTAAGTAAATACTAAGGTCCAATAAAGCACTATACATGGTAAGTGGGCAGGACCCTCACCTTCTAGATTCCCCCAAATCTGATACACGGAATGGAGTGTAGGAAGGAAAATGACACTAGCTTCTCCCCAGATATAAGGAAAGGATGATTTAGCCAAAACTGTTGTCAAATGCAAGTACATATGCCCGCTGCACAGTGAGGCCAAACAAATAGAAACTTTGGAGTTCGGAGCAAAAAAAGGTTTATTGCAAGGCCAAACAAATAGAACAGGCAGCTCACGATTGAAATACCTGAACTCTCCAGTGATCTTCAAGGAAGAATTTTTAAAAGCAAAATTTGGGGTGATGACTTCAGGGGCATGGTTGTCTTCTGAGGTAACACGGTGTTCCAGGAATGTTAACCGTCAACCTTCTGGTTCGGACCAGTCTGAGGCCTCAGCAGGTAGTGACCTGGGTGGGGGCCTTAGTTCCTGCAAAACAACTCAAAGATGTGTGCCAGGTTGTTCTGTACATCCCTTGAGGAGCTGCTAGGACTCTGCTCTACGGCTGTACTTGTTTCTTGACTGCTTTTCCTTTGTTTCTGCATTCTCTTACTTCCCTAATCAGTAATTGCTTGAATCTGTACTTTGAAACTCAGGGAAAGTTCAGGAAACTAAACCCTTTTTCTCCACAAACCAGAAACAGAAGACAAGGAAAGGCTTTTGTACCCAGGAGGGCCCTTGAAAGGTTTCAGAATGGCTGGCACTCCCAACATCTTTGGATACAACTCCGTGAGTCCCCACCAGGGAGACGGTAGAATATGAACGTGCTCACACACACACACATGCTCACACCCTGCTGCTGTCCTCAGCTCCCAGCTGAACTAGGTCATTTTCCAACTTGAACTACCCTTTTAAGCCTGCCTAGAGATCCTCTTCCCCTTTAAGAGAAGACCCACAGTGTAGGAAAAGAGGAAAGAGCCAAAGGAATTACCATATTCTCTATCTCTGGACTGCCCTCCTGCTGCTTTGTAATGGCCCAGTCTCCCGGAGGCCTGCATGCGGGGAAGGACAAACCCCCACAAAGAGTGGGAACAAACCCAGCCCTAGGTTAAAGAGAGCACAACTCTCTTTTTTCAGCCCTGGGGGCTATAGAACTGAGCTCTGGGATTCCAGGTGTGGTTTGGCCCCTGCTGGGTTCCCCTGTGATCTTCTAGAGTGCCCAGCCCAGGCACTGCCAGTGGCTAGGAAGTGAAGAGGATTTCCATGCCGCAGACCCTAAATAGGGGTTGCAAAATTTGCCGGGCTGTGAGAGGCAACTTCCTCTGGGTCGTGGTTTGCCAGTGGCCCGTGGTCAGGCTGCATCCGGCCCCGTAATCCTGCACAGATGCTGAGGCTCACCACGGTTCCTCTGGCCTCCCTGCTCCACCCCTGCCAGACCATGATCTGTGCCCACAGTTCACCATGATTTGCCAGGTTTCATAACATTTGCTCAGCTCTCTGATGCTTTAAGTGGCATGCGATTACTCCCGGGGTCTGGGGGACCAAAAGGTCTGGGGGTACACTCTGCCTCTCCCACCTGGGGAAAAGGGATCTCAATGTAGGGGCTAAAAACCTCTCTAGGACAACTTGAATGTCACCCTTTGGGCAGCTCCTGAAAGCCTGTTATGTGTGACCTGTTTCTTTAAGAGGGAACTCAAAAGCCTACAGAATTCTGAGGGAGGCTCACACACCCCTTACTGTTTTGCAAATGGCTCACTTAGCCCGCGGTGGGCTACCACAGAGACTGGCGGCATCTTTCTCTTTGAGTCCCCGGGTCTAAGGAAATGAGTCCAGGGTCTTCGGGGAGGTTTGGCACCTGCAGCGTCACTCCAAAATCATTAGCTATTCCTTTGGCCAAAAGGAGCACAGTTTGAACCAGGCTCTGCCGGTTGCCCACGGCTCACAGTTGCCTGCAGTCCATCAGTTGCCCCTGGCCCGCTAATTCCCCAGTTCTGCCAGTATTCCATGGATTGCCAGATACCCACAGCTTGCCAGTTTCCCAATGTCTGCCAACTGTTCGCGTCTGCCAGTTGCTCAGAACCCGCCAGATACCTGTGACCTGCCAGTTGCCCGAGACTTGCAAGTTGCCCGCGGTACTCTGCCAGATGCCCATGCCTGGCCAGATGCCCGTGACTGGCCAGATGCCCAAGACCCACCAGTTGCCCATGATCCACCCGCTCCCTGCAGTCTGCCAGTTCCCTGAGACCCGCCAGTTGCCCACGGTTCACTAGTTGCCCGCGGTTCACTAGTCGCCCGCGGTTCACTAGTTGCCCGCGGTCCACCAGTACTCCATGACCCGCCAGTTGCCCACGGTCCTCTGGAGGGTGAGTCCCACCAGATGCCCGTGACCGACCAGATGCCCAAGATCCGCCAGTTGCCCGCAGTCTATCAGTTGCCCCCAGTCTGCCAGTGGCCCGTGGTCCGCCAGAGGCCCGAGACCCGCCAGTTGCCCGCGGTTCACTAGTTGCCCGCGGCCCACCAGTACTCCATGACCCGCCAGTTGCCCACGGTCCTCTGGCAGCCTGAGACCCCTCAGACGCCCGTGACCTGCCAGATGCCTGCAGTCCATCAGTCGCCCCCAGTCCGCCAGTTGCGCGTGGTCTGCCAGTTGCCCGCGGTTCGCCAGTTGCCCCCAGTCCATCAGTTGCCCAAGATCCGCCAGTGGCCCGAGGCCCACTGAGCTGTCTTCCCGCAGCGTTGTAATTGCCTCATCAGATCTGCCCTGATGCCCTAGGGGTCCCAGCCTTTCTTGGCTTCTCTGTGATTTAACTGCTATTCACCCTTGTTTGGGACTTCCCACACCTCTGTGATTTTCAGGTTCTCATTTCAAGGTACACACGACATAGCGCCAACCCCAGTGATTCTCGGGCAACTCTGGGCATCCTCTTGAGGATGTGCTGAAATTCTGCTGTGGAGATGGACCCTTCTTCCTACTTAGGGAAACCATTGAGTGGGGGGCGGCTCCAAAGATCCAATTCTCCTGCTGAGAGCCTGTCTGTAACTCTGTCTTTCCTCGGACAGTTTGTGTGGTTCTGGCCCCCCACCTGGTGAATGAGAGAAGCCAATTTGGGATTCTCCCAAACTGGAAGACAAAAGACCCATTTCCTCTCATTGTTGTGGTAAATAAATGAAATAAGCGTTGTAGTGTGGTTCCTGAAAATACTGTGAATTGTGTGAGCATGCCAGAAGAATCAGCGCCCTCAAGAACCACAACATGTGGGTGACCACGCAGGCTTCTCTCCACATCTGGGGAAAAACAGTGTTGACAGAAAGGCTTTGCCTAGGCTGTGGCAGTAGCTGACCTCCTGCCGAGGTGAACCCCTTATATTTCATCCTTAGAAGCTGTTCCTTGCCGCCCAACTGGGGACACCCTGCTACTTTAAGAAGAGAAAGAGGGGTAAAGACTTACATACTTCCTGACTCCAGAGGTGGGGTGGCCCCCAACCTAGCCTGCTGTTTTGCAAATGTCTCTCCCCTGCAGGGCTGAACTGTTGGGGTGGGGGCAGCCTGATGCTCCTAGAAGGAGATCGGCACATCCGCCTCTTTCAGGCCCGGGATCTAAACTGTTGAGTTTTGCAGATTTGGTCCCTATAGCTCCACTCTTCGAGCGAAGAGACCACAGCTCTGGTGCACTGAGGGGAGGCTGCGGGGCAGCCCGGGGGCCAGGGCAGTATGCAAGCCCCAGACTCAATCGGGGATTGCTAAGAAGTCATGGGTCTGAGAGGAGACAGCACTTGCCAGCCTGATGCTGTAAACGGCACACCGCTTTGCCTTGACCCCTGGGCTTCCAGGCGCTTCTTTGCCCAGATGCATCTCCCTTCAGCACAGCTTCCCGTGATTCACCATCATTCGCCATGGTTGGTGATTTCACGGGTCTCGGTGATTCTCCATGCCGCGCGTTATCCAGTCTTCGGGCCACTTTGCGTGTAGTCTCCAGTCTTTAGGGGAAAGGCTACAGCCAAATTGCTCCGGGCCCTGGTCCTGCACCTCCCCCATCTGAAACTCCGCTTTTCTAGAAGGACTGATACTTGACTCTTAGGCGACCCTCCCTCCCCCAAGGCTCTTGGTTCCCAGGGAATTATTCACCTATGGTGGGGGATGGTCATCTCCTGCTGCCTGAAGACTTCAGCCTTCTAGGCTGTTGGAGTCGAGTCCAGAGGTGGTCTAGAGGTGGTTGAGTCCTGGGGGGTCCCAGACGTGCTTAGAGGTGATGCCGAGCTGGGCATCACACTCCTCCAGGCGTAAGTCTGAGCGGTATCATGTGCTACAATCTGCCTCACGCCCACACCCGCCACATGCACACGTATGTCTGGGCCAGCTCCATCCACAGGAAGTGGCCTTAGACTGCTTCCTAGTTCCAAAGATGGGGGGCCTCCAGCCCCGTTACTCTGAGAAGCAGCAGTTTTGCTCCCTAGCACTGAGCAGAGCCCCGGGTCCTGCTTTTCCAGAAGCCTCTCCCACGACAGTCTGGCCCTCATCTTAGAGTTGCCAAATCGGAGCTGGGGAGCTCAAATGAATCTCTGGGCTGCTGGGAACCTCAGCGGAGGCTTTTATGAAAGGGAAGAGTGGGCAGGATTTGGAGGCACAAATAGGAACATAGGTCATAGCACGATCCCCCAAGTCACGATCCATTGTAAGGAGATGCCTAACTGGTTCCGCAGGGACCCAGAAAGAGCGCCCCACCCCCATCCCAGGCTCTGGCATGAAAACTGCCCACGGACGGGATCTCTGGGTTCCCTCCTGGAGCCTGGAGCGTGGATAGTGCCGCTGAGCCTGGGAAGGGAAAGAAAACGAATTTTCTCAGGGGAGGTGGTCTTTGGTCCAGGGGCTGCTCCCAGCTGGGGATGCTCTGTTCCTTTAAGAAGGGGAAGAACTCTCCTGCTGGAAGTTTCAGGCCCCCAGCCTGGTCTGGCTAGTTTGCAAATGACCGGGTCTGTGGTGGGGGGAGGAGTGAAGTGGCCCTTCCCCCCTCCTCCTGCTCAGTCTTGGGGACCAAGGAAAGGGCTTTAGGGTCAAGGAGTCTCAGAGGAGGCGTGACACCTGCAGGTTTCACCCGAGACTTCCGAAGCCCCTTAGGCAATTACTAGTAATATTTACCTGTGGAGTAAATGCAAACGAGACTTTGGGAAGCGCCGGTGTGCGCCTGGGCTGCTTGGTGGCCTGGAAAATACGATAGTTTAAATGCTATGGGCTCCACACCAGTGGTTTTGAACTGTTTGTGTTCCCACAAGAGGCCAGAATCCTTGGCTGGTACGTGCACCTGGCCAGTTACCCTGGGCTGCTGTGCTTCGGCTCAGCGAGCTTCTCCTGGGCCCCACGGCCTCTGAGGCCCCCGGTGGGCGACACACGGACACCTGTTCCCCTAGCCACGGGGCCGCCGTGTGCAGCACCGCGGCTCACTCGGCTGGCAGTGCAGGGAGCCCCGGGATGGCGGGGCTGGGGTCCTCCTTCACCGCACTCTCTGCAGCACGCGGCATGGCGGCTCGGGCAGTGACCTCGGGGCCACTGTGTGGCCCTCGTGGCATTTGCTGGAGTCGTGGTGGGAACTGCGACAGGCCGTTCTCCCCAGCTAGGGAAACCAGGAAGCCCAAAGACCCCAGGTTCTCTGTGGAGGGTTAGCGCAAACTGGTTTCTGTGTGGTATCCTCATACCAGGCTCAGTGATGCCCCACTCCCCAGGATGAATGAGGGTCTTATCACAGCTGGAGGAGAAGGCATAACCCCCAAACTGGAACGTCCTGCCCAGAGGATCTCCCCCAGGGATTCCTTGTCATCGGCATGGCCAAGACCAGAGTTCCACGGCTTGAACCTTGGCGTGTTCTGTGCCTCCCGGTGGGCAAGGTGGGGGGTGTGGGGAAAGGTGATTGCAGCGCAACAGAGAGAAGCGCCTTGTGGCAGGAACCCCAGGGTGGCTCCTCACTAGCTGTTTCTCTGTGCCTCAGTTTCCATATCTGCAGACAGGCGTGATGAAATGCAGGGGTGAAGGTTAAAGAGCTATTAAATAGTAAACAGGCACTCAGAGAACCCGCCGGGCAGAGCACATGGTCGGCATTGTTTTCCGTTTGCCTGCTGACAGCCCCATGCGGCTCTGCGTCTCCGCACCCTGCACAATCATTTCCGCGAGAATCGATTCTAGAGGAAGTGGCAGGGCTCAGACTCTTGCGCACTTAAATGTTGGCGGCTCTCTTCTGCCAGAGGGCTTTCCAGAAAAGTTGTGCCCATTTAGACGGCAGGTGTGGTAACAAGTTGATGAGGGAAACTGCATGTGTGCCTGTGCGCGCGCGCGCGCGTGTGTGTGTGTGTGTGTGTGTGTGTGTGTGTGTGTGTACGGGGTGGGTGGCATTTTATGATGAATATTCCAAATAGTTTAGTAAAAGAATGTAGATCTTAAACAAACAGAAGTCCTGTGGAGACAGTCTGCCTGGTCCAAATCAGGCATTGCCCTTTTCGCTTTGCAGCCCCCTTGGGGCAATGCTGGCCTGGGATCCAGAGTCTCCCTGGCCATCTCTGCTGGCTGCAGGTGGGGGCGAGGGATGCTGGAGAGTCACAAAGCCGACGTGGCCTTGGAACACAGTTTTGCCTAGAGCAAAGGATGAGACAGGTTTTTGCACTTTTTTTAGGGGGAACATGGGTTCAAGTGTGAATCCTGATCTAGGGGAACGCAGCTTGGCACCCAGGCTCTGCTCAGCACAGACGCCCCGCGGGGGGCTGCGTGGTAGCCTGAGCCCCAGTCCCTGGTTCAGAGACCCCCGCCCCAGCCTTCGGGGTCAGGATCCCCCGACCCCGGGAGCAGACGTTCAAGTCCCTCACATAGCCTGTCTCTCCGTTCGGTTCAAAAAGGAGGCATAGCGCTGCCTTCACCACATGGGAAGTGGCAACAACTTTTGCCAAGGGCCTAGCCCCCTCCTGGGACCTGCCACAAGGTCGGGGGGTAGGGGAGGGTAGGAGTGCTCCTGAAAGGCAGCAGGGTGAATTGCTTCCTGTGGTCTGGGCATTGCCCTTGTGAGCAGGCTGGGCACAAGATGCCCTGCCTTTTCGGCTGCCTTCCTGGACCCCCAATCTTTCTCTTCACTCACAGGATGTGCAAGGACCCTGGGGCAGGGCTAAGCGACCAGGGGCTGCCTCCCAGGTTCCTCCAGCTGTGTGGGTTGGGGGCTCCCCTTTCTGGGAGCCAGGTCAGCCTCTTGTTGGGGTGTACGACTCCAGACTTGGGACTCCCCCATTCCTCCCAGCTCAGGTTGCTCGCTAGGCAGAGAGGGGCAGTGTCTCCACCAGGCTCTGGGCCCCTGCCCCACCTTCTGCCTCGGTCATCACAGGGCTGTTTGTTTTGAGCCTCTGCTCTCCGGTGAGCTGGACTGCGGGAACTCAACGCGGATGTTTTATTCTGAGACTACAGGAATAGGATGCGGGAAACAGAGGGGCTTCCCTCGGGAGTCAGGGCCTTCCTGCTGGCCCCTCGCTGTCTATATTTCTTCTGCCACAGTTGTTCCTGGGCGGGACTGGCCAGCACATCCTTTATAAAGATAAGGTCCTGGGACAGGGCAGGGTGGAGCCTTCTGGTTTGCTGTGGACATGCTCCTCCCCTGTGGAAACCTCACCCGGAGAAGGGACTTTGAGGGGCCTTGCCAGAGAGCACCCAGTCACCTGGGCCCCCTGCCCATTCCACCCCCATCTTCCTCTCTCCTCCACATTCTGCTCCCCACCCTCCCCCCCCGTATTTCAGGCTCCCTCTCCAGCTTGGTGGGAGATGGCAGTTTACACACATCCGCAGTTTCTTCCTGGCACTCCCATCCCTTGTCTAATTGCACTGGGGTTTCTCCCAATCAGGGCTTTGAGTTGGGGTGTGGAAACCAACCCAAATCTGGGCCTGGGTCTGCACTGTCTGTTCACAGCGTGTGTGAGGGTCCTGTGGGAACCCTTGAAGCAGGGGGCTGGGGGGTACACTGAGGCCTTCCGGGGTCAGCTCAGGCCAGGCAGCCAGACAGTTTTGCTTGGATCTCTGGGGCTGCCACATGGCCATACGTATACCGCTCTGAGACGTGGGTGCCCCAAGCCAGCAGGAAAGGGACTAACGGTCGAGAGCAGGAT
The DNA here is from genome assembly GCF_042477335.2 of Ovis canadensis. Classification (NCBI taxonomy): domain Eukaryota; kingdom Metazoa; phylum Chordata; class Mammalia; order Artiodactyla; family Bovidae; genus Ovis; species Ovis canadensis. The sequence continues at coordinate 79,116,395 of NC_091262.1, forward strand.
TTGAACGACTTCTGTTGTAGGGAGGCCCCTCAGAGTAAACAGGGAGAATTTCTGGGAAATGTACATGACGCCAGACTGTCGGGAAAGGACGTGGGCTCAGAATTCCTGATAGTCAGACCCGGCAGAGAGATGGCAGCTTTCCCCTGGGTGTCCTGGCCCCTAAGGGGTGCTCTCTCTTTTAGTTAAATGATAAAGCTGCCCCTTGCTGATTCCTCCTTCCAGGGAGGGTGGGAGGTGCTCACTTGCTTTCAGGGCCTGGGCTGAGCACACGGTCCATCCGAGATGGGAGCAGAGGTGGCCAGAGCCGAGCCTGGTGCACAGTTGGTGCAAGGCTCAGCTCCGTGAGTCCCAGAGGCAGGGAGCGTGCCCGTCACTGGCTGTCCTACCCCCCAGCACTTGAAACAGTGCCAGCCTTAGGCATCCGATCGGTGTTTCTTGAAAGGGGTGAATAAATGAATGAATGAATGCATCAACCAAACTGTCTGGAATTCATCTTTCAAAGTTAACAAGGCACTGGCTAAAGATGCGGGCTCTCGGTGGGTGCATCTTGGGGGCAGGCAGTGCTGGGTGTCCGGGCTCCGCTGCACGTGTCCTACCTATCGGGTGACTGACTCAGATGGTCCACCTCTGGGCATGGCCATTGACCCTCGTGGCCATTGACCCTCCTAATAAAGCGGGAGGCATTTTGGTTCTTAGCACTCTGTTCTTAGCAGTTCTTAGCATTCTGTGTTCTGGGCCCACCTGGGGTGTGAATCCCTGATTTCCATATTTTTGCAGAGGAAACCAGAGCTCAGTGGGGTGAGTGGGCAACACTCTACTCAAAGGGCCTGGGCTCCCCAGAGCCTTCCCGAAGCCCTCTGCCCCCACTGGCCCCCACCGGTTCACAAAGGCGTCGCTGTCTTCAGGTTGGAGCAGGCTTTGAAAGGTGGCCTTTGTTTGCTTTTCTTTATCATCAAATGTGCAAGGGCAGCTCTGTTTACCTAAAGGCAGGCGCCTTTAAGCTCATCCTTTCCGCAAACACCTAAAGGGTATGTTGAACATTTGAGCCCATGTCTCCGAGGGCCAAGCGTTTGCAGAGCCGTAAGCCTGAGCAACTGGGTAGACAAGGGCAATGAACAGGGGACCTGTGGTGCTCAGAGATGGCCCTCTGTGACCTGTGGTCACCCCCAGCCACCTGGTGGTGGAGCTCCCTTTGTGGTGTGGTGGGGGGAGCTTTTGGGGAAACTGAGGCCTCAAGATGTTTCTGCACTCTGGCTTGAGGAAGGGCACGCAGCAGGGGCTGGCATAAAGGGTAACTGGTCACCCTTAGAATCTTTGCCTCTGTCCCTACCCCACAATTCCCAGGATGGAGAAGCTTATAGCTCTCATCTGCCAGGCCCAGAGCTATTTCTCCTGAACCAGGAGACTGTGGCCAAGGTTTCTCGCTCTGCGTCCCCGTGGGAAGGATGGCCTTGTGAGATCAACTCTCTCTGGGACAGCACGGCTGTCTGTGTGGGGGTGGGGAGGATGCCACCTCAGTTACCAGGGCACCACTGGGTACTCAGGCGCTGCTCTGAGGCCTTCACACGTACGCCTCCCTCCTCCGTCTCAACAACCCTTGGGGGGTGGGGGCTGGCACGACGGTTGTCCCCATTTTACAGATAAGGAAACTGAGAGACAGAGGGGCATGAGACCTTCCCTCGAGGTCAAGTTACGAGCAACAGATGGTATCAGGTTTGAGTCGGGCCTGACGTCAGAGCCTGCATTCTCACCCACCTCTTCCTTGGCTGTCAAGGCTGCCTCCTTGACAAATGTTTCATGTTGACCCCAGAGGGCCTGAGTCCTACCAGGGACAGGAGAACAGGAAGAGGGGGAGGAAGCAGACCAAGTGCTGTGGGGATATTTTTATCTGGACGATCTCTTTCCCACCAAGCTTGTGGACTGTATCTCACATTGTCATCTTTGGGATGGGGGTCCTGTTGAGGAGGAGACGGGGCTCTTGGTGGTGGGGACAGAGGGTGCTGGGCTGGGTGGCTGCACCAGGGTGGCCAGCCTGGTCCGCAGAGAACCCACGGGGTTCAGCAAAGAGGCTGAAGTTGCGGGGGCATGTTTCGTTTTCCTCTCCGGCTGATTGTGGGGACCAGCAGAGCCCATTCCTCACGCTTTGAGGAGCAGCAACCAAGCTCTCAGGCATTTTTGAGACAACAGGAGTCAAGGTTGTCCACCCACGTAGGAAGGGCATCTCTGTGTCCATGGCAGGGCAATGAGGCACACAGCACAGACCTTGGCTCACTTCTAGCACATACGTTGGATTTAATTTTTGTAAAGTACAGAATAAATGCATGCTTCTTATACAGTAAAAGCAAATAACATAGAAAACAAGATTTCTAATTGCCATCTGCACCCTTGGTGTCATACGGATTGGAAACACATGGTGATACAGCGTATGTTTTTTTGTTTTGTTTTGTTTTTTCTGTCCACTTAATCTTCCCTCCTGAAGGAGACATTTACTCTCCAATCTACAGACTCTGAAAACGAGGTTAAACAACTAACTTAAGGTATGTGGGTAGCAAGCGAGTGAACTTGCCTCTGAAGTCTAAACTCAGAGCCCAAACTCTCACCCACTGGCAAGACTACTGGTCTACCCAAGAGCTGGGACCAAACACTAGCAATCAGCACCGTGATTACAGGGTCTCAGCCCTTTCATTTGGGCTTCCCTGGGGGCTCGGTGGTAAAGAATCTGCCTGCAATGCAGGAGACGCAGGAGAGATGGGTTTGATCCCTGCGTCAGGAAGATCCCTTGGAGGACAGCATGGGCAATCTGCTCCAGTATTCTTGCCGGAAAATCCCACGGACAGAGGAGCCTGGTGGGCTACAGCTCATGGGGTTGCAAAGAGTCGGACAGGACTGAAGCAGCTGAGCGTGGCACAGCACAGCCCCCTCAGTTCAGGCGGCCAGTGTCACCAACTCAACGTAGGGCGGCCCCTGCTCAGAGTGGTCCCCGCCTGCACGTCGCTCTCTGCCCTCCGCTGGTTTCTGATCTCCTTTCACCCCTAGGAGCACCGTGGGTGGCAGGCACACCTCTCCCCTGGAGACTGTTGCAGATGAGCTTCTGAGCTCTGCTCTCAGGCAGGAGTCATATAAGTATGGTTCCTTCTGGCTTTTTGGTGAAGGGGCGGGAGTCTCTGTTTCTGGGTGATCTCTCTGAGGCCACGGACATCAGTACACCTAGGGTCAGCCAAGGAGGATGGTGTGTGCCCCGGAAGTCAACCTCTGAGGTCACACGGGCTCCAACTACAGGGTCCTCTGGGTGCCCTTGACTCTACTAGTGAGCTAGTGGCTTCTGGGTGAGCTCGGAGACTCAGGTATCAGCAGACTTGGCCCGGGGAAGCCAACCGTGGGCTTTGGAAGGATCCAGACCTTGAATGTTTAAGCTGAAAGTGAAAAGTGAGTCTGCAAATGGTCCTCTTTCCTTGGCTGTTAAGGAGACAGGTCTTTGCGACGGACCTCGCTGAAATCCAGCACAGATGTCTTCTCCTGGGGCCTCTTGGGTGGGGTGGCAGTTTTTCAACTGTCAGCAACCTTTCAGTTAAAAAAAAAAAAAAAGCAAACTTTCCAGTCCTGTTCTACCTGGAATACATTTTCTCCTTGGGGGCCCCTCCCCAGGCCTCTGCAGTTCTGTCAACATAGCAAAGCCAGCCCCCTCCCTAGCCGCAGGCAGTTGAATGAAGCAGTTCTTTGCTCCACCGAAGGAAATATTTCCATGGAGTTGGGCCAAAAAAACCCCTTGCTTGAATCCGGGCTGGCCCACACCCAGAGCCAGGGGGACTGGGTGGGGGCGTGGCTGGGCAACGTGGCCACCTTCTCTTGGTGTCAGGATGTGACTTCTAAAATCCACCCTGTGGTGGTGGGCTTCCTCGCCAAGACCCCATTCTTGGCCTGCCTCGTCCCCTAGTAAGTGGATTTCCTTAGGTCCCTCTGTGCACGGGTACTCACTGACATTCCATTTCTTTTACTGTTATCAGCTTGGAATTTGTTCACCTCCGTGATGGGATCAAGAGAGACTTTCCAGGTATCAAGTGTAGCTGTGGGGCTGCCCCCAGACCCCTCACTCCCATCCCATGCCCAAATGTCTCCATCCGAGGACAGTGCCTTGAACTACTCAGGAGGGGGAGTCCTGAGTCTCGTGATTTTTATTTACTTACTAGAAAAATATTTCCTATTTGAGGCCTGTCAGAAAGAGGCTCAAATGGTCAGTCTTCTTGGATTGCTGCATTTTCAAAGAAAAATAAAAGCAATACATGTCAGTAGAGAAATCCATAAAAGTGTAAAGAAGACAAACCACTCAGGATTTATTTGCCCAGAACAGCTAATGGTTTGGGGGTAATTTGGAGGTATTACCTTCCAACTCCTTTTCATTGGCTCTAATCATGAAAAGGATCTCTAAAGAGCAGCCCACCCTCTCTCCCCCACACTACACACCCCAGAGTCAAACACAACACACTGCCTGGAAGGCCAGCAATCTACTGGGAAGTCAGCTTTATCCGTGGCCTTTCATGAAAGGCGCTGCATTTTATTTGTCTTTTAATATCTACAGTTTGGCAAACTCTTCTATGCAAAGGTTGGGGCTGCACCCGGAGCTCAGGTTTCCAGGGAGCAGCATGCTCCTGACATTGGGGTCGTGGGTAGAAAATCCACATGTGATCAAGAAGCCATGAGGCTCCCTGCTTACCAACCACAGGATCACGACACACCACAGGGACCACCAAGACTCTGACTCGCAGGGCGTGTGCGTAGGAATTGTGTTTGGATAAGTGAGAGCAGAACGAAAAAAGGGAATCCCTCCTATAAGTCCTTAAATGCCAATTTCAAGTGTTCAGGCTTTGTGTTGAGGGCAAAATCAAGTTCTCGAAAGGTGGTTAGTGTAGGAGTCATAGATGAGTGTGTGTTCTAGAAGTGAGTGATAGTCGCTCAGTCGTGTCCTCTTTGGGACCCCATGGACTATAGCCTGCCAGGCTCCTTTGTCCATGGACTTCTCCAGCCAAGAATACTGGAGTGGGTTGCCATTGTTCTAGAAGAGTTACTGTCAATTCCAGCATCCCAGAAGACAGGATTGTGTTAGATCATTCTCCCTGAATCCTTGATGCCCAGTTTTGTACTTTACAGGAGGCACAGAGGTGGTATCTGATAATTCCAGTCTCCCCCACCACAAAGCAGGTTCATAGGAAGACCCTCTGTGTGCCCTTCTGCTTCTTTGCCTTGGGATGAGGTCTAGGGGGAGTGAGGGTGGTTCAGGGATGTGTGATTTGGGGGGTTTTGAATTGCCAGAGGCTGGCACTGGTCCTGGCATCAAGAAGGCAGAAGCATCAGCCGTCACTGTGGCCAGCCTCAGGATGTGTGGAAGGAAGACAGCTCCGGGGAGAGATTTCTGGGGAACACTAGCATTTTACCTGGAAGACTGAGAAGGTCAGCTTAGAGGGGCAGGCACTCAGGGGTCACTGAGCAGTAGAAGCCTGAGCGTGGTTTTGAATAAGGGAACACATTTACCCACGCCTGGAAGATGGCTATGGGAGGAGCTTGTCTTCATTTCCTGGCTGAATCTTAGGACGTTTGTCTACTTGCCCACAAGTATGTACATGTGGATAGGAGACTGCTCACATGGCTTTTGAGGGCTCCCAAGAATGAATTTAAAAAAGAAGAAAAATGTATGTTTTGAATTAGATCTACGTGAAAAAAGAGAAAGAGAATGAGGCAGCAGGCTGAACTGTGTGTCTGGGCCACTGGCTCTCCTCCAGGGATCTTCAGGAGAGTTGGGTTTTAGCATGTACAAAAAGAAAGTGAGCCATTTCTCAAACTTGGATTTCCTTGTCTGTTTTGCCCTATCGATATGATCTGAGCCTTCATATGTCTCTTTTCCAGCAAGTAAAGCTTACATGACATTGTTCAGATTGAGAAGCAGTTTGGATCCAAATATTACCATAGAGTTAGCTCTTTCAAGTTCTTTTTTTTTTTTTTTTTTTTGCTTTGGACCAACAAATATTTAAAAAGTTAGGTTCTGAGCTCCAGAAAAGCCAGGAAAAACATTTAAACATATGGACTCTGTGTGTGTGTGTGTGTGTGTGTGTGTGTGTGTGGTTAAACCAAGCACAGTAGAGATTAGTTTACAGCAGTCTGTCTTTCTCTCTGCCTTTTTCCCCTTCTATCTCTTTCTTTCTTTCTTTCTTTTAGGAAGCCAGAAGGATAAACACGTTGCCATGGAGTTCTGTTTAAAATAAAATACAATGGAAAGAAAAGCAGCATGATGAAGTAACCACATGGACGGCAGGATACACCTGATACTAATTACTGTCATGCAGAATGTTCTGGAAGACATTTGACTCGCCTGATGTATACATTCAAATCAAGCAGAGCAGGACTGGAAGGCTCCTTGGGGACCATCTTGTCCAACTCTTTCCTTTTTCCAGATGAGGAAATAGGGGCCCAGAGTGAAAGGCCTGGACAGCAGCCGCCCAGTTAAAGAGGGAGCAGAGCTAGGATTCAAACCCGCGGCACTTTTGTCGGAAACACAGGCTTTCCAGGGTCTTTTACCTTAGCCTGTCACTGAGACCTTGAAAAAGAGGAGTGGGATTTACTGTGAAGCTCTAAGCAGCAGGCCAAGGAGCCAGGAAAAAAAAGCAGAGAGGCGGATTCTGCGCCGGGAGGCCCACCTCTCCTCCCGGGGGCCAGGCCTCGAGGACGGAGATGCGCATTGGCCATCTGGAGTTTCTCTTTCCAGGGCCTCTCGGAGGCACCCCAACCAGAGCTGGGGGCTCCTCCCAGAGCATCGCTCATGTCCATTCGGGGCTGCAGGAATGACGCCAGGAGGCCGTCTCTGGAACAGCCTCCAGGGACCCCTAGTGCGTAACTACTGACGCTCTCTGGTGGCCGCCTCCGCTCCCACGCAGACTTCCCACGCGCGCGGAGGGTGAGCTGGCGCCCCCATGACAATGCGCACCCCTCTCGCCTCTGCCCCCGAGAGGCTAGCAACTGGGCCTGCGGGTGTCTGATTGGCCGCGCCGGCTTGACGACAGGGGCTCCTGGCCGCTGATTGGTCCCTGCTGGCTCCGGCTGTTTCCTAGCTATTAATACCGTGGCTAATAAACGCTCTCCTGTTGACGAGGATGCTCGGAGCCATGATTTTTTGAAGCTTTCTTGACACCCGCGGTTGGTGCGGGCCTTTCTGTTTTGCAAGTCCTGCGGCCGGGGCTCTAGTCTCTGGGGCACCTTGCATGCTCTCAACCAGGCTATAAAGGGGGTTCTCGTCCCCCTCTTACGTTATCTGACACTTTTAGGTAGCTCCTCGCCATGGACCCCAAAGGCCACTTTATCTTCATCTGCCCAACAGCCCGCCCGTAAATGAGCCCCCTGCCCAAGGCTCGGTGTCTCGTGCGACTGGGTGGTCCATTTTCACTTCCCTGTCTCTTGTGGTGGGCTTACAAATAGCTCAGTCCCTTCTTTTCTGCCCAGGAATCTCCCGACAGTTTTATAGTCACCTACAGGATCGCTGGCCACCGCGCGGGGAGAGGGCGAGGGGGCGAGGGTGTTGTTGGCTCTGAAGCGCCTTTGAAGCTCCCCACAAGAGCATGGGAGCTCTTTCTAACTTGATACCTCCTGCGGAGCCACTCTGTCTTTCCCCTTAGGGACCCATCACTCATTCTTACCCCTCTTCTGTCACTAGGCGCTTCATCCTTGTCCTCCCGGCTGCCACCCACCTGTCGCCCTAAGATAGATCCTTAGTCCCTTTCAACAGCATTTTGACCTTTGCGAGAGGACATTTGATTGACGGTTCTGCCCACTCTGCCGCTCGGTGCCCGGCAGAGCTGCCGAAGGCGGCACCTGTTAAGGATTAAATCTCATGTGCCAAGTCCCGGAGTCCGAGGCCGTGAAGCTCTGGTCTGCGGCAACATGTGTCGCTGCCTGTTTCCCCGGGGGCGAGGGGGGGGGGTGGTGGTGGTGGTTCAAAGTTGTATGTGTGGGGAAGTGATCTCAAATTTGGAGGGGGGTGCCCTATGGATCTCCTGGTGGGACACGGACCTCCTTGAAAAGTACTTTCCCTATAGGGACACATCTCGTGTCTAGACTACGACAACTCCTTTTCTTAGGGGTACCCCCGCTTTTCTTTAAAGTGGAGGAAACGGACCTCTTCGCAGAGGAGGGGGACATTGCAGGGTTCTGGGTACCCAGGCTGTAAGCGGCAGAGCCGGGAACTCACAACCCGGTTTTTCTGACTCGGAGGTGCACTATGGAGTCTCCTGATCAGAAAGGGACGAGTAGGCTAGAAGGAGGTGACAGCCGCCGACTTACGTTTGGGTGCCGCTTGTCTTGCCTAGGGCATTTTATTTCCCAGGACAATAAGCAGAAAGCATCATTTTCTTTCCCTAAGCTGCATCCTCTGATAGAGGTTCCGAAATAGCCAGGTGTGCGATCTGCCGCCCTCAGCGCCCCAGCTTTGCTCTCCGCCCGCCCGAAGACAACCACCCCTTGTCCAGGTCTCCCAGCAAATCGTGCACAGAAATCTCCCCCGCTCGGCGCGCGGGCTCGTGGAGGGAAAAAGCCCCGGCGGGCTCAGGGTGTTGGTCATGGCGGCGAGGGGCACTGCGGCAGATTTTTCCCTCCCTTCTTTGCTGCAATCTGGGTGCGGCTAGAGCAATTTGTCATAGAATCTGGGGGGCTCATTTTTCCGGCCAATCACTTTTGGAGAAATGAGCGCATTGCAGCAGAATGCACTGACGTCAGAGACCACCCCTTCTGCGCTTCCATATAAACCCCACCCAGCCAGCCCCTAGCGCAGACGGCGGAGAGCTGGGATGGAGCGCGCCTTGGCCCGCTGGCCTGGGCCGCGGCTCCTCCGGAGAGCCCGGGCGCCCACGCGAGAACCTCCCTACCCGGTGAGTGGTTGGCCATCCTTTGCCCGAAAGGATGTGCGAAAGGAAGACGACACCCCCTTCTGGGCTGGGCTCCGTCCTACTGGACCTGCCGCGAGATAGATACCCGAGACCGTCTCCTGAAGGCGACCACTTAGCCTGGTCCCCGAGCATCGGCGACGGAATCGGGTCGTGAAGGAAAGTCTCGAGGCACATTTTCCTGGAGGACGGGGGAAAAAAAAAAGAATCACAGGGCCCCTTTCCAGTCTGGTCACTGAGGGCAGGCTGGGTGGTCGCAGCTTCAGTTACGGAGTGGGAGGAATATGAGATCAACCCCTTGTCAGAGGCCAGTGTGCCGCAGTCACCGCGGTCCAAAACCGAGATTTTCTGGGTTTGAAGCCACCTTGAGAATCGTGAGTGGTGAGAGACGTGGTGGTGGATGCATTCCACATTCCCTAAGAAATGGGGGGAGCACCCCAAAAGCCAGAGTCTCCCGGGCATATTTTCCCGCTAGTTTTGGCCAGGTTCTTGGTGGCCGTAGGCATCAGGAGTGGAGGTACTTATCCGCTAGGGGTTCCAAATCCAAGTACACAGGTTAGTGCAAAGCCTACTCCAGCCAAAATTCAGACAGTAGCATTACTACCTGATATCATCTGGTTTATTAAAATAGTGGAGAGATATGGCGCCCAAGTGCAAACCTTCCAGAAGCCCCCCCACCCCTGGACGGGTTCCGTGCATAAGGGCGGCTGGGGGGGGGCGGGTCAAGTGATTAGGGGTACATGCAGAATAGAGGCAAGGGGTGGGTTGAGGTGGAGGGAAGGCTGTGTCCTTGGGTCTGGAGGGGCTGGTCAAAAGGGAAGAGAGAAATACGGAAAAAGGGGGCGTGTTGGGGGAGTTCTGGGCTCCGGGAGCGGAGAACTGAGGGATCGGGGGGTCTTCTCGGTGTTGCGCGATGGTCCCTGGAAGGTTCTGACGTGTTGTGGGCTTTTGATTTTTGATCGAACCGCCTCTTGCCATTTCCTTTGTCCCTGTCAAGCACCCCCCCCCCCACGCTGCCCCCTCCCCACGGTGGGCCGGCGGGCTTGGGGAGGGGGAGCGCGAGCGGGTTGCTACGTGGCAGGTTTCTGGAAGGTTCTCTCGCTGGCCGCCAGAGGGCGCCCGCGGCACTGCGGAATTTGGGGGGGCGGGGAGGGGAGGTGGCCTTTGTTCTCCTGCTGGAGGGGGTCGGGCGCGGGATTTCCTGGAGAGTTCTGGGTGCATCTACCTAGGGAAGAAATGTTTTAAGACCCCCCAGGGAACCTGGGGAGCGGTTGCAGGATTTCGCGCTGGGTCGCGATGCCGTGGTCGGCACTGATTGCGTGACCTAGGGCGTCGTGGAAGAGCGTGGACACAGATGAGTTTATTTCGGCCGGTTTGGGTTTTGAGGGTCTGAAAAGGTGTGGCTCATCTGAGTAGGATGGAGAAGCCGTAAAACGGTTAATTAGGCGCCATCGTGCGGGGGTCTTGAGATTCTTACTGTGGCGGAGAAAAGGAGACGAGATTTGGGGTGGGGTGGGGGGCTCGGTAGTGGTCTGGGTAATTTTAGGCGGTTTTGGCTACTTTTATTTTATTTCCTAGCGGTACCGTATCTGTATCATGTGTCCAGAGACACATAAGTGTGTGAAAATAGTGTATTGAAAACTGGGCCTTTATAATTTTAATTAATGGGTGTGTAATTGCATTTTCTTGAGGTTGGCGCCAAGATTACGGTGTTTTTACCCATCAAAAGTGGAATCTTGTTCTGGAAAGACCCCTATGGCGACTGTCCCCTTGAAATGCTCAGCTCTTTCTGGTGCCAGATTGACCCCCGCAGTTGAGGGGCACAGAAGGAGCTCAGGACCTGAATGGGGGGGGCGAGCGCCCCCCCATAGAATCCACAGGTGGATTCTGGCTGGTGTCGGCCGGCGTGGCGTTTAGGGGACCCAGCGGCCCTGCGCGATTGGCTGGGGTAGCCTCTGCCCCCCCACTTTCTTAGGCCTGAGACCTGTTGGGCGCCCCCTCCACCTTATGCCAGCTGTGCCCCTGGCAGCTGCGGGCCGGGCGCGGGCGGGAGGCTGGGGTGCGCGCAGGTGTCTGCTCTCGGCTTCTGGGTGCTGGCCGCGCGCCCCCTAGCGGTCGGTGTCTGCAAATGGCTCTCGGCCCGCTAACCAAGGCTTCAGGTTGCGCACGCGCACACCGCGATCATTTGTGCCCTGTCAATCAAATCTTCCTTACCCCCTCCCACTTCTCTCCCTCCTCCCCTTTCCGCTCTTTTCCCTCCTCCCGTTTCCGCTCCTCTCCCTCCTCCCCCTCCCCTTTCCTTCCTCCCCCTCCCTTTTCCTTCCTCCCCCTCCCCTTTCCTTCCTCCCCCTCCCATTCCCCAGCCCCTCCCATTTGCGTCACCCCTCCTTTCCCCCCCTTCCTCTCTCTCATTCCCTCTCCCCTCCCCTTCCCCCTCCCCTCTTCCCCCCTCCCCCCTCCCCGTTCCCCCTCCCCCCTCCTCCCCCTTCTTTCCCCCTTTCCGTTCCCCCTCCCCCTTCCTCCCTCCTCCCCCTTCTTTCCCCCTTCCCGTTCCCCCTCCCTCTTCCTCCCTCCTCCCCCTTCTCCCTCCTCCTCCCTCCTCCTCTTTGTTCACTCCCTCCTCCCTCTCCCTCGGGCTGCCCCCTCCCTCCCTCTGCTGTTCCAGTGCCGGCCGTTAGAGGTCATCAAGACGGTTTCTAATTGTGTCCCCCTTCCCCTGCCCCAGGGTCTGTCTTCAAGGATGACGCCTTCCGTCTGCCTTCCTGCCACCAAGGACCACCTGTGGATGACGAGCTGCTGCCCAGGTGCTTGCTGCTCACCTCCGTCGTATGGTACCTCAACCCATCCTAGTGGCAATTGAGACCCAATACGGTGGGCAGACCCCCCACCCCTGCCACCCTGCTTGCAGCACCCCCATGCCCATTAGCAATTAAAAGGCAATTTAAAATGTTAACTAATTAGGTTTAGCTGTAATCAATTCATTTCAACTTTAACTGACACCTAGACTTGGCCTTCTAACCTTTGATCTGTTGCAGAGGTCGCCAGGAGCAGGGGTTCCTGGATCCCACCAGCAAACAAGGCAACCACCGGGCAGTGACCGCCCCCCCCAGGCCGCCGAAGGATGAAGAGGACTCAAACTGACCAGCCCGCTGTCCCTCTTGGCTAAGTGTTGAAACCAGCGCCCTAGTGAGGGGGCGCTGGTTAACCTCGGACTTTCGATGTGCTTCTGCCTCAATGCTTTGCTTTTCTATGTGTGTCTGCTTCTGTTAACCTTCCATCAACCTGGAGGTTTCACCATCCCCAGGGAGGTGTCAGTCTTTCTCAGTCCACCCCGTCATTACTCCCAGGATGGTCTGAAAGGAAGGGTCCCTTTGGGAACTTCTCAGGAGGGAGACCTGGGCCAAGGGCTCGACCAGCATCTCCCTGGCAATTCCAAGGCCCAGGGTGGGCTTCTGGAAGGAGCATGATTCCAGAGGCCATGCTACTGAACTGCCAGGGGCATCCCCACCTCCTCCAGATCTCCTCATCCTTTCTGGGGAACGGGATCGAGAAAAGCAGCCTCCCAGGGTGTTGTGAGTGTTGGTCCGATTCTGGGAAGCCGGTAAGGCCGGGCATAGACGAGGCGGTCAGTAAATGTTTTTTCCCAAACAGGTTGGTCGACCACGTCCCCCTCGTCCCTCTCACCTGTCTCACGCTTCTCGTTTATTCTCCCACAGCGCTCCGGACAACCCCAGTCCGCAGGGCTCTCGGTGTACCAGGTAGGGGCCGTACTCAGCCAGGGCTGACCTGAGTCAGGCCCTGAGTCATTTCCGAGCACTGTGTATGTTCTGAGCCTATGTCGTTGCTACGTCAGATGTCCATGTGAGCGAGGCCGCCTCATTTACAAATGAGAAAGAATGTGGCCTCGATTTGAGTAATTTTAAAAGGTGGAGGACAAGAAGACAGAACTGAGCACCCCTCCCTGTGGGATGGGAGTGACCCACACTTAGAGTGAGGTCGCTGAGGCTGGAGGAGTGTGAGCGTTTTGTCCCGTTCCTGGCAAGAGAAGGGGTCAGAGTTGGACCCTGGGTGCCATCAGGGGCTGCCCCTTACCCCCGCCTCCGCCCCAGAGTCCTACCAAGAGCCTTTTGATTTCCACTCCAACGTTTGACAATGGGACAGCCTGTTTGGAATCCCAGCTGCCTGGGGTGGTCTTGGGGGTCTTGGGTGGCCCCACTGCTGGTACCATGTGCTGGTCCCACCTCTCAATAACGGTGTGACCTTAAATGCGTTGCTTAACTTCTCTGAGTCTCAGCTCTTTTCATGGCCTAAATGGGGATTAGGGGGGGAAAAAAAAGCAACACAAAAAACACCCGCATTTATCTACCCCACATGGCGCTTTTGAAGGCCAAATGATGTAACCACTATGAAAGTGCTTTGTAAATTGCTGTGGAAATTGCGAGATACTTAACACCAGGAGGCTGTCCCTCATTATCACATGCCCAGCCTTGTCTCCCCCAACGCCCCCCCCCACAGTAATAACAGCTAGCACCCACTAGGTGCTGTGTGTTTGCACTCAATAAATAAATTCCAGAAGAAATAAAAACAGAATTAATTCAACAAACATTTTCTGGACTGCCTACAATATGCCCCGCACACCAGGCCTGGAATGTGATACAAAGATGATGAAAACAAGTCTCTTGGAAGCTAATTGGGGTCCTCGTTTGACCAGCACTTTCTTTCGTCCCCTTTTAAGCCAACCAGTTTTGTCCGGACGAGACAAAAACAACTCGGGCCGCTTTAGAGAAACCCGGCTTGGTGTAGACAATAGCTCCCGGGCTTCTGAAAGGGGCTGATTGGATTATGTGGCAAATGAAGGTGGAAAGATGACTTGGGAGGTGGCAAATGAAGTGGGCGGAGATCTGCTGTGAGTTAATCCAGGCTATTAGGAGGGACCTTTTGTCTTCCAAAGGCTGGCAGGAGCTTTCACCACTGGGTTTTACATCCTTAATGTAAGGACGCATAATTCATGGTCAGTGAAAACTCAGGCCCCAGTGAGATCTGAGTGGGCTGTAAAATTGAGCGTCCTGCTACCAGTGAGTAATTATAGGGGACATTTATGTCTCCCTTCGCAGTTGGCAAAGGCCTTTTGGCAACCATCAATTCATGTGAACCTCACAACTCCCTGTCCGGACCCCGGGCTGGCCTGCACCTCCTCGGGGAACAGAGGCTGTCAAGCGGCCTTCAGATGAGGGCATCTGAGGTGTCTGACATGGTAAAGGGAGCGGAGGCCCCCCACCCCAGCCCCTCCAGTCTCAGACCTGGCCCTTCGGCCGCAAACGAGTCCCTCCGAATTCCTAACTTTGCTTTCTCTGCAGCTTCTGAGCCTCCGGGCCTCTCCTGGCCTCCTTTCCAGCCTCTGTCTCTTTCCTTCCGCAGCCCCGCCTCCTGTACAGCCTATCTACATCCGCTGTCTTCCTTCCTCACCTTCCGTTTCCCCTCCAACCCACCGCTTCGTGGTCTCCTCAGGTCCATTGAACTCCACCAGCTCTAAGGTAATGACTTTTCTGGAGCTTAAAATTCCGGACACGTTTTCGGCTCCCGGACGCACGGACGTGTATTCAGTGTTTCTCTCACGGCCTTCCCAGCTCCTGGTCTCTGGTGTTGACAGACAGCCCTCTACCCTCCACCCCCTGACCTGTATGTAGATGGTACAGAGTCACCTGCCTCTGGCCCTCCTTCTTAACCTCTCCTAGAAGAGTATCCAGCCCTTCCAGAACCTTCCAGAACCTGCCTCTTGGCATCTTCTCTGAGTTGGAGTCCTAACCACTTAGAGCCGAGGCCTCGAGGTAGCTCAGTGTTTCCAAGCCTTTCCACCTTTCTCTCAGTTGCAGACGAGTTATCTTTACCTGGCAGGTCAGGTGGGCTATCGTACAGGTAAAACCTCACATCCCCACTATTCGAGGAACTTGAAGTAAATTCAGTCAAGTGTTCATGAGAAAATACAGCAAAGGTTGCCCTCCGATTTTCTTGTAGGTTAAGTTCCCACAGGAAGGAGCGCAAAGGAGAAGAAAGAAGTGGGGGGAAGGCGGGCGAGAAAGAAGCAAAGACTAGAAAAGGGCCCCTAAGGGAAAAAAAAAAAAGCAAGGGGAGACTTAGAAAATACGAAAACCCACCCCCCAAAAACACATCCAGAGAAAGGTTCCTTCTGGGGTTAGGCAAAAAGAAAGTAAACAGGAAAAAGGTTTCAATTGATTATCCCAGTGACAAGTCCCAGGAAGCTTTCAAATCAAATTGCCCCATTTTAGGTTTTTAACTCCTTCTATCGGGTTTAACCTCTTTACCTCCCGCATCCTGGTTAAACCCTTCTCCTGGCCCCCTCGCTGGTGATTAAATCCTGAAGGTACATGGAGCCTTTCAGTGAATGAATGGCCAGCAGAAAGAGCCCTCCCCCTCCCCCCAGCTGTGTTTTTCAGTTTTATTCCACTTTCTGCCCTTTTCCCTTAATGAACACAGGGCTAATCTTGGGCCTTGTCAAGGAAGAGGCTGTAGACCTTAATGAGGTAGCTGCTGGATTCCAATATTCATCTCATAAGGAGCCTTCTTTGTCTGAGAAGGAAAGACACACTGATTATCATAATGAGGTGAACGGCGGCTGCAGGGCAGGGGCGAAGAGGGTCTGAAGCCACACTTCTAATTTTGGTGCTGGAGCCCAGGGACTTATTCTGCTCCCCATTCAAGTCTTTGCTTCTGTCCCAGGTCACGGTGCATGGAGTGAAGTAGAAAGTTGCAGGCAGCTTTGGGCCACAGATGAGGGTTGCTCTGCAGAAGAGTTCTTTGTTCGACCCTGTGTGCAGACCAGCCATGGGCCAGGGTGACTCAGGCCTCTGGGGTCAGTTTTCCAGGAGCAGAGAGACAGAGATGCGGGTCAGGCTCACCCCGGACTCATCCTTAGGGTTCCTGGGTGTTAAACCTATAAGACTTCCAAAGGCTGGAAAAGTAAGGCTGCACCTGTAGCCGAGCCAGCGTCTGGAACGCCCCTCTCAGGTCAGGAAGTGTATGGGTATTGGTACCCCAGCACAGCCCCATCCTCGTAGAAGGGCAGAGCTGGGGGCTCACACTCAGCCCCTCATATGATGAGAGACCCCAGTGATCTGTCAGGACCACTCAGATCCAGTTCCAGAACCTGGCATCACCCACTTCACCCCCTAACGGTTCCCATGTCCTGCGCCCCGCCCCACCTGTCAGTCCTCTCTGCCCTCATTCTTAAAATCCCTGGAGCCCTTTCATGTCTTTAGGGAAGGTGTGCCTGAGTCAGAAACTTAACCTCACTTGAAGGCAAATCAATCACGATTAGATCACTCCAGTTAAACCTCAGACTCCAGCCAGACCTTCCCCCAGATGGGGGTGGGGGTGGGGGGGGGCGGAAAAAGGAGTGGGGTGTGGAGAAGTGCAGTGTTTGGAGCAAGAAAACTTGATTAGTTGAAAACTTCTGGTCCTCCCTTCCTCAACTTACCTCTTGGCTAAAGGTCCCCTGGTGTTGGTGGATGAGATTTAGACACTTTCTGAGTCAGCAGAACCACCTCCCATCCAGTTCACTAGATGACAGTGTGGACGGCTGCCCAGATGGCCAGCTGGGCCCACTCCATTGCTTTTGGTGGTGGTGACCCCAGATGTTGCCCGGACTTGGGGACTGGATGGGGTGGGCACTTCTGAGAATAGGGGGTCCCACCAAAACCTGCCCTCTTCTGTGCAGTTTGTGGAGAGTAAACTTACAGGGGAGCTCCTGATGTTTCTAGAAGGATTCATTTTAAGTAGGAAAAGGAAAATCCATAGAACCCTTCATACCCTCAAATACATACCAATAATTAAAACATCTGCCCCAGAGTCGTTAATATTTTAGCATTTGAGAACCCAGGGAGGAGGTGGAAGGCAACTGAGCTCATCTTCTGAGGCCACTGGCAGGGAGGTGTCTGTGTTCATGACTCCTGAGTGGACGGTGACTGCTTTAACCTGTGTCCTTGTTTCTGCGGCCCCCTCCCCCCTTCTGCAGCTGAACTGAAACAGCTCCCAGCTCCCTGTGCGCGCGGGACACCTGCCCCCCACTCCTCCAGCCTGGGGGTCCTGCCGGTCTTCCTGTGTGGGCCCCGGGCCCCAGCGGGCTCAGCCATCATTCAGTCAATCCTGGAGGCTCCCCCCAGTTCTTCTGATTATTCCAGTTTTTTCTGCTTTCACTGCCCCCTTCTGTGATCCATCCGTCTTCTCTCCCTGACTCCCATTTCCTCATCTGGTCCTCAGGGGGGCGTCCTAGGCCAGTCCACTCCTCCTTTGGGTGTCCCAGAACCAGCCTGGCACAAAATGGGGCTCAGTAAGAGTATGTGGGATGTCTGTTTGGACAGGTGAGTCAATGAAGGAACTTGACTGTCAAACTGCTAGGTGGGAGTCACTGGGAGTGCAGGAAGTGTCAGGTCTAAAGGGTGGAGGGTGGACGTCCTTTAACAGGGCAGTGGGTGTTGCCCCACCCCCAGCCCCCTTTGAGCGGGGCCCCACCAGTCTCACCCCTTCCTGGACTCACGCATCCATCCCGTCATCCAACAGTTGATCCTTACTGAGCAAGCCCATAGCTCGGCCCCGGACTGGGCACCTGCCACCCTAGCGCGTCCCTTGATGGCCTCTGCCTCCCCAGGGTAGGGGGCCGGGGGGTTGCTTCTGCCCAGGGTGCCCTGTCGGCTCCCAGGCGCTGGAGCAGCATGCTTATGCTCTGTAGAGAAGGCAGGCCGGGGCGGGGGGGTGCGAGGGGCAGGCCTGCTTTGCCTTGCTGTGGTCGGGTGGCCCCCTTTGAATCCGAAGCCTGGGGAGGGGGCCCCGAACCTACCCTTCTCCAGGGCTCAGCTGCAGGTCCCAGCTGGCCAGCCCCTCCTGCTCGCCCAGCCTCCCTGCCCATCCTGTGGCTAAGTGCGCATGGTCGTCCTGGGCCCCCAGCCCTGAAGTTCAGGACTGAAGAGGGGACCAGGGCAGCCGAGGCGTGTGTCCCCTTGGGCTCTGGCTCCACCGGGTCTCCCTCTTGAGCTGGGGGTCCACAGGCTGGACCCCTCCCTCCAGGATGCCCTCCTCCTCCTGGGACTATATCCAGCTCGCCGCCCCCACTTTGTGGGCGGGCACCTGCCCACGGCCAAGGGCCCTGGCTGGGAACCTCCAGGGAACCTTCAGGCCTCACCTTTCCCAGCTGCCCACTGGGCTCCTCCTCTGTCTGGCAGGTCCTCCTCTATCTGGCGGCTCCTCCTCTGGCTTCACCCTACCCCCCGGCTCTGCTGGCCAGATCCGATCTGTGTGCCCTTCCCTGTGCCCCTTTCTCTGGGTTCAGGACCCTGTGCTTCTCGGCCGTCCACTCTCTGCTTAACATGATGGTTTCCTCACTGAGCCCGCACCTGTGGTTGCCTGCGTGCTGCCCAGCCCACCTCTCACCTGTGTGCCTTTTCCCTGTCTCCCCCAGTGCAAGAAGGCCTTCCCCCTCAGGGTGACTCAAGTTTCCAGTGGGTCTCCAGTGGCCAGGGCGCAAGCCCCCCAAAACCCGGCAGGCCACCTCCCCCTAGCATCCTCAGGTACCTCCTCCTGTGGGCCTGGCCTTTCAAGCTCTGAGTGACCCTGGGCTGCAGCCAGGCTTTTGCCCTGTCCTCTTCTCCCCACCCTAATCCCCCCAGACCCCCTTGCCATCACATCCTGCCAGGCCTGACTGTCCAAGCGCTGTGTCCTGGTGAGTCCCAGGCTCGGCGCCCCCGCCCCCCAGGCCTTGTGGCCCGTCTGGGCTGCCCCCTGGCTTGTCACTTCCCACACCTCTTCCCGTCCTTGCCACCCCCAAGAGCCACCTCCCTCCACCAAAAACCATTCGGCAGGTGAGACCAGGCTCTCTGCCTTTTCTGGGTCTTATGTATGTGTGGCTTTTCTGGGGGGCTCACCTTGCTGTCCTTCTGACGTCTGCCTGTTCCTCCCCAACCAAGGAGCCCTGGCGGCCCCGGATCGTGAACGCCTGGACGGAGGAGGTGGAGGAGCTACCCTGGAGCAGTACGTCTTCCGGAGGGTCACCCGGCGTCTCGCGCCCGCCCCGAGCCGCGATGCTGGTGCCTGGATTGGGGTGAGTTGCATGCTTTTTTGAGACACCACGATTTCATCAGGCTTACTCAAACATGTCTCAGTTCGAGGAGGTCCACATGCAAACCTTGGGAGGGGGTCACTTCCAAGGGCAAGTTCTCTGCCACCCCGACCGTGGGGCTGGGTGTTCTGGAAGCCGCCAGGAGCTGAGACCCTTCTGCGCCAGCACGGTAAGTGGGGAGCATGCCCTCGGGTCTGGGCTCCTGAGAACCAGCGTGGGCCAGGCACACACATGGTAGGTCCTCACAGAGCTTTGCTGAGCATGGTAATGAAATGAATAGCAGGACATTTGCCCTCCGCCTAAAGCCCAGCTACTGGGCCCCTTTGGAGATGCAAAAACAGCCATGCCTGTCCGCCTGGAGCTGGAAAGGCGTTTCTGCCCACACGCCATGGAAACATCAGTGGCTGTGAGAATGCTGGGTTCTCCCGTGCGAGGCTTTGATAATGTCCTTTAATCAAACAGTGGTTTTTGAGGGAGTTCTTCCCTTGGCCTCGTCTCCTCACCCCTGACATTGCAGCGGGGATGGGAATGTTTTTGTGTGTTTAAATAAAATCAGTAATGGTGGAGCACAAGAAAGCTGGGGTTACAGCTCTACAAGGCTCTCTGGGCCCAACACTTGTTTATGGGACCTTCATTTATTCAAGAAGCGTTAATGGAGCCTTGGGGGCCTGGGGATGGGGCTCTTCTTCAGGGGCCTGAGGCCAGCTTTGCCTTTAGGACCAGAGGGTCTAGTTGGATGCCTGGGCGGGTCCTGTATGGTGATGTGGCCTGTGTGGCATCCAGGTCCGGTGGACAGGGGTGGGGGGCTCCCCCGAGGGCGCCTAGCTTTCTGTGGTCGCAGCAGCTGAGCCCACGGCAGGGCTCCTGGAGGGGCCTTGGGGGTGTTTTCACAGCCAGCAGCTCAGTGGAAGGTGGCTGGCTCTGTGCGCATGTCTGAGACGTTCGGGGTAGCCACTGGGGTGAATGAATGAAGGCACTTAAATGGCCGGGATGGCTTGGATGATGGGGTGAGAGTTGACTCAACTCGCCTGCTGTTTATGGAGGCTCAAGTGGGCCCAGTCCTGTCCCTGTCCTGGTGCCTCGATGCTCCACACAGGTCTCTGTGAGAGGAAACGGGGGCCACGTTGGAACTGGGGGCCCTGTCTTGGGGTGCGCCCGCCCTTATGAGCCCTGTAGCCCAGTGAGCAGAGGGGCTGGACCCCAGTACTCCCCAGGGGTCTCCGGTTTCCAGCAGCTTCTGTAAGGCTCTTGCATCAACCAGATTTGGGGGACAGCTCTTCCACAGTCCTGCCCTCCTTCCCTGAATGGGGAATGGGCTGGGGATGTTATTTTGAGCAGGCGAGAAGGGAAGAAGTATTCATACAGGGGGCTGACCCCTTTGTCCACTTGTTTCCACTCCCCAGAGAGGTTGTAGAGAGGTGGAGAGCGTGTGCCCAGGCCTGATTCCAGGGAGGGGGCACCAGGCGGGCTCCGCCCCTTGACATTTACTCCGAGGCTGGCATTTGCCACCTGCAAACATGATGATGTGGAACGGAGCCCGGGAGGGGATCTTTACAAAGGGCAGGATCCGGGCTCCGGGATGTTGTATCCGGAGCTTACCAGAAAGATCTATGTGATTCGTCGGAGCCAAATGCCCACGGTTCCTGGACGCCTCCCTCCTCAGGGACATCTCGGGAGCCCCCTCCACGTGGGCTGGGCTGATGGGCAGAGTCAGGATGGAGGCCGATCCCCAGCCAGTCCCGGACTTTGCCAGACCCCCGCCCCTTCTCCTCGGTATTCAGGATGCCTCTCTTTGGGCTGTGTTGAATTTTAGAGGCTTTGGTGAATGCTCAGTCTCAGGCAAACACATATTTTGGATTTTGTGTGTCATTATGCAGAAAATTGGAGAAGGCAATGGCACCCTACTCCAGTACTCTTGCCTGGAAAATCCCATGGACAGAGGAGCCTGGTAGGCTGCAGTCCATGGGGTCGCTAGGAGTCGGGCTTGTCTGAGCGACTTCACTTTCACTTTTCACTTTCATGCATTAGAGAAGGAAATGGCAACCCACCCCAGTGTTCTTGCCTGGAGAATCCCAGGGACGGGGGAGCCTGGTGGGCTACCGTCTCTGGGGTCACACAGAGTCGGACATGACTGATGTGAGTTGGCGGCAACAGCATGCAGAAAATGGGGGCTTCCCTGATAGCTCAGTTGGTAAAGAATCCTCCTGCAATGCAGGAGATCCTGGTTCGATTCCTGCATCAGGAAGATCCCCTGGAAAAGGAAGAGGCTACCCACTCCAGTATTCTGGCCTGGAGAATTATGGGGACCGTAGAGTCCAGCAAAGAGCTGAACACTTTTCACGCAGAAAATAGAGTAATAGGTATAATAGGTCAAGTTCTTCATTTAAAGAAGTTGAAACGTAGCATCATCCATCTGCCATCGTCCAGTGTTGAAAGAAAGGATCATTTTCAGGAAAATTCTTTTTTGGTGGATTGGCCCATCCCTGAGCAGTAAGCGGTGAAAATGAGGCCCTAGCCAGCCAGACAGACAGGTGGGAGGGGTTCCCTGGCCGTTTGTGGTGGTGCTGGGCCGGTCCTCAGGGCCGCCTCTAGCTGGATGCTTCCCGGTGTGCGCAGGTATCAGGAAGAGATGGTGGTCTTGCTGGAAAGCTGGTCCTTGGGCCCCACCTGCTTCCCCCACGGTGGAGGGAGGATGGGGAAGGGGGCTGAGAGCATCGCTGTGCCCCCGCGCGTCTGGAAAGGAAGAAAATGCCCCCTTCCTTACCCTTCAGTCTCCCACCTGCACGTTGCTTGTGGGGCTGATGGCAGCTTTCAGGGCCCCTGACCTTGTGTCTCCTGACTCGTGACTCAAACCCCAAACGTATTTCTCCAAATAATGTCAAAAACTGGCAAGACTTAAGGGCAACGGGAGGGATGTGTTTCTTATTCATTCATTTACATGAAGGAACTTAAATGTGGTTTTTTTTTTAATGACCAATCTGACTTCCAGAAAGAAAAAAAATCACCCGTCTTTAATGAGCTTGCTAATGAATTTTTCCTTGAAAAGAGGAAGGCAGCTTTACACAGAAGGGAGTGTGGAGGGAAACAAATTAAGGCCCCAAAGGGTTAAAGGGCAGTGGACAATGTAGAAACCGCCATTGTGAGCTGAATCAGAAGGTCTGGGGTGCTGGGAGCATTTTCTTTTTAGAAGACTGACATTTAACAAGTTGCAAATAAGCCCCAAGAACTGGTTCCTTTTTCCATCTGCGGCTTTGAGCTCTGCCCCTTGTCCTAAAGAAGGACTTAAAGGGGTCTGACTACCTTGGTCTCCCATCCCCGGTTTGAACAGATGGAAAATTCTGGAAAAGAGTTAGTTACAGCTTTCCAAATGAGGCCATCTGAAGCATGGGATCCCCATGTTGAAAGGAAGAGAATGGTCTGTAGGGGAGAGTGGAGGCTTTCACTCTGGCGCACCCCCCCAACAGTTCCAATGGGCAGCCCCAAGTCCCAGCTGCCTGCCTATGGCCATTTTTTGGGGGGGAGTGTCTAAGGCAGGAGTTAAGCTGAGGTAGCACTCTGTTATCGGCGTCTCATGAGTCAGAGTTTTGGGGCCAGGAGGGGAGAGAATGAAGGGACTCTTGGAAATCTACCGGGAGGAGGTCAGCCCCCTACAGTGTCCACTGCCAGGCACACCCCCCACACCACATGCAGCAGCAGCAGCAGCAGGAGGGATCTCAAGGTCACTTGGATCCAGCAGAGGTCGAGGGTCCCCTCCTCAGTGCCCAGGCGACATGCTAGCAGTGCCCAAGAGGCTCATTTCTGAATGCCCACACATCCTCGAATTCCTCGTGCCTTCCAGATTTTAGATACTTGGCCCCTTATCCCTTGGGGAACTCACCGAGGGCCTTGGCAGTCGTGAGGGGCCTGCAGGCAGAGCAGGTGCGGGGCGGCCGAGGCCGGGGCAGGCCCCAACTTGGGAAGGGTGTGTGTGTGTGTGTGTGTGTGTGTGTGCGTGTGTGTGTGTGTGTGTGTGAGAGAGAGAGAGAGAGAAGAATTAATTAAGGGAGAGGAGAGTGGTGGAGGGTATAGTCATGACTCTCCTAATTGCTCTCCAATTTCTTTGGGCTTCAACAAAAATCCAGATGGAGGGTTCTTAAGTCCTCCTTCCTGGGAGTCGGGGGGCCAGGGTGGCGGGGGAGGAAGGCTGCCCACCACCTTCTGCCGGGCGTCTCTTTGCAGAGTGAATAGGGTCTTTGGCAGGGGTTTAAGGAGGGGACTTAGCCTGGGAGCTCCCAGGGCGGTGCAGATGGAGACAAAGGCCTCGCAGAAGGAATGTGGGGAGCCCCCCACGGAGAACAGCCACCTGGGGATAATTGGGAGGCCCAGCGCAGATGAGTTTTCCCAGGTTCTGTGAATACATTCTCTCAATAGAAGGTGCCCTTTCTTCACATGAAAAGAGGAAACCTCAATTACCTCCCCCTGAAACTGTGTGCGTGTGCGTGTGTTCCCTCCGGGGGCTGCGGCAGGGCCCCTCGCCCTTGTGTGCATGGCGGGGGCTCCGAGGCGCATAGACGAGAGGCCGTACAAAGCATGTCCAACCAGCCGCCCCCGCGGTGCGACCCCAGACCAGCCCGGACTCCCCCGACCCGGGCCTTTCTCTTTGCGAGTTTCTCAGGAGGGGGAAGCAGAGTCGCCCTGCCTGTAAACGAGAATCTGATCAAACCGGGCCCAATGCCCGAGAAACAGCCGAAGGAGACAGAAGTCCAGGGTGGAAAGTTGGGGAGGAGGCTGGTCGGTGGCGGGGCAGAGACTGACCACACGTCTGTGCTGGCCGTGCAGACTCACAGCCGTGCTGGTCCTTCCAGCTCTTTCCCTGGGCCGCTCCGTGGAGCGGGGGATCAAGTCATTCCTTCGGGTTAGGAAACTGGGGCTTCTGTGGCTCCAAGATCCATGGGGCTGATGCTTGCACTTAGGAAAGGTGAGAGAGGCAGGCAGTCAGCAGGGGGCTCAGGGTCGGGGCCACCCTGAGCAAGGGGACCCTCTGAGCTGGAGAAAATCAAGTTGGCACCCTCGCTGCCCCCAACTGTCCCGAGGACTCAGGCCCTTCTGGAGGAACCCAGGGCAGAGTCCCTGCCACAGGATGAAAGCGTCCTGGTTCTGAGTCTCTGCTGGTGCCTTTGTGGCTGCTGGCTTCTGGGCCTCAGTTTCCCCATCTGTAAAATGAGGCAGGGATGTCGGCACTAGAAAGATAAGGGCTCTTTCACCAGAGGAGGGGATGGGGGTCCCCAGGTGTTCAAATTGGGCCCCCACTGGCCTCCTGGCTGGGGGCAGGGACCCCCTCCTACTCAGGCCTGGTCAGTCAAAGGAGAGAGTCCAGATTGGGCACTTTGGGTGCCCCAGGGTCAGGCAGCAGGTCTGCATTGGTCCTCTGGGGACCTGGTTCCAGCCTATGCTCAGCTCCCACTGTGACTATGACCTTGGTCCCCAGTGGGCCTCAGTTTTCCTCTCTACGAAATGGGGGCAGTGCAGGATCATGGTCACCTCAGGGTCCGTGGGGCCCTGGGTTCCTTCCAGCTGCTCGGGGGTTTGTTTGCTGAGTCTTGAGAGTCAGAGGGCTGGAGATCACTGGTCTTCGTCTCTCCACCCTCTTTTACTTCCAAGACAAGGAAAGCAGAGACCCGAGGGAGCCGGGTGTGAAGCCCACCGCCCGTGGCCAGGCAGCAGGGTTCACAGTCGTCAGCCAGTCCCCTCGGTCAGCTCTTTGTGAACACAGATCCTAATAAGGCTCGTGGCCCAGAGCAGCTCGGTGGACTATTCTTCCACGCAGGTGGGCTGCCAGCCAAGCCTGGAACACCTTTCTGGGCCGTGTAATGAGCCTGGCCCGTGGCTGCGGTCCCAGGAGGGTGTGCCAGGCCGCACCCTCCCCTGCGGCTCGCCCCGGGGCCTTTTGGTCAGGAGACCTTCTGCGGCACCTCTGTGGGTGCCCTGGCCCGCTCCGTGGAGAACTTCCTGAAAAAGCCATCAGGCAGAGAGGCAAAGTTCTGGAAAAGCGATCAGCCGGCTGCCCCGGCTGCCCATCCTAGACTCAGTTTTGCAAACATCTCTAGCTGTCTCTGTGCTTCGGTGCACGGTAGTAAAGAGCGCACAAACCCGAGGCCAGGCCTGCACCCGGTGATTACCACGGTGGGCTACAGCCTTTGTTTGCTGACCTTGGTTGCTACAATACCTGCGAGCTGAAATGAGGGATCGGGAAATTGCCAGCTTCAATTAGACCGGCAGCCTGCCTTCCCAAGTGCCTCTGCCACTCTATCCATTAACGGTAAACATACGCCAAATAGGCCCTAATTCTCTCTAATTGCCCACTCCTGAAGCAAAGAGTGAAATTCCAGGAAGAGGCATATGTAAACAGCCCCCATCCCCCGGCCAACTGAAATCAGAGGACTGATGGGGGCCGGCGAGAGGTTGGTGGTGGTGGGGGGGACGTGATTTCAAAAGCTGTCCCAATTACCTCTCCTATTTTCATAAATGAGCCCGCAATGTTCAGGGCCCTGGCCTTCACAAAGGTACAGGAAATGAGGTCCGCCAAGAGCTTGCATCTGTTGGGGAAAGTTGTGAGGGGGTGATCTCTCCTCAACAGGTAGGAGGGCGAGGCTGATGACTGTTTGGATAAACTGCGGGCTTCTATTTCTGAGAATCACCATTTTATGAAAAATCGTCCTTTTCCATCTTTTCCCTGCACTCAACACCCACAAATGATATATGTATATATTTTTCGATTTCAATATTTATTGTATAGAAGAAAAGTAGATTAATTAGTAAATAGTAAAAGGTTTGGGAGGATAAATATATTACAGTAGGAAAAATTCTAAAATTTTATTTCTTTAAATCTATTTTTTAATCGGAGGGAAATTGCTTTACGGTGTTGTGTTGGCTACAGTGTTGCGTCTGCCCTACAACACAAGTCAAGTCAGTCATATACACACACACACACACACTCACACACACACACACACACATATATAATTATGACTGATCCACAAACTATTTGTACCAGACACCAGATCAAGGAGGTCCCATTTGCCCCTAAAGTAGAGGAACTTTAAAAATCTTGAGAGGCAGTATACGGGTAGCTGATTCATGATGTTGAACAGCAGAGACTAACGCAACGTTGTAAAGCAGGTATCCTCCGATTAAAAAAAATATATCCTATGATAAACCGTAGTGGAAAACAATATTAAGAAAAGAACTAAATGTGTGTATCTCTTTGCTGCACCACAGGAAATAGCAATGTTGCTAATCAACCATACTTCAGTAAAAAGAAAAAGAAAGAAAACATTTCCTGAGAAGCAGAGCTAGGGTTTTCTAACCCTCGTAAGCCCCAGAGGATGATTTTGGAGTAGTTAGCAGGGCTTCCTGTGTGCATCGTGAGCGCAGCACGTGCGTTTATGAGGTCTCCGATCAGTTGCTTGCGACAAGTGTTCCTCTGGACCCTAGAAGGAAGCTTGTGTTTTCCTTTGGTTCCAGACACTGACTCATCTCTGCAGTGTCTTCGTCTGTCATGATTGCAGCCCAGCACCGCAGTGCTAATCCATCACCACGGTCGCAGGGCTGGGACACACACGGAGCTCAGAAACCAAGGCATGACTTTGCTGGGGCAGTGTCCTTAGTCGCAGCCTGGGGGTCTGTGCGAAAGTTGATTATGAACAACCGGGAAACTCTGAGGGCTCCTGCGGTCCCTGGGGACAGAAGCAGGTAAAAAACCCAGATGCCCTGAGCTGCTTCTGATTTCCCCAGTCCTGTTAAAAGACACCAAAGAGAACCAAACTGGAAAGACATAGCAAAGCCCTTTCCTACCTCTTCGTCCTGTGGGAAAGGGCGGTAGCTGTGGTCTTGCTGTGTGTTCCGGGTCTAGAGCCCGGTCGTCCTCTTAGGACCGTGGTGTTGATGACAGGGTCACCCCTGGGTGCTCATGGGTCTCTGGGGAAGGGCTGGAAACTCTCCTGAGTGATGGGTCTGCAATATGGCCCAGAGCCCCCTTAGATAACCGGTCTACCCTGATCACCCATGGGCTGATGACTGCTTGATTAACTCTGGTTTTTTAAAAAGACTTCCTGTTTCTTGCTTATAAAATCAACCAGTTAGGGGAATAGAGTGTTTGGGAAGCTCAAGGTCAGGGGAAGGAATTCTTAGGAGGCTTGGGAGCAAGAGGTGAGCCCCCTGGGGCCCTGGCCAAGTCTTGGGCACCCCAGTGAGTGAACCATGGGCAAGGGGGTTGAAGTACCCAAATGGCTTAAGTCAGGACAGGGGGCTTGGAGAGGACCTCTTCCTTCCTTGGGTTTCCTTGGAGGGCTACTGGGCTCTCCTTGTTCTTTCTTCCTTTTCTCAAGTTTTTATTTCTCATTCTTGCCTTGATTTGGCTGCCTCCTCACCTCAGTCATCAGATAAAAGAATTAACAGGGACCTACTGTATAGCCCAAGGGAACTCTATTGAATACCCTGTGATAACCTATCATGGAAAAGAATCTGAAAAAGGATAGATAAATGTATTTGCATCACTGAGTCACTTTGCTATACGCTTGAAACTAACACAACATTGTAAACATCAACTATGCTTCACTATAAAATAAAAAATTAAAAAAAGAAAAACACACCAAACCTCCCTCAGTCATCACAGACCACCTGTTGGGCACACTTACCTACCAGAGCCTCCTGGGTATATGTCCAACGTCAACTCCTTTAAAATAGTTTTAGAAAATGGCTGACCTTTTTTTTTTTCCTGAGCAGTTTTAGATTTATAGAAAAAGTAAGTGGCGAGTACAGTTCATACTCGTCACCTGCCCTCCCACCCCCGTTTCCCCCGAGGTCAACATCTGGCCTCAGTGTGCGGCGCTTGTTGCCATTGACAAGCTGACCTTGATAACATAGCTGTTAACTGAAATTCATGGTTTCTGTTGTTCTTTGTATCCTACAGTCTGTGGGTTTTGACAGATGTATCGTGGCACATGTCTATCACTGCTCAGCTCGTTCTTTTTAAACTTGAAGGCAAATACTTGACGTCAGAGATTTGACATGCCTGGTCAGGGCTTTTTATATGGGGCTGGTGAAAACTCGTAGGTAATTGTTCAGGTGAAGCCGTTTGTCCAGGCAGCCCTGTCCCTTCATCTTGCATCTCATGGTTTTAGGACATGCTGCTCATTCAGGACCCCACAACCCTGGTGTGGTCCACAGCATACTTTCCTAGTCTCAGCCAGGGCCTGCTGCCCTCGCCCTTCATCATGCACGCACTACCCTGCGCACGCTAGCCCTGGCTCAGCTGTGCCCTGCAGCGCCCTTCTCCCTGGCGGAGTGCACTTCCAGGAAGCCGTCTGTGCAGCCTTTGAGTGTGGCTAGCTGCAGCTCTCACTCATGCAGTGACCCCGAGCCTTTGGGTTCCGTGAAACAGGTCTAGCATCACGGTGGCACCAACCCACCCCGAGGGCCCTGGGGTCAGGAGCCATGTCCACGCCAGCCCCTGTCAGCTCCAGATATACTTGGAGCTGGGAAAGGGGGAGCTTGGCAGGTGAGAGCACTCGTGAGTGTGTGTAAAGAGAAGAGAAAGGCTTGATTTCATCAGTTCCACTCTTGAAGTTGGGGCGTCTCTGCCTCTGTTGGGTGAGATTCTCTTTGAGTGACCCAGTGCTTTCTCGTTCCAGCCGAAGCCATCATCTGGAATCCTCCGTGGTCCAGGACCTCGAACCCGCCACCCCAGCACCCTCTAGCTCCATAATCGTAAGTTGTTGGGGTGTGGGGGCCACATCTGAGGCTGGTCACTGAGGGAAGCGGGCTGCCGCCCCGACAGCCTCGTGGGGAGGGATGGGTGAGCACTGGTCGGAGGTCCCCGCCCAGAAAGGGGTGCCCAGGGAGCCGTACTGAGTGTGAATCTCGGGGGCTCGCGTTCAGAGGTGCACCCCCACCCTCCTCACGGCACCTCTGTGGCAAAGGGATGCTACAGGTGGCCTCAAGTGCCGCACCCGCACAGAATTCCTCCTCTTTCACAAAGGAAGTGAATGGCCCTTTCATGACCGAGCCTCACTTTGGCTCTTGTGTGGCAGGGCAGACTAGGATGGAAGTGGCCTAGCTGGGGGGCCCTTCGACGGGCCAAGGAGAAAACGCAGGCGGTGGCACCAGCCTCTGAAGCCGTCTCCGAGCTCCAATAATCTTCGCTTGCCTCCCCCCTTGAAATGTCCAAATGGACAGACTTTCTGTCTTCAAAGCTTCCGGCCAAACCTCTTCAAGCTTTTCATTGTTTGGGACTGGGACGCTTAGCAATAGTGATGGGTAGTTCCTTTTTTATTTGCCTCGAAAGGCGAAAATATATTTTTGTGTGTGTGACTATAGACAAAGCCGTCTGCTTTCAGATGAATTCTGTGTCCGTCATCTCCCACCAGGGAGGTTGTGTATACCATGTGTGCCTCTGTGTACTCTTGGGTCTTGAAACAGGTTTCTCACAGGGATGACCATTCAGAGGGGTCCTTGGGGAAGCGCCTGCCCCACCAGCGGGCCTGGGGAGTCTGACCCCTGTCTGTGTCGGGTGTGGGCCCCGGGGGGGGGGGGGGCGTCCGCTGCACTCACGTGTGTTCTGCCTGTGCCTGCATCTGCCATGCTTACGTGTCAGGGACTGTGGGTTTTGTGCACCTTGGTGCTCAACTGGATGAGAGGGGGTGGGAGGTCAGAGATACTGTGAATGCCCTGCTGTTCTGGTTGGGAAGTCGTTTTGCTGGGCTCTGTTACCTGATCCAAAGAAGCGAGTGGATGGATAAATGAATGGAGGCGTGAAAGAACGAATAAACAAATAAGTAATGTAAAGAAGTATACCCTGAAGGAGATCCAGTTGGATACATAGGAGATCAATAGATAAGTCGATGAAGCAGGGAATCAGTATGTAAATAGGGCCATGCAGAAACCAGTATCCGGTTATCCTGGACTAAGGCACACGAGCAATTCAAATACATAGCACCTATCGTTTGTCCATAAGGGAATAAAAACCTACATGACAGAAAGGAGGAATAAGGAGTCGGGATGTGTAAGCCAGCGGTGAGGCTGGGATGGTGGGGCCCGTCAAAGTGAAAAGATGGCAGAGAGGGTACCAGGGATTGAAAGTGGCAAGGGAAATGGAAAGATGCAAATTAATACGTAAAAAATAAGGTAGCTTTTAAAATTAGGGGGTGAGAAAAATACTCCCCATAAGGAGGACTATGTCAGGTTATTATAAACCAAGCATTAGGATTAATCCAAATACGTGCTCTTGGCAGCAGAAAAAAAAAGAGAAAACACCAGAGGAAGAGCTCAAAGAACAGTTAAAAGTGAAAAAAGACCCAGGGGACCAGAGATGAGATTTAACTTTAACCCAAAGTTTTCTAATTCTGGGCACACATACGTAAAGACTGAAATGAAAGAAAGTAAAAAAAAAAAAGAGATAAAAATGAAGGGACGAATGGGTGAGCAGTGGACATACCTGAATCCTGAAGGGAGCATGGCAGAAAGGGTTTTGAGTCATCCAGTCCTGTGAGCTGAGGTCTGTTCCATGAAGGGATTAAAAAAGAGAATAACGTATCTAAATAAAAATCTAGAAATGTGGAAGAAAAAGTAACGGGTGTGAAGTCCAGAAAAATATTAGTGGGTGAGCAGATCAACACACAGAGGAAGGCAGTGCTAGGAGTTGAGTAATAGGCGGTCGTGAATCGAGGGCTGTGGTTAGTCCGACCCTGAAAGCCACAGGACTATCAAAATATAATAAATATCTCAGTGAACAAGTGAGCGAGCATCTAAAGAGACAGAGACGGCGTGGAGTGAGGAGGAGAGGCTGTGGTCACGCCAAAGCTCCAGGAAAATGAGAGAAGACAAGTGAGAAAAAGTGAGAAAGGAGGAAACGTGGAAAGTTGCAACGAAAGAGAGTAAAAGAAGGTGATAAATGAGTAGATCCTTGGAAGCAGGCGAGGCTGAGAATCCAAACTGGATCAATATGGGTCAAAATCTGAACAGGCACTCGATGAGTAGAGGAGTTAATACCTAATAAGAAAAAGAAACAGGAAGGAAGACTGACATGAGTGAATGAATGAAGGACAGCCAGAAGGAACCAGTGACTGAGAGGCGGGGCTGAAGGGCCTGGGGGTGCTGTTTGCAGGTGACGTTAGGCTCCATCAGGTCGTGGCACCTGAGCTCCAAAGAATGCGAGAGAGAGAGAGAGAGAGAGAGAGAGAGAGAGAGAGAGAGAGAGAGAGAGAGAGTAAAGGCGAGAAACAGTGAAACTGAAAATGGGAAAGAAACGACAAGTCAGAAGCCAGATTAGAGATGCGAAAAGCAAAAGGAATACACTAATAGACAGATAAATGCATGTATAAGAGAGGGTTGTTCTAGGAATAAGAATGGGAGGGGACGTGAACCATGCGCATGGATGGATCCACATCTGGGCTTCTGAGATGGGTCACCACCCACCCAACCAGGAGGCAGGTCCAAGCCGAAATACGTAAGGGAGGACCTCAGAAAGGCCAGGGCGGGAGGATCCATTGCTTGTAGATTCTCATGTATCCAGTCAGGTACCCTACCATCTAGAAGTGTAAAAACAATTACCAAAGAGAAAGAAAGCCTGGATGGGTGCATGAATGCCCGAGAGAAAAAATTTGCAGTGATCAATGAAGCTGATGTGAGGGGTGTTAGGGTGCAGCCGTTTCCTGGTGCCCAATCTCCAAGAGAAAGAAAGGCAGTAAGAAAAAAGCCTGAAAGACTGGTAGAAAAGAACAATTAATTAAGATGGGAGGGGAAAAAAATAAAAAGTTTCTATAAAGAAGTAAAAAAAGATAGTAAGTATGTCAGTGAAGTCTGTGAGAGGGGACTGGTTTAGCACAGATTATCCACGTTCATTCAGATCTCCGGCCCCAAAGTTGATAAACAGTAAAAAGAACAATAGCATAAATAAAAGCCTGCAGGGATAAACACACGTGTTCCACGAGACGGCGTGGAATGAGTTTGAAAAATTGAGGGGGAGACGGGGAGAAAGAAAGGTATGGGAGAAGAAATGGAAATGGATGGATGGAAGAGAAAAAGGCACTTCCTGGATAAGTGCTTAAGAAACATATTATTCATTTAATATAAAAACTAGTAAAAGCTGAAGTTCATCAGAAAGAAAGAATAAATAAGGGGATGGCTGTGTGAATGAGTGAATGAGGAAGGGGACTTTGATGAATTAGCCTCTGCACCTGAGGCTCTTGAGAATAAAAGAATACCAAAAGAGCCAGTGAGGATGGAGGAGGAGCATAGGCAATTATGACAAGAAGGATATTAGCAATAAAAGCATATTGAATGAATAAATAAATATGTACATAAATTACGAGAGACAGGGCCATGCTAGAACAAAAAAAATGAGAAGGCACCATGCAGCGGGAATTGTGAGTGATTCAAAACTGGGCTCCTGAGAGAATTAAATAAGTCCTCCCGCAAATCACCAGTACAAGGAGTTAACGAACCAAAGGGGCCCTACGTGGACCGGTGCCGAGAAGCCTCCAGGAACTGCAAATGATAGTTAATCCAATTCTGTGCACCTGAGGTCCATAAATAAAAGAATAAATATTGAAATAGAAGAGTGAGAAAATGAATGAAAGGACCCACGAATGACTGAATCAGTAATGGGAATGCCTGAGACGGCCCATGGGATTGTCACTCATCTCACCCAAGACACCTGAGGTTCCTAAGAGTGAAAGAGAAGCCGAGAAAGAAACGAGGCAAAAGGGAAACTTAAGTGAAAGAGAAAGGTGGGGGGCCCAGCAGAAAGGCAGTGAAGACGTGGGTGTGTCGGAGAGAAGGGTCTGTTAGGATTAGGGGTGAGGTGTTCATCAACCCTAATGATGGATAAGGTCACCCAGTCCCCTCTTCTAAGGCAAAGGAGGATGGAGAGATTAAAAAAGAAGCAGCAAAAAAAAAAAAGAGAGAGAGAGAGAGAGAAAGGAAAGACAGTAAATCAACCACCAAAGTGATAAATGCTTCGTTAAGAGAGGTTGTCTGAACAGGAATGATAATTAGTTTACATACTACTCCTTAAATAGATAAATGCATTACACCTTTCCGAGAATAAATGAAAAATAGAGCAAATACCCAGCCCCAAGACAAGGCTGCACCTTTTATTATCTTTATATCATAAAATATAGGCAATGGAGGTCCATAAATAAAAATAAATAAAATAAATAAATAAAAGAATAAATAGCAAAATCTAAAAGGTGACTGGTGGCGAGGAAGAAAGATTGCAAAGGCAAGTAAGCACATGGTCCTATGATGGTTGTTTCGGAGGTGGAGTTTTGACCGCTCTCATGATTTCGCAGGATAAGCCAGGATGAGAATGAAAGGAAGGGCAGATGCGAGACGGCCTGAGTGGATGAATGAGATGGTGTTGCTTGGACCAGGGGTGTTGCATGTGGGATCCTGACTCATCCTTCTTGACCTGAGTTTGTAAGAATGAAGGAATGAAAGTAAGCGTGAGAGAAATAAGAAAGCAGAAATGGAAATAATGTATAAACAAATAAGGGAGACCTTCATGAACCAAAGGCTGTGATTCAAGTCATGCTGTTGAAGTCAGTAGTGAATGAGTGGAAGAAATGGCTGCATGGAAGGAAGGGAGGAAAGAAGGCGAAGGAAGAAGGGAAATGAAGGGAGAGCGGGGGGAAGCCTTCCTGTCTAGGGCCTCCAGGTCCCCAGCAGCTGGGTGGAGTGGGTGGCCCTTGGCATGCGGGGTGCTTGTGGCGTGCACTTCCGGCGGGGAGGGGCTGGCCCGGGGGGACCCTTGCCTGGAGTGGCACCGTCACGTCCTGGCTGTGGGGCCATTTCACCTCGTTGCTCTCGTCCTGTTTTCCCCGTGTGTAGACGTGGAATGGCATCGGCTCCCTGCTTGGGTGGATCGTGGGGGCAAATGCTGCCCTGCCTGTTGGCAGTGCCCCGTCTAGAGCCCCGGAGAGGCAGAAGGGCTCGGGCCCCAGGAGTCTGCAGAAGGTTGCGGGAACAGGGGGTGTTGGGCCAGGTGGGTGTCCTGGCCCCTCCCTGGGCCTGGGTCACCTGTGGGGGAGGCTTTTCCCGCCAGGGGGCAGCAGAGGGTCAGGGAGCAAGGGGCCCTGGGTAAAGCGTTGTCCTGGTAGGGGTGCCCCCTGCCTCCGGGGCCCACTGCGCTGTCCTGGGGCGGGGTGGGGGCCCCCCTCACCTCCAGGACCCGTGCAAGGGAGAGGCGGGTGGGAAGGGGGCCAACATGGCCTCATCACAGAAACCTTGTTCCCGCAGCTTTCTGAAACATGTCCGGGAGCCCTCCAGCTGGGTCATCCGTGGGTGGGCTGCTGTCCCTTCCCAACTCGGGGTGTCCTGGGGCAGGTGCATCTCAGCCCGGGGTTGGCAGAAGTGGTCCCAGGACCCTGCCCCCGTCCCCCTGGCATCCCCGGAGCCCGTTTCAAGGCCTTACTACCTTCTCAATTGTTTTGCGATGTACTCTCTGTATTTTGGCGAAAAAAAAAAAAATGGCCTTTGCATGCTGTGGTGTTGAACGCGTCTTCTCTCCTCCCGCCCTGCCCCCGCCCTGCCCCTCGCTGGGGCTGTTTGTACTGATCGTTTTGAATCCCAGGGACACCCTGGTTCTGTGTAGTCCCTTTTTCTCTGTATTGGTAGGATTTGTGCACCTGTGTGTGGTGTGCCTGTGTCTGTCTATCAATCCAAGGATCAAAGTCCCTCTCGACTTCTCGATTCCAGTCTGGGATATTAAAAAAAAAAAAAAAATTGGATTCCTAACCAGTGCCCTGAACGTGAGGAGCCCACTTGGCTGGACCCAGGATTCGTGGCTAGGAGCACGGGGAGCCCCGGGGGTGGAATCTGGTGGAGGTGGGGCTGGAGCGTTGCCTGGTGGGTGGGGCTGAGGGGCTGATTACTCTGCTAGGAGTGACTCTGGGCCCCGGGTGGGGACAGGGAGTGGTCGGGGTGGGATGGAGTCGGTGGGTCTAGTCCAGCCCAGCAATGCCCCAGGCATGCTTGGATGTCAGGTGGCAGGGAGGCGGAGAAGCAGGAGCCGCAGCTACAGACAGGGTACAGGGAGGGAGCCAGGGGCCCGAGGCCAACCTCTGTGCTCTTAGCGCGGGCCCTGAGTGGACACAGGTGGCCTTTAGGAGAGGAGGACGCGGAGTCACGTGTCAGGAGCTACCCTTCCCTGCCTCCAGTGCCACGTGTCCAGGCCACGTGAGCAGGGCTTCATGGGCCCGAGATGGTGCTGGGGCTTCAGGGCTCTGCTCTCTTCTGTTTTGGAATCTGGGGGCCCGGGTTCTGCCTGAAGCCTGGGGTGGGGGGTGGCGCACTTCTTAACTCCAAAGACAGCTACTCAGAGAAGGGTCCCCAAAGAGCCCCCCAAGCAGCCCAGGCATCATCGCGTGGGCTGGACTGGGGGTCAGGGGAGCTTGGGGCAGGAAGAGCCTGGGAGGGTCTTTTGGAAGAACCCAAGTGTGGTTGTTTTAAAAGGCAGCTGAGGGTTAGAAGATGGAGAAAGTGTTAGGTGTAGAATAGGAGGGGATCACAGCCCAGTTCGCAGAGGAGATGGGCAGGAACAGAAGCAGACTCCTAAGGAGAGGGGCCTTCTCCCGGGGACCAAGGGGCTGTCCAGGGTCATGTGGGTGGAAATAGGCAGGTGGGGGAATGTCCCGAGGGGAGGGTGGGTTGGGATTGGATGAGTTCTGTCCTAGGAATGCTGGGGGCCTGAGGGTCCCTGGGTCAGGGTTTCTGAAGGTCTCCAGTTCTGGGACGCTGGGTTTCAGCCCAGGACTCCCAGGGCCGCAGAAGCCAGGGGTGGAAATTCCACATGGGCCCTTGTCTGGTTCTGTCCGTGCCCGACCCACGAGGTCCAAGGTTGGGTTTCAGCGCTCCTCTCTGATCACGGCCTGTCTCAAGTGTGTGCTTCCTCTTTCCCTTTTCAAAGAAAGAACAAATCTTGTCTGTTGACTTTGACCTTTTCAGGCACCCCTTGCACAAATCCTTCCCTTGATGGTACCAGGAGCCACAAGTCTCCTTGGATTTCTGTATGACTCCCAACTCAGGGAGGTTGGCCTTGGGGCTGGCCTGCCAGAGGGTGGAGGGCGGAGGCTGGGTCTCTGGGGCAGATGGGCCAGAGGCCCTGCTGTGATCTTGACTGTAACTGGTGTGGATAGCACGTGACTTGGAGCAGATCACCCATCATTTGACATATCACTCATCTTTATTTCTCCCCTTCAGATTCTGTTTATAAGCACACTGTTTTTTTAATGGACATCTAATTTTTTAAAATGAGCATCCATTTTTTAAACCTAATTGCTATTCTTCACCACATACACTTTTTTTTTTTTTAATTTTTGCATCCCACCTTTTCCATATTCCGCTGTCAACATTTTTCTTTCTTCCATATACTTCATCACCTCACTGGCTGCCTTGTGTCTCACTGAGTGGCTGTATCAGTCATTCACCACATCAACCTGCAATTATCACTCTGGCTATGCATAATTCATCTTTTTTAATGTTACAAATTATGCCACAGCTAATAACTTAGCACACCCCCCTTTTTCATTCTTATGAATTATTTTCCCACACCTGGAAGTGATCTTTGCTTTGTGGTATGTCAATTTCTCCTGCTAGGCTGTGAACCCTTGAGGGCAAGGAGCTTGTTGCATTGATCTTTGTATCTCTAATGCCTGAAATGTTGTAGATATAAATGTTAGATGAGAGGATAGGAGGATGGATGAAAGTGTGAGTGAGTGCCTGGTTGGCTGTTGGAGGCGAGGATGGGAGAATGGATGAATAAATTGGAGTGGTGAATGAACAAATGAATTTTCTGGTGTTGAGTTTCTTGAGGAAAGGCCAGGAATTTTTGTATGACTACTAATTTCAGAAGGCTTGTAGCATTTTATGATGTCCAGGGATGTATTAGCATTTTGTTAAGATGTTGCTAATTTATCTCTGTTAAAAAGTGTTTTTCTGTCATTTTAACTTGCACTGCTTTGATGACTAATGACGGTTGAACATTTTACTGTGTTTGTTAAAAAAAATTACATCTTCTGTGAACTGTTTGTCCAAGTCCGCTGGGTCATGGCTTTGTGGTAAGACTGGCCAAGGGTGGAATGAGGGTCCTTGGGATGTAGTGAGCCCTTCATCTCTGGGGTCATTCAAGGGACAGGACAGGCAGATACTCGATGAGTGTAGCTTCAAGGAGATTCAATTAGTAGGAGTGGGGTGGCCTAGATGACCCTTCAGGTCTCTTTGACTCTTCCTGGAAAATGCACATTGGGATGATATTCTCCCTTTGGCAGCCCAGTGATGTTTAAGGCTGCCTCTCCTGGGTGGGCTTGTACATTTATGATCTATAAACTCTCAGCTCACCCTCTGTAACTCTTGTGGTGCAAGAATCTCTTTGACCCTCCAAGGTCCAGACAACTGTGCTGCCATCTTGAATGTTAGTTAAGTGGTGGCCTTCCTGCCTCCACCCCCTGCCCCCATTTCACTTTGAGGAAGACAACCCCTTGGATCACCACTTGGCACCTCTCAGGGCAATCAGCTGAGGCAATCTGCTGCCCTTCATGTTCCTAGTGCCCTCTGATGTGTGAGCCATTGTCCCACTGGCCTCCATGGTGGTCTTTGGGGTTTAATTAAGTATTTCAGATCAGGTCAGATAGTGAATCTGCCTTCAGAAATGGGGCAACTCAATTCCACAAGCCAAAGAGTAGAATGGCCCCCATATTCTCCTTGAGCTTCTTCCCTCATGGTTCACCCCAGGGGTAGCCAGGTCTCAGAAGTCATCATGGCCATTTGGGAAGGGCACGTGACCCAGCTTGCCCCTGCTTTCCAGAATACCCTCTGCTTGCAGCCGAGGGCCGTGTCTTCCCACCGACCGTCTACTATAGCACTGAGCGCTGTTTGCCCGTGTCAGATTTCTCACCCACATGTTTGGGAGGCCAGTGATGATTCCCAGCATTACTTGGATCCATCCATCCATCCATCCATCCATCCATCCATCCATCTATCCATCTATCCATTGCATTTGGCCTCTCAACCTGGTGCTTTGGCCTTTCCCTTTCCTGAAAGCAAACCTTTTCCTTGTGGGCAGGCTGTGTAGCGCCATGGGCTGTGGTTATGAAGTGAACGCCCTTACTTGTGGCTTCTTCCTCCGGGGTCACTGCTCTGAGCATGTCCCAGCTGGATGTCGTCTGCCACATCATCCACACGGCTTCCTTCCCCATGGCGTATTCCCATGCATCACACACTGCGAGGGATCCAGGGCCCGGGGGCCCAGGGTGGCCCCTGTCCCCACCCAGGAGTGGAGATGTCCCCTCCCCAACCCCAGGCCACCTTGCCTGGTGCATCGCCCCTGCCATGAGCTTTGCCCTCAGCCTCTCCACTTCCTCTACCAGATGACAGCGGTTGTAACTCATCCTTTCATCCCTTCATTCACTCCACTCCCAGCCCGCAAACATTCGAAAAGGTCAGCTGGTGCTATACTAGAGCTGGGTCACAAGGTTGCATTGCGACACCCCGTCTCGAAAGAAAAGATGAGTGTGTTTGCTGGGGGCTAGTCACAAGGCGGGATCCTTGGTTCAGCGTGCCCACCCCTCGGCCAAAGTTCTGTCGAAATTTTGATTGCCCTCTCCAACTTCGTTCCTCTGCAAACTGGGTTGATTAGTAATCAGCAAGCTGTGTTCCCTGGGTGCTCAGAAATCATAGCCCAGAGTCTCAAGAGGCCAGAATGATAGCTGGAGTGGGGATGGGGGGGATCTGAAACAAACAGCTGATTCTGGCCGTGAGCAGGATTTCGAGTCATTAGGACATCTTCATCTTGCACAAAGGGCGAGTTTCAGAGTCCTTCCTGTCCCTTGGAGATTGGTTCATTCTGGGCTCTATTGAGAGAAAACTGGGGGAGACGATTGCTGGTTTGGATGGTGAGGGTCATGCCCCACCGTGAGGTCTGCACAGAGCAATCTATTGGCACAGCAGGGCATCCGGGCTGCCTGACGCTTGGCAACCCCGGGATGTATCCGTGATCCAGGTTCCCAGCCAGGTGGGGCTTCCCACCATAGATCTTGGGGGCTCTCCTGGGAAGTCTGCGTTTGACTTACTGCCTTGGACAGTGGGTGTAGTGGACAAAGCCAGGACCCTGGAGCTGGACAAGCATGTGGTTTAGACTCACGGGCATGGCCGAGTTCTGGCTGCTGGGCAGAACACGGCACCCGCCTCTCAGGGCTGTTGTGCGCATCTGCTGTAACCGAGGTTTTGAACTGTGACCCTGTAGGGTGGTGCGCGTGCCCCCGGGAGTAGGCGGCGGGTGGCGGGGTGACAGGCTGGGAGGGGCAGCCTGATTGGGACAGCTCAGTGGGCAGTCTTTCTAGCAAGCACACAGCAGGTATTATGGGATCGAATGCTGAATTCATATGGCATTTGAAAGGTAGGTAGGGGTAATTTTGGGGTTAGGGTTAGGCTGGGGAATGGGGATCGCTCTGGGCAATGCCCTGGCCCCCTGGGGTACGCGTTCGCACCCACCTCTGGAACAGGTTGTATCTTGCCTACCACTGTGTCTGGCCTGTGGGCGGCACTTACCCTCCACAAGTGACCCCTCCCAGCAGTATCCTCCCCGCAAAATATTAGGCACCGGTTGTCAAAGACACTACACCCCCATCCCCCAACCCCCCACCGCCCAATGTCCCCTCTCCCCCTTCTCAACATTTGGGCTCAAGTGTCAGCTGCCTGGGTGCCTAACACAGTACCAGGCCAGTGGTAGGGGTCGCCTTCCATTTCTGTTGGAAGGATGAATGAGTAGATGGTCGAATAACACAATTGTAACCCAGTGTAAGCAGCGATTGTATATAACCTTGACTAAGAGATTGTCCTCCGCTCCTGATTAACCTGTTAACCAGTTACTGTATCTTATGGACCTTTGTGTGATATATGTTGTTCAGAAACCAGGACTCTGGTTTCAGATGTCACTTGGTGGAACTTTCGCTGTCCGATGAATGAGTCGATGTTTTGTGTTAGAAACGAGAATCTGGCTGATGTGTAACTAACTGTGCACGGTCGGTCAAGGCACTTCTCTGTGACCATCGGTCTTCTTTTGGTCTCCTTTTTTCTAAGCCGTGGGTCACCGGAAAGCTTACCTCACAGGGTTGTTGTGAGAGCTCAGGGTTGGGTGAACTTTAACGGCATTTATTAAATGCTGGCCGTCACTGAAAGTGATCATGTGTTGGCGGCTGTTTGGAAGGGAGCAGGGAAGCTTTCGCTAGTTCTAAATGAATAAAAAGTTGGTCTTGACCTTATAATAAGATTGTATTTCCGACAGTCACTGGGACGTGTGAGACAGAGGTCAAGTAGCCTGAGAGTGTTCAGTGATGCAGGTCCAGAGTAAATATTGCCTCAGTTAATGAGTGATGGCTTTTCTCCTTCCTTGGAGGCTCCTTTCCTCTCCCCGCCTCCCTCCCTGGGCAGCTGTTTGCGCAGGTGACTGTTCCTGCCAGGTCTGTGGAGGGACTTTTGTGAGTCCCCCAAGGGTATTTGTTAGGGGGGAGGAGCAAGGACCGTTTAGAGAGAGCCCAAGGAAGGGTTTCTGGATAACATC
This sequence comes from Ovis canadensis, assembly GCF_042477335.2. Taxonomy (NCBI): domain Eukaryota; kingdom Metazoa; phylum Chordata; class Mammalia; order Artiodactyla; family Bovidae; genus Ovis; species Ovis canadensis. The sequence continues at coordinate 79,157,040 of NC_091262.1, forward strand.
CTAGGGACTAAAACTCCCTCTTCTGCCATTTAGGGAAAAGGCTCCTGCTCATTTGGCATGTGGGCCCATTTAACAGATGAGCGAGTTGTGTCCAAGCCAGGATTGAACAGTCCTCCATGAAAAGCCAGAGGGTGCTCTCTCAACTCAGTCAAAGCAAACCCTCCCAGTTCCACGGCTGGTCTCTGCCAGCCCAAATGTGCCCCAGGGTGTCCCTGTCCCTACCACATGCCTAGCAGTGCCCGTGTGGAGCTTCAGTGGGACCTGGAAACTTGGCCGAATTAGATATTGCCCCTCTTCCTGCTTAGGAGACATCCCCTTGGGGTCATTGTGGATCCAGGGGTCTCCACGAGTGCACGGAATTCCTTTCCTGGCCCTTGTCTCACATGTGGAGAGCGGGGTTCTGCAGAACACCCCCAGATTCCATTCCAGGTGGGCTGGAGTTGGGGGTCTCCTCTGGCCCCTCCCCCTGCAGAAGCCTCCCTGACCCCTCATTTGGCCTCTGGCTTTGACAGCCTCAGTGGGCTGTGTCCACACGTGGCCACCCTGTGTCCTTGAGAACTTTTCTGAAGCTCCCGAGGGGATCCACAGGTAGAGACAGGTGGCTAGGGCCCTCCTCCCAAGGGACTGTGAGTCTGTGTGTAGGTGTCTGCTCCTGGACGGTCCTCGGGCCTGTGTGCCCAGAGGTGAGGAGTGTTTTCAGGGCCTCGTCCTCCTGAGCAGGGCAGGCCTGGGTCCCTGTCTCCAGAGGGTGGGGAGAAAACTGAGGCTCAGTGAGGGTTAGGGTTTCGAGTCAGGGTCAGGGTCCTCAGTGAGGGTTAGGGTTTCGAGTCAGGGTCAGGGTCCTCAGTGAGGGTTAGGGTTTCGAGTCAGGGTCAGGGTCCTCAGTGAGGGTTAGGGTTTCGAGTCAGGGTCAGGGTCCTCATTGAGGGTTAGGGTTTCGAGTCAGGGTCAGGGTCCTCAGTGAGGGTTAGGGTTTCGAGTCCTCAGTGAGGGTTAGGGTTTCGAGTCAGGGTCAGGGTACTCAGTGAGGGTTAGGGTTTCGAGTCAGGGTCGGGGTTCTCAGAACCCCCTCCCTGACTCTGAGACTTAGACTTCTCTGACCCTGATGGTCCTGCTTCCTGTGTAGTAGGCGCTTAACAGATGCTCACTGATGGGCGAGCGGGGTTTTAGTGGATGTGAAAAGCTGAACTGACTGTTGGCTGATGGACACATTGACTCTGCATGCATCTCTGTAAGGAAAGAGGGTGTTTCTTGGCAAAGACTCTCCAGGGCAGACCCTGAGGGTCTCTGTCTGAAGTGGGGGCTCACCCTGGGGAAGCTTCTGGATGCAAATAGCTGTCTTCTGACTGTTTCTGGAAATATTTATATCTAGAATAAAACTTTGTGTGGGCTAAAATATGTACTCCTATGTGCTGTGGTCCAAGTTATTTTTTAAAAATGTTGTTGGCATGTAGTTGACACACAATATTGTGTTATTTTCTTCTGTACAGCAAAGTGACTTGGTGTTACATATATATTCTGTTTTCATATTCTTTCCCACTATATTGTATCACAGGGTATTGAATTCGGTTCCTTGTGTCACGCAGTAGGTGGTCCAGGCAATGTTGCTAATGCGGCGTTTGGCAGGTCCCCAGTGGCAGAGGTGTTCTGGCCACCCCCTTGCCCGCTCTGGGTCTCAGGAGCCCTCGCTCTTGGGAGGGGAGGTCTTTGACCTGAGAAGTCTTTATCCTCACCATTGGTGACCAACCACCTTCGCCTATAAGGTACATGCCTGGTCTGAGATGCTGCCTGGTCACCCAGCAAATGAGGGGGGATTGGATCCCAGACCTTAATTCCTTTCTGTCACTCTCTCTTGTCTCCCCCAGCTGGGGCTCTGGGGGGTGGGGATCTTACCCATTGGAGTTCTGGGTGTGGCCGCAGTATTTGCCCGTGCAGTGGCCTTGAGGGGTTACTTGAACCATCCCAAGCCTGGTTCCCCTCTCTGTAGAATGAGTACATAATGGCAGTGTCTGCTCAGGGGCTGCTGGCTAACCTGTCTCGATGGGCCCCGTACACCGGTCCTGAGAATCAAGGTCTGACGTTCAAAGCTATCTAAGCACCTATATGTGTGGGGCCTGGATGGGTTTGTTCACCTGTAATCTGAAAATAGTCACATCTACGTGGCGTGGTTATTGTTGGGTTTGAGGAGGTTGTTTATGTGAAAATCAGTGCTTTGTTACCTGGCCTCCTGTTTGAGGTTGGCCACAGCGCCCTGCAGCCTGTGGGTCCTGATCACAGAAACCCTGTGCTTTCTGGAACTATGGTGGCCCCAGAAACTGCTGGGCAGAGTGGAGGGTGTCAGGGGAGCACCCGGCCAGCCTAGGGGACTCAGTGAGGAACAGGAAGCTTTGCTCTTCAATACAGAGATGTAACAGGTTCAGAGGGGAGGGGACTGAGGTCCAGGTAGGCAGAATCAGGGAGAATTTTCAGAAACTCCCAAAGGAGGAGTAGGTTTCCAGGTGGCTCAGATGGAAAGAATCTGCCTGCAGTACAGGAGAACCGGGCTTAATCCCTGGGTCAGGAAGATCCCCTGGAGAAGAGCATGGCAACCCACTCCAGTATTCTTGCCTGGAGAATCCCATGGACAGAGGAACCTGGCAGGCTACAGTCCATGAGTTTGCAAAGAGTCGGACACGACTGAGTGCCTGACACTTTCTCTTTCAGAGGGGGAGGAAGCTGGTAGTTTAGAAAATGCCCTGGTCTAATTGGTAATGGCTTAGACAGGAGAGCTGGGGTGGTTTCTCCAAAGGCCAAGATTTCTAGATTTCAGTTGGTTAGGCGAGGACCATCGGAGTTACTGATGCAGGAGCGTGTGATGCTTCTGGAAATTAGAGGAGGAGGAGACCAGGGAGGGGGTGATGTGAAGGGTACCAGGTGGAGGGCAGGAGCTGGTGGCTGGGTGCTCCCCTCTCCCTGTGTGGTCCAGGCCCCGAGCATCCCTTCTCCTAAATGTGTCTGCCCCTTGCCTGCTGCCTGCCTGTGTGCATAAGAACTCTTGTCAGCCTGTGAGCCCGGGAGTGGATGGCCTTCATCTGCGCCTATGTCTCTCTCAGCCTCCACAGCCACAGGGGACACCTGCACGCGTTCCCACGGGACAGGCTGGACCCAAAGACTCTGGACCTGGGCTGACCCCCCTGTGCAGAGGGGCGTGTCCTCCCCGCCTCCCCTCCCTCTGACTGATGGACTTCACTGATCTGAGTGTCAGACATGCGGGCCGGACCCCCTCCCTGCCCCTCACGAACCCTGAGACTTGGGAGAGCGCTGGGCCTCGCTGTCCACATCTGAGAAATGGGCTCGGACACCTACCTCACAGGGCTGTTGTGAGGAGCCTGTGCCAGGGTCGGAAAGCACCCTCCCCCAGTGGCGGGGGCGGGGCTTGGCACGGCCCATTGTGCTCTCAATAAATATGTTTCTTGTCTTAACAAAAACAGCGATGGATGTGCTACTAATCTGAGGCGGGGTGAATGTTGGGATGCTGTCTGGCTGGGGGCTTCCTGTCACCTTGGGCCCGTGTGATGGGGGAGTGGGGGATCCAGCTCGGGTCCCGGGAAGCCACCTGTCCCCTGCCCGTCGGGCACTCAGGGGCGATGGGAGGCCCAGAAGCAAAGCTGGCCTGCTGGGCTCCTGAGGCAGATGCATGTTGGGATGAACTAACCTGGGCTGGTCCCCTTCTTCTGCTGGTTTGAAGATGCCAGGTTTCTTTCTAGAAAGGCATGTAGACAGGAGATGGAGGTGCCACTCCAGGGCTGTGACTCTTCCTCCCATTTCTCACACACCCCCAGGGCCCTGGCAGGGGGCCTGGTAGAACAGTCGTAATGCTTAAACCAATGGTGAGTGGACTGCCATGCGGTCCAGCCGGGCTGTGACCCAGGGCCAACATTCATCCCACCAGTTGGCTTCTGAGCAGGTCTCAAGGGCCCGAAAAAGTAGCTCCTGAATTGCAGCCCCTGCCCTCTGGCAGGGGGCACCCCTGGCACCCCCATGGCTCAGCTCAGGAAGGTCAGACTGTTGACCAGCAGCGTATGGCTGGAGCCGAATGGGGACAGAGGGGGACAAGTGCTAGGGAGCTTCGGACCTGAGCCCACGAGGAGTCCTGGGACAGCACGCTTGGCTTCGCTGGAGCAGATGATCTGGACCCTCACCCAGCGGGAAAGAGGGGCTGCCCACTGCCACTGCCTCCGTCAACGCCAAAACCACCAGCGCCGCCACTGGCAGCGCCAAGGCCACCACCAGCCCTGCCATCTCCTCCTTCCCCATTTCCTCCTCTCCTCCGTCCTCCTTTTCCTCCCCTCCCCTCCCCTCCTCATGAGGAAGTGCCTCAGGAGAGCTACAGGCAAGTCCCACCGTGATTGCACGGGGCTGAGAGTGGCCCCTTTGCAAAGAGAAAGCACCACCTCTGGACTGTGGCCATATCTCAGCCAAGGAGGCTTGACCCCAGTCCCTGAAGGGGATGTGGACAGTCCAGGCAACACTGAGATGAGGAGAAGACCGCCTCTTAATGTGCCCACCAGATGAGTCTATGCCCGGGCAAGCGAGAGCTGAGAGTCCAGGAGAGTCTTGCTTGTAGTGGGCAGAGTCCCAGTCTCTGATGAAGCTCACACATCCAGAAGGAAGGTCCCCTTGATGTTCCAGAGCCGAGAGCCTAGCTCCACCATCGGATGAAGCTCACACATCCAGAAGGAAGGTCCCCTTGATGTTCCAGAGCCAAGAGCCCAGCTCCACCCTCGGATGAAGCTCACACATCCAGAAGGAAGGTCCCCTTGATGTTCTCGAGCTGAGACTCCCAGCTCCACCCTCCAATGAAGCTCACACATCCAGAAGGAAGGTTCCCTTGATGTTCCAGAGCTGAGATTCCCAGCTCCACCCTCCAGTGAGGCTCAGCTGTCTGTGATGAGGGACCTCTTTGATGTTCCAGAGCTGAGACCTCATCTCTGGCTTCCCGTGAACCTTGGTCATCCAGACTGAGGGCCCCTGTGATGTCTAGAGCTAAGAACCCAGCTCTAGCCTCTGATGAACTTCACATTGTCTGTGATGAATGACCCCTGTCTATGTTCCAGCACTGAGACTCCAGCTCTGGCCTCTAGTGAACCTCAGGCATCCAGAATGGGGGCCACTTTGATATTTCAGAACCGAGACCCTAGCTCCAGCTTCCGATAAAGCTCAGACAGGTGGAACTGAGAAAGTCTCGAGGCCGTGGGCTTGCCTGGGCAGGACTTGATGTGACCAAGGTTTGACTGGACTGGAGGCGGCAGAGGGGACTCTGCTTTCCACGTGTGGCCTGCAGACTCCTCACTAGCAGCGCGTGAGGTAGCCTTTGCATCCCGTAGGAAGCTGGGTTCCAGATGCGTAAGGAGAGAGGTGCAGCAGGGACTGCTGGCGGCGGAGGAGGCGAGGACAAGCCCAGCCGCAGAAGTCATGGATCGTGGGTGGGTCCTGCTGCCGGAGCCCGCCCCTGAGTGTGCAGCAGAGCACTGTTCAGTCATGTTGGACTCATGGCTGGCTGCGCACCAGACTTGACCCATGGGGCTGCCAAGTTGGCCGGACCCTGGAATGTAACCCAAGTTCGTTTCCCTGACTTAGCTCCTCTCCCGGGGGAAGGTGCTAAACGCCCACTGGCCAGTCCAGCGTGAGGCTGAGACCTTGGGGCTGGTCAGATCTGGTTGCCTATTTCCAGCAACGGAAGCTTATTATTGAGGTTGGGGCTGCGAGGGGGCCAGGCCATCGCCATGGGTGGTGAAGATGGCGTGGACAGCAGAGGAGGCCCCAGACAACACAGGGACTTGATGGTTGCACGTGCCGCTGTGTTTTGAACTGGGACCCTACTCCCAGCACCTGGATGGTCGCCGTGATCCCTTGGACGCTGGCTTGACCCCAGTCTGTCCACTAAACCAAAGAGGGGTGGCAATGAATGAAATGAGGCCAAAAACACTGCCTTGCTCAGAAACCCTAAGAACGTTGTGGGCTGACACAGTCGAAGTGATGAAAAGTGTCAACATTGTGGGAAGAGAATGCTGAGTGTTATTCTGCATGTGCTGACTTTAAAATCTGTAGACTGGGAGGTTCTGAGAATCTGATATCATCATTTATGCCATTCAGACATAGCTACAATGATATATCCTAGAAACTGACTTATTTTCTGCAGTTGGAGTCTGCAGGAAAAGGGAGCAGCTAGCGAGCATTCTTGGAAAACACATCCTAACGATGCCAGCATCGTTTTGGTGATGTTTCCTGGAAATTCATTCGAATCTGGAACTGTGCACACAAGAGCTTCTTTTATGAGTAATTGGAACTCGAGACCTGGGTTGGAATGGAGGAGAAATGTTGTCTTAGAGGACTGCCCCACCCCTCACCGTCATTGGGCCAAGTTATTTTAGGAGATTTCCAAGAACAGGCAATTATTAGAATCACTCCTTGCTGATTTCCTAGAAGTCCTCACAACAGTCTCCTAAGCCAAATGTGAAACGGGTGTGCCAGCGGGCTCATAATGTTTGTGAAAAAAATGTGAAGTTGCTCTGTGACATCTTCAGCTGCAGGAAGCAAGGCTCAAAGTCGAACGGAGGTGGTGGAAGTCAGGACAGAGGGAGCTTCTGGACCAGGGGGCAGAGCCTCCAGACTTGACGCAGGTCGAAGATGATGATACAGCCCCTCCCAGAAAGACTGTCGAAGGTTTTCTGGAGTGTGCTAGGTATTGTGCTGAGACTCTGGGAAAAGAGACAGATTTGATTCAGTCCCCGCCCTCCAAGTGCAAAAGACTAAATTCCAGGTGCTGTTGCTGCTGTGGTCTCAGTGTAGAGGGCTCCCCTTTGATCAGGTCCATGGTGGTCTCCCAGTCAGCTCCCATTTTACAGATGGAAACACTGAGGCTGAGAGACAGATTGGTTACTCGATGTCCATTTAGACCAGACCTCTCTCTCTGGAGGTCAGATCTTCCAGACAACAGACTGCCTCTGACTGTACTGAGATTCAGGAAGAGACCGGAAGGCTGAACAGATTGCCCACAGACGCCCATCAAGAGAGCAGAAGTGGGAAGACTTGGCGCCAGAGCTCCTGTCTCCTCGGGCAGATTGACTGTGACGGCACCCGTGCTCCAGGACCCCAGCCCCAGCGCCACACTGGAAGACCAGGCCAGAGGGAGTGAGGCTACTCGGCGGGATGGAGTGATGGGACAGGAAGACCCCCTTCTGGGCATCTAGGGAGCCAGGCTCAGCCACTGTTTGTCTCTGACTCTCCTATGGGGCTTTAGTTTATCCCGTCAGTCACTCTGTCCTCCTCCTTTTTCGAGGAATGTTTTAATGGGAGCCCCCACTTTTGGTGAGTGAGTATTGACTACTTGGTGACATGGATTCATGGCGAGGAGGCAGGCAATCCCTGAGGGAGATGAAAATTACGGCCTTCTTCCTTCCCAGGAGCGGTTGGCTCGTGCCCCAGGTATTGTGGATGCTGCCAGCTCCGCTCTTAGAGGAAGCAATAACCCAGAAGATGCCCTGGGCTGCCATTTTCCCCCAGATGACTGTAATCTTCCCTTCTTATCCACACTGGCGGCCACCATCTCATTACCTAAGTTCAAGTTGACCTGGGCATCCTCTGTGTTCTGTGGCAACCCTATGTGTGTGCTAAGTCACTTTAGTTGTGTCTGACTCTCTGTGACCCTGTGGGCCCTAGCCCACCAGGCTCCACTGTCCATGGGATTCTCCAGGCAAGAATACTGCAGAGGGCTGCCATGGACGCCACCGGGGGATCTTCCTGACCCAGGGATTGACCTCGGGTCTCTCTAAAGTCTCCTGCATTGGCAGGGGGGGTTCTTTACCACTAGTGCCCCCTGGGAGGCCCTGGCGGCTGGGGAAGCTGGGGGGCTGGAGTGAGACAGGAGCCAGCAGCCTGCAGAAAGCTTTCTCTCAAGCCCCCTTCACATGGAGGGGTGTGCTCCACACAGGCCGGTAGGAGGCAGGACACCCCCCGACTCCCCAGCACTTCTCAGGAGAAAGTTTGGCCTCTAACCCTCAGCCCTGCACCCTGCATCCAGGTTGAGCCTTCAGGGAAGTCAGTCCCAGGAGCGGCAAAGACTCTACAGAGGCCGGGCCCACTCGTGGGTGGGTGGAGGCGGGTTGGAAGGACAGATGGGCAGGGCAGTGAGGGGCAAGACGGCAGCCAGCTGGTCTAGAGTCAGACCAAATTCCAGCCAAGTGTTACTCAAGTGATTGGCGGAGGAGGGGGAGCCCCACCCCAGGGAGACTTATATCAGGCTGATTTGGTAGCTGGTACTTGCCAGAAGCCCATAGTCCGCTGCCTCCCCGCGGCTGTGGGGCCTCCAAGGCCAGAGCTTCTCTGGGCTCCGAGTGGCCCTGGGAGTGGGGGAGGTTGGGGCCGGGAGGGGGCTGGCAGGGCGTTGTGGAACGTTACCTATATACCTGCACTTCACAAAGCACTTTATCTGTCTGCTTGGTGTTGGTTGATGGTGGCAGGAGTGGATGGATGTGTGCCTGTTGGGGGCTGGGTACCCCTTGGGCCCCGCATGTCACAGGGGAGACCTTAGGGCTCAGAGACAGATACTCCCGTGTCCATAGGGCGCTGGGCCCAGAAGCGGTCTTTTCTGAGATACTCTGGCCAGGGCCTCGGTGCCCAGGAATCAGGCCACGCTGCTAGGAGCAAAGCCCCCAGGGCACCCCTGCCTGGTCATCTGGGGTTAATGACCCAAGCTGGAACTTGCCTCTTTAGAATTGGATGTGACCTTGAAGGGTCTTAGCCAACACTCCCCATGCAGCCCAGACTCATGCCACCTACAAGGGGGCTGTTTCTGAAATTTCCTGCCACCTGGAACCCCTGACTCAGAGATCAGTCTGCACCCCTTCACCCCAGCTCCTGCACTGTCCCCAGCATCAGATAGGTACTTGGGTGGCTGCCCCAGGTTAGTCTCGAGTGCTCTCCCGACCCTGGGGGATGGTGCTCGTGGTGCAGGGGGGCCCTGGCCTCGTTGGGGGATGGATGTGTTTGAGCCTGCCTGTGTGTGCATGGGTGTGTGCACGTGTGCAGATGTGTGTGTGCATGTGTGTGTGAGAGAGCGAGAGAGACGGTGGAGAGTGACTGGAAATGAGAGACAGTGGGTCTCTCCCTAGCCTCCGATGCCCTGAATCTGAACTCCACATCCATTCCCTCTCAGACCCACTCTCTGCAGTACCCCCTGCCACAAGCCCCCTGTAGCTCCCCGCCAGCCCACCTGTCAACGAGCTTTGCCACCATGAACATGAGAGTGGCATCCTTAGTCCTCGCCCCTTACCCTTCCCGGTCCGTGCCCCCCAGCCCACCTCAGTGCCTCTCCTTGGCAGTCTTGCCCCCAGGAGCTATTGATGCCCCCTCTCACCAGCTGTGTTCCCGAGTGGGGCCTCCCCCGCCTGCAGCCCCCCAGTTCCTTCCTCCCTTCCTGGAACTCTGATCAGCTCCCCCAGGCCAGCCCCAAGACCCCAGCTTCCCCAGCAGCTCACAGTATTTGTCCAGCCACCTCCTGGATGGAGGGATAGGGTGTTGAGCTGGACATGTTGGGTCCTGCCCAGTGTCTGCAGCCTGCTCAGCCTCCCTGGCCACGGCCTGGGGTGTCTGCCACCCACGGGCGCTGGCCAGGACCTCTGGACCCAGATGTTGGCACCGCACTGCGGCCTCGACAGAGCCTCGGACCTGGACGATGCCTGCAACCCCGGCACTCAGCCCAGAGGCTGCTCCATCCAGGTCAGTTCCCATCTGGTTGTCCCAGGTGCGCCATTCCCTTCTCATCTGGGGGATGCGTGTACCTGAGATTCAGAATCCAGAAGGGTAATGTTTGTCTTTGCAATGCTTAGGGTTGCATTGGTCTGGATTGAAGGTGCTAAAAACGCCAGACTTTTGCTGATGAAAGTCTGTTTTGTCTGATTGATTTGCCAGTGAGGTTGAGAGTGGATGAATCCAATGAGCTCTGTGCTTTTTGATCACATAAATATTATGTGATACCCAGGAAGTCACATCACTGCAACTCTGTAAGCTTGACACGAAAGCTTTGTTGCCAATTTAAAAGTGGGCTGGGGGAAGGGGGGATTAGGTGGCTTTTCAAAATTCCTTCATGGGGAGTGCCCCCACTCTAGGGCATCCACTGTTCCTCACTGGCAAGCTTCTCAGCTTGGTAGTTGTTCTCTGAGCTTTGTACAAGATGGGTATTCTGTTAATGCAGGTGGGCAGGGGTGTTAGTTGGCACTCCCGGTCCCATCTTGAGCCTCAGAGATTTCTAGGCCCAGTCTGTGGGTCCTGGGTTCCTCCTCCACCCACCTCTAGTATTTGGGGTCCATCGCATGCATGTCTGCCACCATGGGCCCCTCAGCCTGGCTCCCCTCACCCAGCACTGCTTTATTGTACGCCGTAAGTCCTGGGTCCCGGCCCACCCTTCCCCGTGGGCCGGTCATCTCGGGCTCTCATCACCTCCACCTGGCCTCTGTCATCCTGAGCACAGCATCTCATCTCACTGTGGACCTGGCCATCACCCATCCATCATCTGCCTCACTCCATCATCCTCGCTTCGGGGCTCCCTCTGGCCCCCAGGGCCTTGTACATGGTAGGCTTTCATTCATTCGTTTGCACATTCGGTGAAGGTCTACTGTGTGCCAGGCCCTGTGCCAGGCAGCAAGTAAATGGACATGGACCGTGGGAGTGCACGCCTCGGGGAGACGCAAGAGAGCCGGTGGATGGCAGAGAGCCTGGGCCAGGGCGGCTTGGGTGTGCAGGGCGGCTTGGATGTGCAGGGTGGCTTGGGTGTGCAGGGTGGCTTGGGTGTTTGGGTCTGACTGTGTGGGTACGAGGAGGCTCAGCCCAGGTCCTGTTGAGTGGGTTCTGCAAGGAGAGCCCACCTGTGCCTACTTTCTTCCCCACTGGTAGCTGGCATCTCAGAATGGCACCAGGACCCCAGACCCTCCCAGCCTGCTCATGGGGGTCGTTGTCCCCAGGGCCCTGGCACAGGTCTGGCCCCACTGGTAGCCTTAGCTCCTGTACTGTGCACCCATTCCCTGGGTCAGCCTCTTCATTGTCCCCTTTGTTGGGGATCTCCCATTCCTGCCCAGATCCTTTGATGTTGGTTCACATTTTTCCCTTTTCAGATGGTAAAACTGATGCTCAAATGGTTCCCCGAGTGTCATAAAGGACTCAGAGGGAGGGTTAAGGATGGAATTTTGTGCTCTTTCCACCAAAGTTGGAAGGAAGGAATGAATGACATGAGAGAAGGGAAGTGGGTGGGGAGGAGTGCATGGACTTCCCAGCCTTGGGATGGTTTTGAATCATAGTGGCAAGGATGGTTTGATCTATCGACGTGAATGTCTTTGGTTGGTCAAGTGGTGATGGTCAAAATATCCATCTGGGAAGTTTCCAGGTCTTGGAGAGTCAGAAACAGGAACCTTTTAGTATCCATGAAGACCTTGTAGACTTTCTGGTAATGGGGGGCCAGTTTGTGGGGTGCCGTGGTGGAGGTCTTCAAGGCCCTCTCTAAGGATTGGAGTGGACTCAGCTTTAGGGGACCTTGAGGGTCATCACATGGTTTAGGTTTGGAATTCTCCCTTTGGTGAGGGACTTCTTTAACTTTCAGGATTGTTACATTACCTATTAGAGTCTGAAACAATCAGAAGTAGTGTGGGATGTGCAGTCTTGACTGAGAGTCTATAGGGATGAGAGGGCACAAGGAAGGGGGCCCCCATGAGGATGTCCATCATCTCCCTTGGTGGGGCTGCTCTTCATGGGATGATTGAGGCTGAAAAGCATTCCGAGGTTCATACCACAGGTATACTCCTCCCTACTGAGAGTAAAGACCTTTTTCTCTACTTAGGGGTCACACAGAGCCCCTCCTCCACAAAGGTGTCACACAGATCACATATATGTCACATAGAATCCCTCACCCACTTAGGTATCATGTAGAACTTGTCCTCCACTCAGGTGTCACATAGAACCCGCCCTCCATTCGGGTATCACATAGAACCTGTCCTCTACTCAGGTGTCACACAGAGTACTTCCTCCACTCAGGTATCACACAAGCCCCTCCTCCACTTCGGTGCAACATAGAACCCCTCCTCCACTCAGGTGTCACACAGATCACATAGATGTCACACAGAGTCCCTTACCCACTTAGGTATCATGTAGAACCCAGCCTCCACTCAGGTGTCACAAAGAACCCCGCCTCCACTCAGGTGTCACAAAGAACCCCGCCTCCACTCAGGTGTTACATAGAACCTGTCCTCCACTGAGGTGTCACAAAGAACCCCGCCTCCACTCAGATGTCACAAAAAACCCCGCCTCCACTCAGGTGTCCCATAGAGTCCCTCCTCTGATCAGAGTCACAGAGACCCTGCTCCACCTGGATGTCATACAGAGACCCTGCTCCACGCAGGTATCCCACAGAAGCCCTCCTTCCTTCAGGTGTCACATTTAGACCCTCCTCCACTCAAGTGTCATACCGACCCTCTCTTCCTTTCGCAGAGACCCTCCTCCATGCAGGTGTCACAGAGGCCCCTTCTTCCCATCTTGTGTCACACAGCTCCCCTCTCCACTCAGTCCCTCCTGGACTCAGGAGTCACCCTGAGCCTCTTCTCTGCTCATGTGTCCCATGGAGTCCTCCTCCTCTCCTGTGTTACCCTGGCTCCTGCTCACCTGTCGCACTCGAGTCCTTTCTTCTCTTAATTATAACGCAGAGCCCCTCCCTGACCTGTCGGTCACTTTCTGTCCCTGTTCCACCCGCATGTTGCACGGAGCCTTCTCACTGTGGTCTCCTACTGGCCCTCTCCCATCTTGAGCCACGGTGACCCCAGGCCCCGTTCCTGCTTCACACAGAGCGCCTCCGCCCCTGTGTGTTGTCGTGAGCCTCCTCCCCAGCCACTGGGGACTGCCTACTCTCGTGTCTCACCTTCCCTCCCCCCGTGTAAGCGTCACACTGAGCTCCGCCCGCACTTAGCTGTCCTACGAACACCTTGCGGCGTCACCCAGAGGTACTCTTTGGCCTTGTGTCAGACCGAGCCCTCCCCGCTTCTCTGTCACACTAGCCTCTCCCGTATTTATGCATCACTGGAATCCCTCCCCACCAGGTCACACACGCCCCCACCCCGAGTGTCACACTGAGTCTCTCCTCTGCAGCGTGTAACACTGGGCCCCCCCCCACTTCTATGTCAGGCCAAGCCCCTCCTCCACACGTTTTTCACGCCAGTCCCTTCCTGGCTCGTGAGTCACATGGAGCCCCTCTTTACCCGTATGTCACCCAAGACCCCCTGCCCATGGGCCACACGGAGCCTCTCGTCCACCCTGGTCACACTAGCAGGCCCAGTTACGTGTCATGGATTCCCTCCCGCCACCCATGTCACTCAGCGCTCCTTCCCCACGTCTATACCGCATTAAGGATCTGAATGCGTTTGGGTCACGCTGCGCCTGCCTCACGTGTCACCCTGAGCCCCGTGACCCGTGCATGGGTCCGCCGAGCCCCTCCCCTTCCTCCTGGTCACGTGGTGCTCTTCCTCCACACACAGCCGTCTGCACCGCCCCGCACACTGAGTGCTTCCTTCATGACTGAGCCACGCTCACCCTCTCTCACTCGTGTGTGACACCGGGTCCCTCACTCAGGTGTCACATGGAGCTTTCCTCCCACCTGTGACTCACCTGGTCTTACCTGCACTCGTGTGTCAGGAGAGGTCTCTTCCACCGCGTGTCCGTGTGTCACAGCAGACCCTCCCCCAGCCGTACATTAGATGCAAGCCCTGCGGCATACATGTGTCCGACTGAACCGCTCCCCCGGAATGTGCCCCGAGGAGCCTCTCCCCCTGCCCTGTGTCCCACTGAGCTCCTCCCCCTTTCAGGTTACTCACGGACACCTTGCCTGTCCTGTGTCCATGAGCGCCACTGAGCTGCTCACTTTTTCTTAAGTCCCACTAGATGCTCTTCCTTCCATGTGTTCCCTGGGGCTCCTATCTGTGTCCTACTGAACTCTTCCCCTGCTCCTGGGTAAAACTGAGCCCCTTACTTTTCCATGTGTCCACTGAGGCCTCCCCCTTTCATGTGTCCTGCTGAGTCCCTCCCCCTTTCATGTATCCTGTTGAGCCCCTCCCCCTTGCTTATATCCCTCTGAGCCCCTCCCCCTTTAATGACTTCCTCTGAGCCCATCCCCCTTTCATGTCTCCCTCTGAGCCCCTCCCCTTTCATGTATCCCACTGAGCCCCTCCCCTTTCTTGTGTCCCTCTGAGCCCCTCCCCTTTCATGTCGCCCTCTGAGCCCCTCCCCTTTCATCTCTCCCTCTGAGCTCCTCCCCTTTCATGTATCCCACTGAGCCCTCCCCCTTTCATGTATCCTGTTGAGCCCCTCCCCCTTGCTTATATCCCTCTGAGCCCCTCCCCCTTTAATGACTCCCTCTGAGCCCCTCCCCCTTTCTGGTCTCCCTCTGAGCCCCTCCCCTTTCATGTATCCCTCTGAACCCCTCCCCTTTCATATCTCCCTCTGAGCCCCTCCCCCTGTCTTATATCTCTCTGAGCCCCTCCCCCTTTCATGTATCCCATGGAGCCCCTCCCCTTTCATGTGTCCCTCTGAGCCCCTCCCCTTTCATGTGTCCCACTGAGCTCCTCCCCCATTCTGTATCCCTTTGAGCCCCTCCCCTTTCTTGTGTCCCTCTGAGCCCCTGGCCCTTTCATCTCTCCCTCTGAGCCCCTCCCCTTTCATGTATCCCTCTGAGCCCTCCCCCTTTCTTTTATCCCTCTGAGCCCCTATCCCATTCATGTGTCCCTCTGAGCCCCTTCCCTATCATGTGTCCCTCTGAGTTCCTCCCCTTTCATGTATCCCACTGAGCCCTCCCCCTTTCATGTATCCTGCTGAGCCCCTTCCCTTTCATGTCTCTCTCTGAGCCCCTCCCCTTTCATATATCCCACTGAGCCCCTCCCCTTTCATGTATCCCGCTGAGCCCTCCCCCTTTCTTTTATCCCTCTGAGCCCCTATCCCATTCATGTGTCCCTGTGAGCCCCTCCCCTATCATGTGTCCCTCTGAGTTCCTCCCCTTTCATGTATCCCACTGAGACCTCCCCCTTTCATGTATCCCACTGAGCCCCTCCCCTTTCATGTGTCCCTTTGAGCCCCTCCCCTTTCATGTGTCCCTTTGAGCCCCTCCCCTATCATGTGTCCCTCTGAGTTCCTCCCCTTTCATGTATCCCACTGAGACCTCCCCCTTTCATGTATCCCTCTGAGCCCCTCCCCCTTTCTTGAATCCCTCTGAGCCCCTCCCCTTTCATGTATCCCTCTGAGCCCCTCCCCTTTCATGTATCCCGCTGAGCCCCTCCACCTTTCTTGTGTCCCTCTGAGCCCCTCCCCTTTCATGTATTCTGTTGAGTCCCTCCCCCTTTCTTTTATCCCTCTGAGCCCCTCCCCTTTCAAGTATCCTGCTGAGCTCCTTCCCCTTTCTTTTATCTCTGAGCCCCTCCCCTTTCTTGTGTCCCTCTGAGTCCCTCCCCTTTCATGTATCCTGTTGAGTCCCTCCCCCTTTCTTTTATCCCTCTGAGCCCCGCCCCCTTTCATGTCTCCCTCTGAGCCCCTCCCCTTTCATGTGTCCTTCTGAGCCCTGCCCCCTTTCATGTCTCCCTCTGAGCCCCTCCCCTACATGTGTGCCTCTGAGCCCCTCCCCCTCTCTTGTATTCTGCTAGGCTCCTCCCCCTTTCATGTGTCCCTCTGAGCCCCTCCCCTTTCTTGAATCCCTCTGAGCCCCTCCCCTTTCTTGTATCCCGTTGAGTCCCTCCCCTTTTCTTTTATCCCTCTGAGCCCCTCCCCTTCATGTATCCCTCTGAGCCCCTCCTCTTTCATGTCTCCCTCTGAGCCCCTCCCCCTTTCATGTGTCCTGCTGAGCTCCTCCCCCTTTTTTTTAATCCCTGAGCCCTTCCCCTTTCATGTGTCCCTCTGAGCCCCTCCCCTTTCATGTGTCCCTTTGAGCCCCTCCCCTTTCATGTGTCCCTCTGAGCCCCTCCCCTTTCATGTGTCCCTCTGAGCCCCTCCCCTTTCTTGTGTCCCTCTGAGCCCCTCCCCTTTCATGTGTCCCGCTGAGCCCCTCCCCCTTTCTTTTATCCCTGAGACCCTCCCCCTTTCATGTCTCCATGAGCCCCTCCTCTTCATGTGTCCCTGTGAGCCCCTCCCCCTTTCATGTATCCTGCTGAGCTCCTCCCCTTTTCTTTTATCCCTCTGAGCCCTGCCACCCATATCTCCCTCTGAGCCCCTCCCATTCATGTGTCTCTCTGAGCCGCTCCCCCTTTCACGTCTCCCTGAGCCCCTCCCCTTTCATGTGTCCCTCTGAGCCCCTCCCCTATCATGTGTCCCTCTGAGCTCCTCCCCTTTCATGTCCCCTCTGAGCTCCTCCCCCTTTCATGTGTCTCTCTGAGCGCCTCCCCCTTTCATGTCTCTCTCTGGGCCCCTCCCCCTTTCATGTCTCTGAGCCCCTCCCCTTTCATGTGTCCCTCAGAGCCCCTCCCCTTTCATGTGTCCCTCTGAGCCCCTCCCCATTTCATGTGTCCCTCTGAGCCCCTCCCCTTTCTTGTGTCCCTCTGAGCCCCTCCCCTTTCATGTATCCCTCTGAGCCCCTCCCCCTTTCTTGAATCCCTCTGAGCCCCTCCCCTTTCATGTATCCTGTTGAGTCCCTCCCCTTTTCTTTTATCCCCCTGAGCCCCTCCCCTTTCATGTGTCCCTCGGAGCCCCTCCCCTTTCATGTGTCCCTCTGAGCCCCTCCCCTTTCATGTGTCCCTTGGAGCCCCTCCCCTTTCTTTTGTCCTTCTGAGCCCCTACCCTTTCATGTATCCCACTGAGCCCCTCCCCTTCATGTATCCCTCTGAGCCCCTCCCCTATCATGTGTCCCTCTGAGCCCCTCCCCCTTTCATGCCTCCCTCTGAGCCCCTCCCCCTTTCTTGTATCTCTCTGAGCCCCTCCCCTTTCATGTGTCCTGCTGAGCCCCTCCCCCTTTCTTTTATCCCTCTGAGACCCTCCCCCTTTCATGTCTCCCTGAGCCCCTCCCCTTTCATGTGTCCTTCTGAGGCCTGCCCCCTTTCATGTCTCCATGAGCCCCTCCCCTTTATGTGTCCCTCTGAGCCCCTCCCCTTTATGTGTCCCTCTGAGCCCCTCCCCTTTATGTGTCCCTCTGAGCTCCTCCCCTTTATGTATCCCTCTGAGCCCCTCCCCTTTATGTGTCCCTCTGAGCCCCTTCCCCTTTCATGTCTCCCTGAGCCCCTCCTGTTTATGTGTCCCTCTGAGCCCCTCCCCTTTCATGTATCCCTCTGAGCCCCTCCCCCTTTCATGTCTCCCTGAGCCCCTCCCCTTTCATGTGTCCCTCTGAGCCCCTCCCCTTTATGTGTCCCTCTGAGCCCCTCCCCTTTATGTGACCCTCTGAGCCCCTCCCCTTTATGTGTCCCTCTGAGCCCTGCCTCCTTTCATGTCTCTCTCTGAGCCCCTCCCCTTTATGTGTCCCTCTGAGTCCCGCCTCCTTTCATGTCTCTCTCTACGCCCCTCCCCTTTCATGTGTCCCTCTTAGCCCCTCCCCGTTTCATGTGTCCGTCTGAGCCCCTCCCCTTTCTTGTGTCCCTCTGAGCCCCTCCCCTTTCATGTATCCCTCTGAGCCCCTCCCCCTTTCATGTCTCTCTGAGCTCCTCCCCTTTCATGTGTCCCTCTGAGCCCCTCCCCTTTATGTGTTCCTCTGAGCCCCGCCTCCTTTCATGTCTCTCTCTGAGCTCCTCCCCTTTATGTGTCCCTCTGTGCCCCTCCCCCTTTCATGTATCCTGCTGAGCTCCTCCCCTTTTCTTTCATCCCTCTGAGCCCTGCCCCCCATGTCTCCCTCTGAGCCCCTCCCATTCATGTGTCCCTCTGAGCCGCTCCCCCTTTCATGTCTCCCTGAGCCCCTCCCCTTTATGTGTCCCTCTGAGCCCCTCCCCTTTATGTGTCCCTCTGAGCCCCTCCCCTTTCTTGTGTCCCTCTGAGCCCCGCCTCCTTTCATGTCTCTCTCTGAGCCCCTCCCCTTTCATGTGTCCCTCTGAGCCCCTCCCCCTTTCATGTCTCCCTGAGCCCCTCCCCTTTATGTGTCCCTCTGAGCCGCTCCCCTTTATGTGTCCCTCTGAGCCCCTCCCCTTTATGTCTCTCTCTGAGCCCCTCCCCTTCATGTCTCCCTGAGCCCCTCCGCTTCATGTCTCCCTCTGAGCCCCGCCCCCTTTCACATTTTGCATGTCTACTCCCCTTCTCATGTCACACTGAGCCCCCCGCGCCACATAGAGTTCCTACTCTACTCCTGGGTCCGACTGAGCCCCTCCTCCTCCTGGGTGTGACGCTGAGCCCCGTGCCCACTCTGTTCACATACACCCCCTGCCCCACCTATGTGCCGCATGAGTCCCCCATCCTGTGTTATACTGAGAAGCTTCACGTCTCTCCTGTGTCCTCTTGAGCCCCTCTCCCTCTCATGTATCCTGTGGAGCACCCCGCCCCCCGCAATACGTGTCACCTGGAGCCCCTTCCCGGTCATGTCATATGAGCCCTGCCACTTGTGTGTAACGCTGACTGGGCGAGAACAACTTCATGCAGGCGTTGTTGCACAGTCGCCAGCTTCTCCATGATGCCTTTCTTCGTCCCCTTCATGCACGTGCAGACCCTGGGCGCTCCTGGGGGGTCCTGGCCACACAGGGCCATGTCCTCAAGCTTGTCAACCACCGCCAGCCTCTTCCTGGCCTGGGCTGGGCCGTCTCTGAGGGCCCCCTCCTCGGAGGGGGAAGGTTAGGTCCGCGGTGGGACACTCCCGAGGGGTGGGTTCCGGGGGCCCACCGTCGGACTTGGTGGCCAGAAGCAGACAGGCCGAGAGGTGGGGACGGGGCCAGCCCTGGGGCTTCTGCTGACGGGGTCATGGCTGTGTTCCCTGGAAGGCGCGCTCTCCGAGGACCAGCCCCGGGACAGACAGGTGGACATCAGAGAGACCGTGGTGCCCTTTGCTTCCAGGACTGGGGGCACGGGGCCTGGCCAGGGCAGGGCTGCCCCTGGAGGAGGGTCTCCTTGAGGGGTCTTGGCCTCTGCCCAGGACTCTTTCATGACCAGTAGGCCGAGGCCCCTCACAGGCGGCTGCTTACTCTCCCTCAAACCCCATCCGGAGACGCCCCAGCTCCCCCGGGATTCCTAAGCTCTGGGTCCACTGGGGGCCTTGGCCGGAAGCAACTGGCGGGTGCCCCGTCCTTCTCGTCTGGGCTGGGTGCCTGAGGACACTGGACTGGTGTCCCCTGGGCCCTGGCTCCTGCCGTGGGGGTCTCCTGCTAGCTCGGGGCCTGTGCGTGGTGGGAGGTGGCGCGCCGAGCCCCTGTGTGACCGGCGTCATCCGCCCATGGAGCGGGGGCCCCGGCACATGTGTGGGGCGCTGGGTGGGGGCGGCCTCACCTGCAGCGCGGAGGCCCAGCCAGGACCGGCGGGCCAGCCCCTCTCCTCTAAGCCCTTCGCCCCTTCCCCTCCCTCTCCATATCAGGAGGTCCCTGTGGAGGTCAGGGAGGCCTTCCTGGCCAGGGGACAACTTTAGTGACAGCGGGGCCTGCCAAGATGGTGGGAGTGTGTTGTAAATGTGTTTGTCAGGCGTAGGTGTTGGAACATGACGTGACATGCAAAAGATGGAGGTCCCACCACGAAAGGCCTTGATGTTGCCCAAGGAGAGGCCTTCCCTCCACTCCTTGACGCGGGTGCGCTGGGGCTGGGGCCCTGTGTGTTGCCAGCCTCTTGCTCACTTCGGATGTCACCCTGGGGGCAGGGAGGGGTCTTGAAGCTCCTATCACACCCCCTAACATGGGGGCCTGTGTTGGGGGCCCCTAACCCCACCTGTGGCCACCAACAGGAAGAATGGTGAATCGACCTGAGTGGTGAGTAGCCATCCTCTGCTTGTGAGTATGCGTTGTTGATGGTTCCAGAAACAGGCCCCTGTGTATGGCCTGGTAGCTCCTGGGCCTGGGTGGGGTGGGGTTGGGTGGCCTGAGAGGGGCAGGGAGGTGGCGGAGAGGCTGGCAGCCTTACTTGGGTGGGACTCGGGGCTCCCCTGGGTCTCGAGACGCTGTCCGAGCTCGCTGGATGCCAGTGGTCTTGGCAGGGGAGGGGGCACCTGGGCACAGGTGGTTGTGTGAGTTGTCTCTTCTCTTGACTTTCCATGTTTGTTGCAGTGCCATGCGGTCGCCACCCTGTATGTCAGTCAATATCAACTTTCTTTTTTTTTTCTTCCAGGAGACAAACAGGTTTGTATTGTGTTCTTTAAACTTTTTCTAGGGAGGTGGGGAATTATCACCCAGGTAGTTTTTGCCTTGTCAGGAGTTGGTCCTCTTGGCCTGAGAGTGGCCTCTCTTTTCTGGAAATGGGTTTAAAGCCCCTTCTGGCTGGGTTGGGGAGGGGGTCCCAGTGAGGCCAGGACACCAGTGTCCACTGTGTCCAGGTTATGTCTGCTGTGCCGGCATGATGGTGCTGGTGATCCCACTGGGGCTGGCACCTGGGTAAGCGGGTGCACCTTGGTGGGCGTCTGGGCCCCTACATCTGGGCATGGCTGGGTTGTTCAGTGACAAATTTGACCTTGGCCGAGAGGTCGTCTGTTGCCCCTCCCCCTGCACAGCTGAGCTGGGGGTGGGGCGGGGACTGGGCATGGCTTCCCCCCGTGCCCCCAGGCCCTGCCCCTCGCTAAGGGATTCGGGAGACCCCAGAAGCACGTCACCCGGGAACAGGGGATTTTAGGAACCAGAGACCCTTGGAAGTTGTGTCTTGTTGCCCCTGAGGCCCCCCTCCCCTCTTCCTACCCCACTCCCCCCACATTTGGTGATGGGAGAACAGGTCTGAAGACCAGATGGTTACCAGCCAGGGCCAGCCAGCACGTTAGGGGCAGGGCCACTTAGGGGGACTTGGGGTTCCTGGAGATGAGCCCCTGACCTTGAGCCCTGGGACTTGCTTCCTGGGGAGAACCCTGGGCTGGCTTCTTGGGGCTGTTTTAAGGGAGCGGACAGGAATGGGGTGGCCTGGGCTCCTGGGGCCGTGGTGATGGTGGCTGTTTATGGGGTTGCTCCTGGGTCCTGTGACAGTATGTGTGCAGGGTGTGGTGGGGGTGGAGGGCCCAAGGGGAGAGGGCAGAGGCCACCAGTCCTGGCTCTGTTCTTGACCCCTTCACAGCCACCCTCAGGCCACCTGCCCTCTTTGGGCCTTGGTTTCCTGAATTTATTCTGCATAAGCACCCGGGGTGCGGTGGAGGACAGGAACTAGAGTGTGACTTCCATGGCGACAGCAGCTCCGATGGGCCCGAGCGACAGACAAGGAGATGGAGGCTAGGAGAGGGCTGCGGGCAGTCAGTGGGGGCCCGGGGCGGAGGGAAGCCCAGAGGTAGAGCGGAGCCCCTGGCTTTGAACCTGAGACCTGCTTGGTGGTCTCATGGTGCCGCCATCAGGGGTAGAGCTGAGCTGAGAGGGCACCCTTGGGGCACATGACATGCTCCGTGTTGGACCCCTCCCCAAGTGGAGGTTCCGTGTCCCCCACCAGGAGTGGTCTCAGTGTGGAGGGGGGGGCAGTTGTGCTCTGGGAGGTCCAAGGGTGGGCCCTGCGGCCAGGCAGAGGGGCTCTGGGTCAGCATGGGCCAGGCTGGGGGTAAGTGGGCCTTGAGGGCCTGAGCGCCCCCTCCCCGCTGTCCTCATTCACCTGGAACCCCCTCCCCGTTTCCCAGGGCAGTGCACCCTCAGAACAGCCTTTCTGCCATCTTTAGGGCAGTGTGACCTTGACCTTCTGACTAGGGGTGATAGTGGGAGAGCTGGTTGAGGCCAAGGCTCCTTGGTTTGCAGACCCTTTGAGTTGAGGGGGGAAAGCCCAGCCCACCCCCCACCCCACCCTCATTTCTCTTGTGGGAAAATTTGGGACTTGAGTTTCTGGGGTCCCTAATCCAGGCCCTCGGGAAGAGGCAGCTCCCAGGGTCCCTCCCCACATCCGCCTCCCCCAGACAGAGTGCCAGGCGCCGGGTGGGCCTGTCTTCCCCACCCCTGCCCCACTCCACGTGCTTCCCCTCCATCCCCCTGCCCTGCCTGCACCCCATCCCGCACCTTGGGAACAAACCACAAAGTCAGATAATCTTTTATTCTGCTTTATTTTGGGGGGCGGGAAGGGGCAGAGGGGGAAGGGCTGGGGGCGGGGTCTCCTCCCCGTGGCATAGAGCGGTGGTCTGGTAGGAGTCCTCTTAGCTACTTGGCACAGTCCGCTGGCTGACTCAGTCTCTCAGTCTCCCTCGGAGCCCCTCCGCCTCCGGGCCTCTGTGTTGTCAGTGTTGGGAGACGGAGGAGGGAGCTGCACCGGGCAAGGTCATCCCATCAGTGTCCCAGGAGTCGTGGGGGACTCCTGAGGATGCGAGTCTGGTAAGTACTGGTACGTCGGGACCCTCTGTGGAGCAGCACCATCCAGGTGAGAGCCGGAGGTCAGGGTCAGACAGTCAGTGTTGAGGGAGCTGGACCAGACTGGGGGGGGCACTGGTGGGCGGGCGCTGCTTTGCAGGGAGGCGGGGGTGGGGAAGGCACCACGGCACACACCACGAGACGTCGGGGCAGGGGGGCGGGGCCCAGGGTAGCAGGAACACCGCTGTGGAGGTAGAAGAAGCCAGCGGAGCACCCGAGGTCAGTGTCCCATGGTGGCCCAAGGCGGCCCTTCGCCACTCCAGGGGGTGGTGGGTCCCTGGCACTTGCTTGCTTGGCTGCCTCTGCTGTGCTGAGTTTTCACCTGGCCTTGGGTCATGGGGTCATTTCCTGCTCATCACTGCCCTCTTCTCATTGATCTCATGCCCAGTTGCAGACCTGGCACCTGTTGAATTAAGACGGAATTGTGTAGCCCTGAGCTGGCTCTGGAATAGTCCGGTTGTTGGTCCGTTGGTACAGAAACTGTTGCTGGTTGATGAGTTGGTTGCGTGCCCTTTCTCAGGTGGTTCCCTTTGGGTCATGAGGGGCAGGAAGGGGGTGCAGGGGTCTGAGCGAAGCAGGCTGAGGCACGGGGAGGTGCTGGAAGGAGGTTCTGTGGGGCGGCGGGGTAGTGGGGAGGAGGCGCGCTCAGTCGAGGTCAGCATCCTCGTCGGAGTCGCTGGGCAGTTCCTCCAGCGTGGCTCTTTCGCTGGGTGGGCTTGCCTCGACCAGGGTAGGCAGAGCCTGGGTGGAGACAGCGGCCAGGAAGTCGGTCAGGGCTCTGGCCATCAGCTCCCGGTGGGTCACGATGGAGAGCCCTTGGGTGCTGCGGATGTCGGCCAGGCGGGCCAGGGCCTTGGCCTGGGTGGGAGGGTGCTGGAGGGGCCTGCGGGCCCACGCGCTGCCCTGCGCGTCCTGCGCGTCCTGCGAGGTGTCTTGCAGGCCGTCATGCAGGCCACACTGACGGAAACGTTGCAGGTCGTCTTGCAGGGCGTCTCGCAAGACGACACAATCATCGCCCTCGACATGCGGCACCAGGCGTGGGCTCGGGTGGGTCTGGGTGCCCTCGAGGGCAGGGCCCCCGATGCCGAAGAACTGGCACAGCATCTGCCAGAAACTGGGCGTGATCCGCAAGCCATGCAGGGAGTGGAGCTGCCAGGGCCTGGGGCCCAGGAACAGCTCGGCCAGCTCCTCGGGCGGGAGGGCATTGGCACCTACGAGAGGTGGCATCTGGGTGAACAGCTGGGTGACAGCGCTGGCGATGCCACTGCTGGTGAGGAGGGACGCGTCCAGGAAGAGGCGTAGAGAGCGCTGTGGGGGCGGCCGGGCTGGGTCCGCGGCAGGCGCGGGCAGCAGGGCCAGGCGCCTCCTGAACCGCAGCATCACGAGGAGCGCGGCCATGGCCAGGAGGTTCTTCCAGAGCAGGAGGCTTCGGTAGAAGTGCAGCATGACTGCCCTGATCTGGGCCATGCTGAAGTGGGCCAGGAAGCTGTTGAATATCTGGTCCACGGGTATCAGCGCCAGGAGCCCGTGCTGGAGGTTCTGCCCGTTGGGCTCGTCTGGGTGAAGGGCATCTTCACTCTCCTCTTCGTTTTCTGATTCTGGGGACTGACCCCCAGGGGGGCCCCGCATGGTGACAAGCATCGTTGGCCTGGTGGTGGTGGCAGCCTGGCTCTGCTGGGCCCTCTTGCGGAGCCTCTGCCGGCGGGGCAGGGGCTGGGCGTCCTCCGATGTCGGCATCTCCTTGACGTCAAAGTTGAAGTGGGCGAAGAAGAAGACCCAGTGGCCGGGGAGAAGTACGGTGAGCCTGTCATTGTTCAGAGAGGCTAGATCCTCCTTGTTGAGAAGGATCATGATGGGCTCCTCGGTGTTCTCCAGGTAGCGGCACCACACCATGAAGGCAGCCCGGATTGGAAGGATCTTCATCTCCGCCGGCGAGGCCTCCACCTCCATCGGGGAGATGTTGCGGGAGTAGAAAGCGCAGCACGCTCTCTTGCCAGTCCGTTTGTCCATTTGGATCAGGCTGGCGTACAGGGACGTCTTGGTGACGCCCGTCTGCAAGTAGAACTGGTTCTGGGGCTTGGGGTGGTAGAGGAGGGGCGCCTTGCGGAACGCCCGCTTCAGGCCCACGAAGGCCTCCTGCTCCTTGTCACCCCAGTCGAAAGGCTGGTCGGCCCGGAGCTGCCGCACCAGGGGCTCTGTGATGTCGGCGAACCGTTCCACAAAGTGCCGGTAGGGGAAGGCGAATTCCATGAGGTTTCGCAGGGACTTCCTCGAGCCTGGGGTGGGGTACCCTGTGATCGTGCTGACGATGCTCTTGTTGAGCCTCACCCCCTTGGGGGTCACGACGAAGCCCAGGAACTCGGCAGTGTGCCGGTGGAACTGGCTTCTCTGCAGGGAGCAGTAGACGTGGTGGTAGCGGAAGCGGACCAGAACCTGGCGCACGTGGTGGTAATGCTCCTCCTGGCTCATGGAGTAGACCAGGACGTCCTGCCCGTAGGAGATGACAAAGAGGCCGATCATGTCCTTTAGGATGAAGTGGATCACGCCCTGGGGGATGATAGGGTCTGCGCAGATCAGGAAGGGCTGGTAGCTCGCCATCTCTTGGAGCTCCAAACCGAATGCCACTTTCCATACGTCTTCTGTCTGGTGTATGTCCATGCTTTCCTCCACGATGGTCCCACGCAGCTCCAGCTTGGTGAACCATGTAGCTCCGTGTAACTGGTCGAACAGTTCTGGAATCATCTGTATGTAGTCATGCCTGCTGGTCAGCATGTCCTGCAGGTCCCAGAATTCCTCCTGCTTGGCTTTTTCTTGCACCCCGGCATCCACAGGTTCCCACGGCGCGGTGGAGGCGCAGTCGTAAAAGGTCTCCTCGCTTTGATCACTGTCTCCAGCCTGCTGAAGCTCAGAGGGCTCTGATTCAGAAAGATCATCGGATCCGTCTGAGCTTGGCTGGTCGGAAGTCTCCTCATCTGCTTCCTTCGGGTTAAACACGTCGGCCAGGTCGGAGTACTGGTGTGGCAATCCGGGCAGTAGGCTTACGGCATGGTGTTCCAGAGCAATGCATGGTGGGGGCGGGCGGAAGCAATTCTTCAGGCAGTAGGGAGAGTGGAAGGTGCAGCGGCCTTTGACCCAGTCGATGTCGGGGGCGTGGAGCTGGAGCCACTTGATGCCTAGAATCACGGAGAATTTGGATGAAGCGACGATGTCAAATTCCAGGGACTCCTGGTGGTTCTGGTGCAAACACACCAGGGGTTCGGTGTAGAGCCAGACGGGTTCGTTGCCGACCAGCGAGCCGTCCGCGGTCTGGACCAACTCTGCGTAGGGCTTCTGGTAGAGCTCCACGTAGTGCTCTTGGGCGAACCCCTCATCCATGTAGTTGCTGGTCGCTCCCGAGTCGACCAGGGCCTGGACCGCCACGCTGTGGTAGGGGTTCACCCTCACGAGGAGCAGCAGGAAGAGGTGCTTGCGTTTGATGCCAGGGTGGAACTCGTTGGGCAGCCAGGTGCTCACGGTCCACCTCTCGGGAACAGGTGAGTCGAGCCAGGTCAGGTGCCGTGGGCGGGCCTCTGGGGCCAGCCTGAGCATCGCCCTTCTCTCAGCCAGCTTGTCCTCTATCTGCAGGACCAGCGCAATCAGGTTTTCCAGCGAATTCGGCTGCGGGATGCTGAACAGATACTGCCTGATGTCTTCCTTGAGCCCCTGGCACAGGTGGGCCTGGAGGACTTCGTCTGGCCAGCCCAAGGTGGGTACGAGGCTCTGGAACTCGTTGATGTATTCGATGGCGGCGCGGTCCCCCTGCCTGAGGTTGAACATGGCATCCTCTGCTACCCGCAGGGCCTGGCGGTACTCAAACGTGTCGTTCATGGCTTCCAGGAAGGCCGGGAAGTCATCAATCATGGAGCTTTCTTTCTCCACCAGGTCACTGGCCCATTCCATAGCCATGCCCGAGAGGTGACTGATGACGTACCCCACTCGCAGGCGGTCGTTGCAGAACACTCTTGGGTAGCTCTGTAAGATCAGCTGGCAGAGCACGATGAACTCATGGTATTCTCTGCGATCACCTGAGAATTGCTTCGGGGTCGGCAGTTGGCCTTTGTTGATCGCGTTCATCAGGATCTCTTCCGCCACTCGCTGCTGCTCTCTGAGGTCTTGCATCCGGAAATACAGAGAGATGATGGACCTCACCATGCCCATGACCTCCACTGTTGAGCTGTCTGGCTCTTCGGGACTCTCGTCTTCCTCCGATTCAGCCAGGTCAGTGTAGTAGTCTTGGTCTTCCTGGGACTCCCATGGGTTGTCCTCTTCTTCTTCTTCCATTCCACCAGGTGCCCCTCCGAATGGACCCCCCTCTTCCAGATGAGAACCCTCGCATGACTCCTCCAAGTCTTGGAGTAGGTCATTGGGTGGATCCTTTATTTCCCTATGTGGGCCACTGGATGGCTCCTCCATGTCTTGGCGGAGGTCAATGGACTGCTCTCCCGTTTCCTGGGCCAGGCCGCCGGCCAGCCCCGCCGCCTCCGCTCTGCCGCCTGGCGGCGTCTCCACGGTGGTTTCGGATGAGCCCTCGGAGGACTCCATTTGTTTTGATGATGGATTCTTACGCTCCATCATCGTCTCAAATGAGTCTTCAGAGGGTTCTATCATTTCGTCGGATGGAAAGGAGTGTTCTCTGAAGACTGGTAAGGTCGTGACGCGTCTGGTCAGCGCCTGGGATGTCAGAGATCAGAACCTGGCAGTGGGGAGAGGCGAGAGTGGGGGGAAGAAAGGCAGTGGTTTAGGGGTCTCATGAGGTCAGGGTCTCTAGGACAAGCCAGATGCCCACCTAGTCTGAAGCTGGGGGGAAACTCCCTGGGTCTAACTTGGGGCACCCTGTGGAGAGAAGAGATCCTCAACCCCCTGACCTTTGCACCTGATCTCCGAGGCTTATTCTGCCCGTCTGGCCTGCTTGCTTCCCCCATGGCTGTGAGAAATTCACAGTTCATAAATTCTGTGGCGTGCTGTGCCCAGAGTGGCCCTGTGGCAGGCTGGCACCTGGCAGGATGCACTGGCCACTTCATTTCAAGCCTGGCACATAGGCCTGGTCAACTTCCCTGCCCTTCTTTGGTCACCAGAAGGTCACAGAGGTCACATCTCAGCGCCATCCAAAGCCACCCCTGGCAGGCTGGGCCCCCTCGGGGCTGAGGTGGGAATCTCCAGGAGAGGTGCCTACTGGTTAGCAAGTTCAGGGCGCGAGCAGAAAATGGGCACTTGGCTGTGATCCCTTCAGCTGGGTCAGCTGCCCCAAATAGCTCTTATTTCTTCTCCTAGATTCAAAGGAGACACTGGGGACAGGTGGAAGCCGTGATCTGGATTCTGGCTTTTCTATTCCCACCCCACCTCCCCCCAGAAATGTTTAGAAAGTACCTACTGTCTGCCAGAGACGTGTCATTTGTGACTTAATTCTGACTCGGAATTTTTGCTGATTTTTTTTCTCTTTCACCGACTTCCAGGGCTGAGTTCTCTCCCCAGCTCTGAGCTGTCAGGGGAGACCTACCAATCATGTCCCCACCTCTCCTAAAATCTGCACTCTCCCAAGACTAGCCCTCCTTGTCTGCGGGGGTTCAGGAACTTCAAACATCTGGCCTCAGTTCCACTCCTGCAAAAGTCTTTACAGACCCTCCAATCTCTTTGCCCCAGTGGCTGCGCCTCCCTGTCCTGGGCTGGTCTCCCCCCAGCACTGGGGTGTAGCTAGTAGAGCTGGGATATTCAGTAAGGCATGGGGGTGTGGGGAGGGCATGAGATAACCTTGACATCTGAGTGACTGAAGAATTGATTTTGGAAAATCTTTAGTGGGTCAAGGCTGAATTGACAGAGATGTTTTGATTGGGATTGTTAACGTGCTTTTCTGCTGCAGCAGGGCAGATTGAGTTCTGGCTATCCAATTAATTAGCTCTACAGTTATCGTTCTTGAGCCATTTAACACTTTTTGTTGCTTCTCAGTTTTCTTTTTAGCCTCTGGGCCAATCTATTAAAAAAAAAATGCTTTCCCTAGCGAAAAACTCCTCATTGGCTAAAATCCAGCCTTTCCAACATGATATGCTACTTTTCAAAATTAAATGCATTCTTGTTAGCATGACAGTTAAATTTGATTCTGCAGTCCCTCTGATTAAAGCCTTCTCTGTTTATTCGCAGTATATGATATTAAATGCAAATCCATTAGCATAAAAATTCCTGACACATAAACTCATGAGAATCATTTTCTGGATAAAATTTAAGGTCTTAAAATAATAGAAAATTCTGATCATGTTTTTATTTCAAAGTAGAGACAACATTTTTTTTTAGGTAAAACTGTCATCACCATCCTCATATCCATTATAATAAGATTATGTATATAGCACGTCACATAGATTAACTCATTTCTCCTTCATAAAAGTCCTGTAAACTATATATTATTATTGTAAAATTCCAAGTCTCTAATTAAAATACAAAAGTTGACAAATTAATTCATCTGCCAACTCATGTATTAGAAATAAAAACCTCACTCAGCATGTCTCTTACAGGTCTGAAAATCTTTTATTGGTTAAAATTTTAAAATTTAAATTGTCTAAAATTTAGACATAAAATCTCATTATGTCTCTTAATCTCATTATGTATCTTACAACCATTAAAATGCTTTATTATCTAAAATTTAAAATAAAAAATTTAAATTGCTTAAGATTTGAATTTAAAAATTAAAAATTTTAAATTGGTTAAAATTTAAAATAGAAAATCTCAGTATGTCTTTTACAACCCTTGAAGCCCTTTATTGGCTAAAATTAAAAAATTTAAATTGGCTAAAATTTACAATATAAGATCTCAGTATGTATCTTACAACCCTGGAAATGCTTTATTCGCTAAAATTTAAAATTTAAATTAGTTGAAATATGAATTTGAAAATTAAAAATTTTGAATTGGCTAAAATTGAAAATATAAAGTCTCAGTTGTCTCCTAAGTATTTTATTGGCTAAATTTAATATTTAAGAATAAAAACTGGCTAAAATTTGAATTTAAAAATCAAAACATTAAATTGGCTTTATATTTTAAAACTAAAAATGTTAAATTGGCTAAAATTTATAATACAGAATCTCAGTATGTCTAAAAATTATTAAAACACTGTACTGTCTAATTTAAAATTTAAAAATTTAAATGGGCTAAATTAAAAATTTTGAATGTAAAATCCCTAAATGTCACTTACAACCCTTAAAACCATTTATTGGCTAAAATTTTAAATTGATTTAAGTTATAATATAAAATCTCAGTATGTCTTTTAAAACTCTTAAGGTGCTTTGTTGACTAAAATAAATTGTTTAAGTTTGAATTTTAAAATAAAAAAATGTTAAATTGGTTACAATTTAAAATACAGAAGCTCAGTGTGTCTCTTAAAACCATTAATTAGCTAAAAACTGAGCACCTTAGCACAATGATTTAAAAACTAGATTATCCCCTTCTTAATATAAAGTCTACTCTTAATATATTTATAAATTTGAGGTACCTGATTAAATCCTTCAACTTTCCCAATTTCAACCTAAAATCTGATATCCTTGGCATGTTGTTAAAACCTGATATTACTATATTCCGGATATTACCTGATATTACTAATATTCCTTAACATAGGATTTAAACTTTACCAAGATGCATAAAAGTTATCCATAACTTCTCTATTTAAAGGTTACAAAAGTTTCTTTTCGTTGCCTATAACATGAAGTTCCAATCACTTAGGATAAAATAAAAAAAATTTTATTATGAATTTATCTGCAAACTGATGGATATAAAACCCCAAATCTCACTAGGTCACTTCTTAAACTTTGTATTATTGGCTTAATTCCAAACCAGTAATTAGACATGATATTAAAGTCTGACCATTTCATTAAAGGCCACACTTGCAAGAAACATGAATTTGGTCTTGTAACTTCTGCTTAAAGTCTTATAAAATCTCTAGTCACTAAAGTCCTTAGCATATAGGACCTAAACTCCTTAGCATAAAAGACATATTTTACTGTACAATTTCTATGCAGCCTTTGTTTATGAAACACAGACATTTTGCCATATCACTCTCTGAGAATCTCTTAATGGCCAACATCCAAATTCCTTAGCCCGGCACAAAAAACTGATACTGTTCCTCAGAATAGAGCCCAAACTTCTTAGCATGCTATTTAAATTCAACCCTATAGCCCCTGTATCTCCCGCCCCGCCTCTATTTTACTTGCCATAAATGCTCAAGTTGCCTGCATAAAGCACAAACTGGGTTCACTTTTGCCAAGGGGTGCCTCCCCTGAACTGTCGACGCACCCTCATTGTCTGCTTCATCAAATCCAGACACCTTAGCCTAAAATATGTTTTACCAGCTAGTTCCCCTGGAGACTAAACTCTAGTCAGTCATTCTTTAAAATCCTTTATTGGCTAAAATCCAGACGCCTCTACACGAGGTTCAAAAATGAGATCATATCCCTCCTTCGAATGAGATGCTCCAATGCCTTCAATTCATTCAATTCACACATAAAATCACATCTACTTGGCATGTTATAAAAATCTGAACATATTATCTTTGTCATAAAAATCTGCTCTTGTGGCTCTCCTGAAATGTGTACATTTGATCATGTAACTCTCCAATTTTAAACTCTTCAAGGTTTTTTCATAGCCTATAACATAAAATCCCAACTACTCATAAAATGCAACATTTTATCATATAATTTATCATTGGATCAGTCTATTAGAAAACCCCACACATCTTACCCTGTCATTCCTTGAAACCCTTTATTGGCGTAAATCCATCCTTATTAGCATGATATAAAAATTCGATCTTGTCATTCCTTAAAATAAAATTCTCCCTTTCTAGCACAGTCAGTAAACTTTGATCTTGTCGCCTCACCCTAAGAATCTTACAATGTCTCTTGATTGTGGAATTAGGGAATAAAAATTCAAAATCTTAGCATAAAATGTGAATTTTATTTGGTAATTTCACTGCAAACTCTTTATCAAATACAACGAAACTCAGCACATCCCTCTTAGAACTTTCTATTGGCTGAAATAAAATTCCTAGGCACTTGCAAAAATCTCATTGTATCAGAGCCTCAAAGTAAATTCCACATTTCTTTGCGTATTCCCAATGTTGGTCATGGAACTTTTCTGATCAAAGTCTTTCAACGTTGCTGTCAACATCAATCAAATTTCCTTGGTATGCTCGGAAAGTCAGACTTTAACACCCCCTCAACTAATAAAGGATGTTTTAGCGTGATACTTAAATGTGTGGCTTTCACTTTTCTGTCAACAACTTCCCAATGTTTCCTCATTGTCCATTCATAAAATCCAAAGCCTTAAAATATGTTTTATGTTTTTCTACTTACTTACCTCCCACAAGCAAAAAATCTCCCCATTGTATTTCTTCAAACCCATGGGCAAGAATCCAAACTCCTTAGCGTAATTATAAAAGTTTGATTGTGTCACGTCTCAGTAATAAAGTCCAGACTACTTCCCTCCAAACTCCGTATCTATTCATGAAACCGCCCCCAGCCCCCGCTTAAAATCTTTTTAATCATCACTAACAAAATGTCTTTACATCTTAGCGTGGCACCTCCATTTAGTCATGATATCTTCAGTTTAAAATCCTTAACATTTCATGTCCATAACATAAAATCCAGTTGCCTGAGCATGAAATGAAAATTGGACCAAGTGTTTGTTATATTGAAAAATCTTTACATGGCTCTTTATTACTTAGAGTAGAAAGCCTAAATTTGCATGAAATCAAAATTTTTTACTGTCTAGCTTCAGTTCCTTATTCCTTTCACACTTCCCTCCTGAAAGACTGGGGTTCGTTACTTCTTGTACCCCCAAACGCATCTTGATTTTATTGTCACAGATTCCTTGGTTTTTTTTGAACTTGTCTCTGTACCTATGATTCATTAATTCATATAGAATGTCCTGACTCTTTCTTTTGGGCCAGGCATTATGCTAGACCCCTACTCTAGCATGAAGAAATGGAGGCAGCCTTGCCTTGTGAAACATCACCAGTAAGAGATGAGGACCACACGCCCTCGTGTTCAGTACTGTGCCGGAGGTGAGCCTGGGGTCTCGGGGCAGCGCCAGGGGTCTCCCTGAATCCCTGGTGAGAGCTCTCTTGAGTCTCCACTGGGCTCAGCTGTCTGTCCCTTTGCCCGGACTTTGGGCATCGTCGGGGCCCGGGTCCTGCCGCATACTGCTTTAGAAACCAGTGCGGGCTTCCTGCTGACCCCTGTCCTCCATGGGCCTGCCTGCCACAGCTCCACACAGCCCAAGAGGCTGCCCCTGCCTCTTCTCTGGGCTCTAAAGAAGTATTATTCCCAGTCCTATAAACGCAGCTGGGATCATGTTGAAGTCTCAAGGCTCATGAACATTTCTTTGAGCAATATCTACTGACTTGGAAATTCTTAATCTTAACGGAAAAAAAAAAAAAAAAAAAACCAAGAAAAACCAACCCTCCAAAATCCAGGCTGTGCAGCTGGTCTGGGGTCTTTGCGTTGGACTCTCTTTCCCCTCCCGACACTCAGAGACAGACAGTCCAGCCTCACCACCTTCAGTGCCCGGAGCCTTCGCGGTCAGGTCAGCTCCTTGCTCGCCTCTGAGCAAGTGGCCCTTTGGGTCAGGGCTGCCAACGTGTGTCTATGAAGGGTTGGGTGTGGAGGAGGGGCGGGGGGCCAATCCCTCAACGAATACCTTCCCCGCCCCCCGCTCACTGTCAGCTCACTTGTGCAGTAAAGGAAATCTGATTTTAAAAATAGAGCTTGGAAGAGGAGATGAGAGGATGTTTAGGGGCAGGGTTTGAGCCTGGGGCAGGGGGCGGGAGTGGAGGAATTAGGGGAGAGGCCACACCTTGCCGGCCTCCCAGGTGCTGGCCGCCACACCTGGAGCCCCCCAGCTCTCTGGGCACCTGCCGTCAGGCGAAGACCCCGGCCTTCCCCGCGTGGCCTGCAGGGGGTGCTCAGAACCACGTGGACTTGACCACGACAGAGACAACTGGGGGTCGTGGGGCCTTGGTGGTCTCACTGTCTTCACATGGCCCTTCCGCTGCCCCAGTCCTGCTGGCAGCATGGACAGAGGGGAGCATCCAGGTGTGGGTGGGCACGCAGGGGCGCTGGAAGGGCCGCAGGCTGTTGTTCGTTTTTCTGTTAGATTAATGCCAAGGTCAGGGTGTGCAGACTGAGGCTGGGGGGCCTTCTTGGTTCCCCTGGTACAGACCAGTGGCGTGCTCCCTCTCTGAATTCAGCTGGCTGGTCGGGAGCAGAGGAGGAGGAAGGTGCTGGGAGTTCTGAGGGGGATTCCTGGAGGGTCCCGTGGAGAGCTGGGCTGGGGCCCTGGGGCCCTAGGACCTTCAGGGACTGCTAGCCGAGCAGAGTTCAAGTCAGGGGTCCCCCACTCCTGAGCACTCAACCCCCTGACGTGTGTCAAAGACCCCCTTGGTCCTTCCAGATGGGAGACCCCTCTCACTGACCCCGAACAGCGAGTCTCCATCCTCCTTTACCTCCCCCTGGGGCCTGGACAGAGGGGCTAGGTTGTTGGGCCTTGGACATCACTGGGGACACTAGTGTCTAGAAAGGGGACATGTGACTCAAGAAGACAGCGAGTACTGTCCCCTGGGCTCCTCCTTCACTTCCAGCCCAGGCGGGGCAGGGGTCCTCCTGGAGAGGGTCTGCACAGCCCCTTGCTACCTCTCCCCCGGCCATCCAGGGCATGGGCAGTGCCCCTGACCCAGCCGTGTTCCCTCCGCTGAGTGCCTGCCCGCCCTTCCACTTGACGGGCGGCTCCAGGGGGCAGCTGGCTCACTCTGCCCAGAATAACCAGGGGACGGGGAGAGTGCCGCCTGCGGGCGGGGCTGGGAGAGGGGTCAGGCGGCCAGTGGCCTCCTTCTTTGGGCTGCCCCGATTGGCGGGGCCAACCAGCTGCTCCCCGGGACTGCTCTTGCCTTTCAAGGCAAGTGGGTAGGGGAGGGCGCCCGAACCAGCTGCTAGCCCCGGGCCCTCGCTGACTTTGAGCGTGCCCTTCTCCTGACCCTCAGTTTCCCCAGAGCTGCAAGGAGGCTTGGGAAAGGGTCTTCTCACGTGGCTCCTATAGTTCAGGGGTCCTGCGAGGGGTCAGAGGGATGACCCTGGGGAGCAGGGATGCAGGGAGTGGTTGTCTGAGAATGTGTGTGCGTGCTAGGTTGCTTCAGTTGTATGCAGCTCTTTGTGACCCTATGGGCCGTAGCCCACCAGGTTTCTCTGTCCATGGGGATTCTCCAGGCAAGAATACTGGAGTGGGTTGCCATGCCTTCCTCCAGGGGATCTTCCCAATCCAGGGATTGAACCCATATCTCTTATGTCTCCTGCATCGGCAGGCAGGTTCTTCACCACTAGCGCCACCTGGAAAGCCCCTTGTCAGAGTAGGTGGAGCTCAGTTCCACCAATCGCTCTTAGAAATTGGGTGTTCTTGGGAACACAAGCTGGGGGGCTTATTCTAGTGCTGGTCCAGGTTTAAGAGTCAGGCTGAGAGCGGCTTCAGTGGGCTTTTTTGAGTCTCTGATGGGTTCCCTCTGTTCCTGGGGTGCTGTGGCTGCAGGCCCAGGAGCATGGGGCTTCTTGGAGCAGGAGGGTGGGGCCTTGGTGCCAGGCAACTCGGCCCAGACTGGCCTCAGTCTCTCCATTTACTTAATGGAGGGAGCCCCGCCTTCCCAGGGGAGTGGGGTGCCGCAAGCCCTTCGTGTACTATGAGATACTCCAAATGAGCCTGGGCTTGTTATTATCATTAGGACTCTTGTGATTATCACTTTTATCAACCCACTATAATTGTAATGGTCAGATGGATTCAGGCAGCGTTTTCACGCATGGCATCAACTTTAATTTTCCCATTAACCCCACGAGATGACAACGCCCTGCCTTGTAAGTGAGGGAGCCAGAGTCCAGAGGGTCACGCGCCCTGCCCGGGAGCCGTAATTAGTGGTGGCGAGGGCCCCTGGGATCAGGACCATTGAACAGCCCCAGCACTGAGCAGGTCGTGTCTGGAGCTAGTAAGGGATGGGGTGTCTAGATGCAGAAGGCCCGTGTCCTTCAGACCGGGGTTATTAGCATTCATTTATTAAAATGGATATTTCAGGCCTGACCTTGGGCACCAGGCCCCTAACACTAACTTTGTTCCTTTCGGGGTGGGGCGTGTTCCCTGCTTCACGGCTTTAACTGGGATTCAGAGAGCCCGGTTTAGGAAGGAAGAGGCAGAGGCAGTGATCAAAGCCAAGCTTAGGCTTTCTTCTCTGCACTGGTGGACGGGGTTGGGGGGGTGGCAGGAGCTGACACCCCATGGGCAGTGGGCAGTGGCCATTCAGAGCCCCTGAGGACCAGAGGAGCCACTTCCATTTCATGGTTCGATGGGAGGCAAGACTGAAAGAATGAGGACCTCAGGGTCTGCCCTCGGTCTCCCGGAAGACCTCCTGTGTTGATTTCCAATCAATTTGGCTACTTTGGGTGTGGGCAGAGGGACAGGACAGCTGGCCCAGAGCCTGCTAATTATAGCCACTCAAGTGTTTGTACAGAGCCATTGAGTCCTCCATGTCACGGCTTTTTTCTTGCAGACAGACAAATCCTTTAACCTTTGTTTCTGAGCGGCGGCCCAGCCCCACCCCTCCACCCACCTTGGGGGCGGGAGGTCAGCATGGGACCCCCTCACCCTGAGCCTTACCTTTGACACAGGCAATCAGTGGCTCTGCTTCTGTCCCGTCAGCTGGAGCTCCGCTTCTTTCTGGAAGGTTATTGGATAAATAGGTTTCTTAAGTATGAAAGGCCAGGTTGGGATGGCACACGTACTCTGCACAGTAGGGACCTCAGTCCACTCAGGGCTGTGTCCTGCCATTCTCAGGGGCCCACGTCATGTCACATGATACAGTCCCCCAGCACTGCGTCTGGCTCCCTTCATCATCTAAGTCCTTACTCTGTGCCAGGCGCTGTTTTCATTCTCTTAATCCTCGTAACACCCTTTGGAGGTGTGACTGTTTTCTTATCCCCATTTTGCAGAATAGGAGCCTGAGGCCCAGGACAAACCTCAGACCCCATGGGCTGTCCTCACTTCTCTCTCTGGTCTGACACAGACTGCGAGTCCCGTTGGCCTTGCCCACGTGTCAGGCCAGTTGAGGTCCACACCGGAGGCCCTGTGGCCCCGCCCTTGCTCTGTGACCCCCAAGCTCTGAAGCCCCTTGAGCAAGCCCCTCGACTGGACCCTGCAGTGTTCAGTCCTGTCCCTGACAGCAGTCTGCACTAGCTACTCTTTCTGCCCTCCTTCCCCCTAGGCACACAGTAGGGCTGTCAGCATTAGGAGGGGAGGCCTGGGGGTGGGGAATCTGAGAGGTGGGCTGCCCCTCAGCCTGGGAACCTGGGGGGTATTTTCTCTTCTCCCTTCGCAGGAGGCTGGCAGGTTGGATGGCGGCTTTCTCCAGGAAGGGAGTAGATGCCTGGCCCAGGATCGAATCAAAAGGTCTGAAAAATGATTGCTTTTTATCCCCTGATTGGTACATGTGAACAGTATGTAAACGCGTAGAGTCCTCGGGATGGATCTAACCTGAGCTCTCTGTCCTGCAGCTGTGGCTCACTGCCCCCGGCGGGCAGTGAGTCAGTGGGCTCCCAAGGCCAAGGAGAGGCCTAGCCCTGGCCCGCCAGGATGGCAGCCCCACCCAGGGGAGTGTGAGGCTCTTCTAGGCTGACCTCAAAGACACCCCTCTCCCCAGGTACGTACGCCCTGCTCTGCCATACAGACAGCCTCTTTGGAGGGGTAAGGCCCTCAAAGGCTGGGGGTGGTGAACCTTACGATGGTAGTCTAATTTAAAAATCCAAAACAATGCTGTTCCTCTTGACTGTCCCTTACATTACGTGCCCCTCAACCCAGGGTGGTGTTAAAATCTTTCACTATGATTACGAGGAGGGGTGAGGGGGCGTGTTTGATGGGGGTCTGCTCTGGGGGCAGAGAGGGTAGGCTCCTCTGGGTGGAGGCTGGTGGCCTTGGTCAAGGGATTATAATTCCCTTCACTGGCTCCTCTAGGATGGGGACAGCCATCTTCAAGGATCACCTTGATGCTTTTAATGGAGGAAACTAGAGAGTGCCTGGTGCATAGTAGGTGATCAACTGATGCAAAAATGGGTGTCATTTCAGTGTATCTGTCCCCTAACTGTCCCTTTCAAAGCCCTTCTCATTTTTGTAGAATCCAGAGGGACACCTGGAGGGATAAACAGGTCAGCCGTGGGTCCAGAGGCCCTTTCCTTGAGTCAACCCTGTAACTTTTATTGGCCCAGTGGGACTCACGCAGCCTTCTGGAGGAAAGAGCATCTTCACATGGAATTACCCTGGCCCGGAGGCAGATGCAGGTAACCTGGGAACTGTATTTTACTTTTATTTATCATAAGCATCTTTGGTATCTGCAAAAACTATGACAGACATCTCAAAGTATTCGCCAGTATCAAACCCCATCCAAAATAAAGTGCCACGTAATAAATAGCAGGGGCTTGTGCGCGGAAAAGGTGATTAAGAGCTGGTCGTGTTGGTGGAGGGTTGGCTAACCTGGGCTCACATTTCTTTTGTGCAGAGTCATGGTTGAAAATAAGTGTCTGCCTGGCAGAGGGGCGAGAATTCTAGAAGGTCCTGCCTGGTCAGCTTAGGGAGGGGAAGACCTGAAGCAGCTAACTGATCAGCTCATCTGTGTGGATGGAGGCCAAGACAAAACCTGACTTTAGATTGATTTGGGTTTCAGGTTGGCCTGGTTTTGTGTTCTTGGGATCTCTGGGCCTTGATGTCTTTATCTGCATAAAGATAAAGGGTCTTCTTAGCTGCGCAGTTAGCTCCATGCCTGCGACAGCTGGAGGGGGCCTGGGGGGCTGGGTCTGAAGCTTAGTATGCAGGCAGAGGTTGGAGTGTCTGGGGGAGGGAGGGGTTCTGATGAGAAGTCAGGGTGTGGCATGCCACCCTGGACACGTGGGGAGCAGCAGGCAAGGACCTGCACCCCATTTTCAGGGAGCATGTCAGCCACACGCCCTGTAGGTTAGAATTGGGGAAGGGCAACATAAGAGCTGTGGGTTCTGCCTGGGAATCAGCGGCAGAGGACACAGTGAGCCCCCGGGTCTCTGCCAGCAAGCCGCAGGGTTGCCGGAGCATGTGTGCTGCTCCCCTGGGGCTCCTGTGTCCCCTTCGCCCGGGACTGTCTCTTCTCACATTCTCTTGAGTCCTGATTTCCACTTTGCTAAGCTTTGAAAACACGGGCCAGGGCATTAGCTCTTAGGCTTGTTAAAGCTCTTGGGGAGGAAAGGGACTTCTCCCCAATAGGTGCCTTGCAGACACACGCCCTGCAGGTCTGAAGGGATTTGGGGCCCATGGGAGGTACAGTTCCAGCCGGTGGGCAAACACCTGCTGGCCTCATATCACCTGCTAACCACTCAGAGACCTGGGGCATTCCTGCTTTAGAGCAGAAGACTTCAAAAAAGAGTAATCTGGGGGGCAGGATAAATCCTTCGTGTCTGCAGAACTGATGTGTGTGTGGGGGTATCTACCCACTCCCCATCCATCAGCCAAAATGTGCTTCCTTTTGTACTTGTAAACGAAAAAAAGCTAAAAGCTAACAAAACCCCCACAAACAAGTCAAAACAAAAAAACCCACACACAAAATGCTTATTTTAATTATGCAAGAAATGCATTGATAATTAATATACCTATTACTGAAAAATCAAACACTGTGGATAAAAGCTAAAACCATCATCAACTCTTCTCTCCTCCCCAACTTCCCACCTCCCCACCAACCACCACCATTTTAAGTGCTGTTATCTGAGTCAGGTGTCTGGTTTCAGATTTTTTTTTTCTGTGCATTTGCATATATATCTAAATAGACCCCCCCTCCAATATATGATTCTGTTTATTTTCTATGTAAGCTATATCACAATGTATATTTCTTTTTGCACAGCTTGTTTCTCTTCACTCAAGATCCTGCTTGGAGATCATAAAAAAACACCATTCCTTATTACAACACCTTAGTAGCCTGTAATCTGAACACATACTGGAGTTGGGTTAACCATCTCGTTGCTGTCATGAAAGCCCCAGGGTTCTTACCCCATGGTGGGGCGTGGGGGTGGTGCTGGCTTGTGGAAGCAGGTGTTAAGTAATTGCTAAGGTCTAGATTTGAGGGGTGGGCTCACGAGTGTTTATGTCGTTATTACAAATGAATATATGAATGCATATAGTAGAAAAAGAAAAGCAGGACATGCCTGGATCTGTGATGAAAAAGTGTGTTTGAACAAAGGATCATGATTAATCCAGTTCTGCACAAAATACTAAGGTCCATTAAAGACAATAGGTCTCGGCTGTTTCATTCTTTTTAAGAGCTGTTTAATATTCCGGGGTGTGTTTGCACCATTGTTTATTAGAGCCTCCTTTATTGTTGAAAACCCCAGCTGTAAGTCTGCCGGGGGAGGCGAGTGTGTGCATATAGACGCTTTGGTCAAAGTCCTAGTTGTCGGGCGGGTCACTGGTTCATGTTGTGCTTATTATATGATTTAAGAAAATAAATAAGAAAGACAGATAAAATAAAAGTGGTCCTGGCATAGATAAATGAGGAGAGCGTGTCATGAACCGAGGTTTTAATTAATAGGATTCTGCTGAACTGATGCCAGCTAAAAAAGATCTAAGCTGTCCCGTTTTTGTTTTTTAGTGTGTTATTGCTAACGACCCTGCAATGAGCATTCTTGTAGCTGAATATGTAAACACATCCCCAACTGTGCTTTTACCCCGGCTTCTTAGAGGTGGGATAGCTAGATTAAATGGTTTGCAGCGAAGTTTATTTTCACTGAGTGATCTTTCTAAAATGCCATTTTGACCTTGTCACTGTCTTGCTTTAAATCCTCCATCTGACTTCCCGGAGCTTCTGGGATGTGGTCCAAGAACCTTAGCCTGGCATGTTAAGACCCTTCAGGGTCTGGCTGGAGGCTCCCCAGCCCTGTGCCCCCTCCCCGTGTGAGCATATGAACACACACACACACACACACACACGTATACGTGCACATACGTGTGCTAAGCGCACTACGGCCCCCACCAGCTGCCTTGTTCTCTGTGTGTGCCATGCCTTTTACCCTTTGGGGCTCCAGCCAGCTTCGCCTTGGCCCTTAAGACCAGGCTTGAAATATTTCCTGGGTGAGCCCAAATTTAGAGGCACGTCTTCCCCCCCACCCCAACATCTCATTTAAAATTTCGGCAAAGTGTGGTCTGTGAAATTCTGACATGCCTGACTTGTTTGCCTTGTCCAGAAGAACGGTTTGCCTTTTTCTAGAATTTGTGAAATTGGCCACATGTTAATTACCCTTTTTCCCTTGACCCTTTTCAGTGACCTCGGCTCCCGTGTTGCCTAGACCTGACTTCCCCTAGTTGAAAACCGCTTCGTGTTCCCCTGGGCCGAGGGGCAGCTTCAGAGGACTGGCTGAGTGCTCTGCGGCAGTGGGTGAGTCCTCAGAATGCCGTCTTACTGCAGACACATACCCGGGGGGCGGGCTGGCTTCCCCTAAACTGCTCTGTCCCACCCTCCTGAGTGCAAATGCCAGGCTCCCCGAGGCCCTGGGAACCCTGAGTCCTGGGGTGCAGGGGTCGGGTGCTTTACATCTGAGGGTTGGAGTGGCAGTGATGTGTTTTGGGAGGATAATTACACCCTGGAAATGGTTCCTTGTGCCTTTTGTGACCTGCTCCTTGCCAGAGAGAAACGGGCTCTGGAACATGAGACGGAGGAACGACAGCTGGGTTGAGGGTGACAGCTGGTGTGATGGGGACGTGCTGGGGAGAGGACCGGGCTGAGAGTGGTGCTTGGGATACGTCACGTTCTAGAAAGAGTACTGGCTTCCAGGTGTAGAGGGGCCGTGAGGCCATGCCTGCTTCGCCCTGGGGTGGGGGCAGAGGCCTTCGCCTGCTTGTTGGGAGGAGCAGAAGCACCAGGGCATTCCGGGCTTTGGTCCCCTCTCTTTCCCTGGGGTGGGGGTGGGAGGGAGCCCCCCATCAGGGCAGCCATCTTGAGCACACACATGGCTCCAGGGCCACACACAGAGCTGTGTGTCTTTGGCAAATCCCCAAGGATTTTTGGGCCTCAGTTTCCTGATGTCACAGGAGGAATGCTAATCCACCCCCAGAATGCCGAGGGGTCGAGCGGGACAGTCACACAACTAAATCACCCTCTGCAGCAGCCTCCACGCTGTTTGCAGCAGAAACCAGCAGCCTTTCCATCTCATCCTGTCCCAAGTGCTTAACCTCCCTCCAGAGGCACAGGCAGCTCCTTTTCAGGGCAGGGAGACCCACAGGGGCCAACGGAGCTGAGAGGGCAAGTGCCGGGCGGGGAGCAGCGCGTTCCCCTCGCCCTGGCGCGGACACCCCCAGGGGAGATTCGGGGCCTTTCCTCAAGCCCTGCGGGGGGCGGAAAGGGGCTGCCCCCACTGGTCTTAATTGGGTTCTCCTAAAAAGTTTCGCCACCATTTATTCTTTTTTTTATAAATACATATAAAACATCGGACTGCTCTTCAGGCAGATTTTTTAGACTTGTATTTTATAGACTTTGGCAAGAGCGGTTCACAAGGAGCAGTGGTTACAGTCTCCAGAGGTTAATAATTCCTGGAAAAACTTCTGGCTAAACCTGACTTCTCCTAAATTTCACAGAAACGGCTCCCTGGGCCGGGCCCAGCCTAAATGAGGTTTCTGTGCCTCGGTGCAGCCTCACCTAGTTGGAAGCATGGCTGGCCTTTGACACAAAAGTGAACTTCCTCGGCCACAGAGCACAAAGACCCCTCTCTCCTAAATTTTCGGTGTATTCACTCCAGAGCCTGGGCTTGGGCTGACCCATGTCTTGTGCTGCTTCTCTGCGCTGTTAGGGGAGCCGTCTGTGCCTCTACCGTGCAGCCCCTTGCATCCCCAACACCCTTGTGTCCAGGCGAGGGTGCCAGGCTGTGCCTGTGTGAGGGGCAAGACGAACTGTTAGTGGGAGGCCCCCTCCCCTCTGCAGTCAAGCTCACCCGCCGGGGCCCAGAGGTGGGCTGCCCTGCGGCCCCTGCCCCATTAGAGATTTGGGGAGGTGACTTTTCTCATCGATACCAAAGCTATTCAAAGAATTCTTTGGGGCTCTCCCCGATCAGAAGCCTTTCTTTGCAAAATTTTCTAAGTGCGTGATTTCTTCTGCCGCACCCCGCTTCCCCCCTCCCCCCTGCACCTCCATGCGATGCCGCAGAGGCGGTGACGCACTTGTAAATACTTAACCAAACATTTTCGCAGCGACAGTTTCAGAGCCATCTTTTAATTGATTAAAACAACAGCAAACAACCGCAAAGCACCCCCCCCCCCCAACACTCTTTCCCTGAGGCTCTGAGAAAGCAAACAGTTCCTCCCAGGGCTGCTCCCAGCGCCTGAGCAGTGTGGTGGGGCAGTCTGTCTGTCTGTCTGCGGAGCCAGCCCGCACTCCACCTGCAACACGCTGCTGCCCCCCCACGGCGGGTCCGAGCAGCTGTCGGGACCCCGAGGCCGACAGATAGAGCCCGCCCGGCAGATTGGGCTGTCAGGAGGGGGACAGTGAGGCAGTAGTGACAAGGGGCTCGCCCTGGGGTCTCTAGGTGCCTTGGCCCTCCCCGAATCTTTTCTGCCTGCCCATGAGAGGTGCATCCCTACCCGCAAGAGAGACTGAGGGCAGCCTGGTCATTTCGGACAAGGACCCCGGGCTGGCCCCTCAGCCAGCCTGACAAACACACACACTCACACACACTCACACACACTCACACACACTCAGTGCCTGCACCGGGAACAAAGACAAGAAAACTCCTTTAGAAACTGCAGAACAGAGCCTCGTCTAGCGGGGTCCCCTGATAAAGGCCCCGTCCACCCAGAGTTCCTGGGAA
This sequence comes from Ovis canadensis, assembly GCF_042477335.2. Lineage (NCBI taxonomy): Eukaryota > Metazoa > Chordata > Mammalia > Artiodactyla > Bovidae > Ovis > Ovis canadensis. Next base: position 79,200,400 of record NC_091262.1, read on the forward strand.
CCGAGCCCCCATGAATGGGCCTAAAGGGCCAGCGCCTGACACACAGCCCGGACCGCACTCATCAACATGCAGGCCCCTCGCCCCCATTGCCAGGCGAGGGGGCTTTCACTAGTCCTCAGCGCATCCAAGTCACGGTCCAGCAGCCGGCCGAATCTGGGGCTGTGGCCCAGTCTCCAGAAAAGGGTTCTGCTTTTCCCATGACCAGGCCAGCCCCTCAACTCAACAGACAACACCGCCACCCGCTCTTCCTGCGCTGCCTCTGTCCCCCCCACCCCAGAAAGGCTTCCCCCACCCTCTGCTCCAGCCTGTTGCCTCAGAGAGGACCCAGGCCAGCGTCTCTGGGCCTGGGAGCCGGGGCGAGACCTTGACCACTCCAGGTGGCCCAGCCCATGAGATGGGGGTTTGGCTGCAGGACAGCCCCCCACCCTCCCCCCTTCCCCGCGCCGGCCGGCACTCACCCCCATTCTCCGCTCCTCTCCCTCACTGCCTCACCGAGACAGAAGCGCTCCACCGGCATCTCGGTGCCTCTGCCATTGAGCGCAGGGCTAGGGACCTGGGAACGCGTCAGCATCCTTGCTGTGACCCCAGCCCGCCTCCGCCGCGGCCAGCCCCGCGCGGGACTTCGCGCTGCAGGAGCTTCTCGAAGGCCTAGACGTGCGCGGGCTGCCAGCCTGGGCAGGGAGCCGTGCGGCAGCCTCCCGGCCAAGTACCGGCCTGCCTCTCTCTGCTCGGATGCCTCCCGTAACAGGGAGCTCCCTCTCTCCCTGAGCAGCCCGCTCGGGGCTCGCACACCGAGCTGCTTCGCGGAGCCCTCCCCGCTTTCTGCATCTGCCTCCGCGGCTCCGACGCAGCCCCCTCGCCCCCTCTGCCCTCGGCTCTTTGCAGGCGGCAGGCTCCTTCCCGGGGCTCTCCAGAGCGAGCCCCCCGTCCACGGTGGGATCAGGCGAGGGGTTCCCCAGCCCCGTCCGATCTCGGCCGTCGACACCTGTCCCGGGGCGCGTCTGCCCCGGCCCGCCCGCCCGCATCCGGGACGGAGCCCTTTGCCCTGCTGTTCTACAGAGAGCCCAGGGGAGGGCGCGGGTCTCCCCTCCCGGGTCCAGCTGCTCGGGAGCTATCTGTTAAGCGGCTTCCGAGCCCTCTTGTTTTTTTATGGCCCCTCTGCTAGTTGCTAGGGAGAACGCTCTCTATGCAACCCCCCTGCCTTTTCCGCAGGAGCTGCCGGCAGCCGGGCCGGCCCTGGTCAGCCCACAGCCGTGGCGACAGCGGCGGCAGGCGCCCGCGGCAGGGCTGGGGGCTCCCTGGCTGCGCTTCCCGGCTCTCTAACTGGGAGACCACGCGATTCCTCTTACTTTTCAGAGCCTCGGGTTTTCCTCTGTGAAACGGAGATGAGAGGGGCTTCCGCACCGGCTCAGGGGGAGGCTAAATGAGATAAGTGCAGCCCAGCACTCACTAGACAGCTCATCAGGGCTGCTAGGGTAGACCATGGGGCTCAGGGAGCGACGCACGCACGCATGTAACAAGTGTCGCAGCAAAGAATACCGCCCGGCCTTCGGAGGCCCTGCTCCGAATACAGACAGGGACTTCACGGGGCAGAGACCCCTCTGTGGGCTCCAGCAGCACAAATTAACTCAGCCAGAGGAGGCCTGTGGGCCTGTGAGCTCACAGTAGATGCTTAGAGTAGGCCACAAAAAAGATGGGCAAGCCCACACCTGCCTTTAATATGGCAAGCATTGGCACTGTTTACAGATAGCACGAGGGGCCCCCCGGGGTAAGGCGAAAGGAACATTTTTCTTGGCTGCTCCCTAGAAGGACTAGCTTAGACAAAGGGCGGGGGTGTCTGGGAAGAGAAGCCCAGTGGAGTTCAAGCATCCCACAAACTATGGGGTGCAGCCATCCTTCCGGGCACTCAATTCTCCAAACCACTGCAGGGCACCTACCTTCCCGGGCCCAGATTTGGCTGGACAGCTGGACACAGAGCAGTGCCAATCGGCTGGCTTCTTGTCCTCCAAGCTCAGTCTAGTGGGGGAAAGAGAAGGGAGTCAGTCACTGTTAATCAAGTGATGCAACTGACATCATGGAGCCCTGTCTTCTAGGAGACAAGCCCCGAGCTGGGCTGTCTGTCTAGAACTCAGTCCCAGCAGGAACTCTCTTGAGCACCAGCCTCAAAAATCCCCGTTGGCCTGATGGAGAAACTGAGGCAGGAAAAGATGAAGTCCCATACTCACCGACTCTCAAGCTGGTGTGAGGGCCAGCTAGGCTGGAACCTCAGTCTGTCCGAGACTCCCCACCACACCCTGCTGCTGGAGAGAGCTCAGCGAGGCTGTGCTCAGTGCTGGGGGTTGTGGGTGGGCAGGGGACGAAGTGAGTAGTTATAAGCACCTCCCAGCAGTGGGTGCTTGAGATCCCAGCTCCTCTGTGGCCCAATCCGTTTGAAGGGCAGATTCCAAATTAGGTGGTAGCACCTATTGGCAGAGCCTTATAAAAGTGGCATTATTAACCTGACGTAGAGGGGGCCCTGCCCACGTCAAGCAGATTGCAGATCAAGGGGGCTGGGTCTTGTTTGCGTGGATGGGGAGTTAGAGGGAGGGGCGGGAGAGCATCCGGGGGGCCCACTAGGGGCAGCTTCCTGGGCAGGACTAGCTGTGGCGTGGATGAAGGCTTGATGGCTGAGGGCCGAGAGAGGGAGTCCCCTCCCCCAGGCAAATGCCCAGCCTAGAGCCCGCTCTCAAGGGCAGAGACCCCAGCCCCTTTCTCTGACACAGACGAGGTCGGAGGCCCACCCTGCCCCTCAGTTTCCCCATCACCTCTGTCGGAGAGCCCCTGTTCTCCTGCCGTCCCTCCAGCCCCCACCCCGGCCACAGTGCACATCCCCGGACACCTGTCTGCTCCTCCGAGCAGTATTCAAAACAGGAGACTTCCATGTCCGGGAGGGAGGGAGCCATGGGGAGTGCTGTGGACAGGAGGAAGGAGAGGGGAACTGCGCCCCCCACTCAGAGAGGCGGCTCTGCAGCTGGGCAGGAGTTGGGTCACTTGAGATTTGTGCCAACTCCCGGTGCAGTGGAATCAAGATAGACTGAGTTCTTCAGACACCAGCCGAGCGTCTGTGGCGCCCCCAAGTGCCACAAGGGGGCTGCCTGGGCCACATTTTTGAGCCCGGAAAGTGAGGAGGGGGAGGCAGACCCATGGGGACCGGGGCCCTGTTTGTTTTTTTTTTTGTTTGGCTTCTGCGGAGGCGGCGATTTTGATTTTTCTTGCCAGCCCCAGATACCTGCATGCGCCGTGCGCGCCAGGGGGATGGGGGCAGCCAGGGAGGGGCGGCTCACCCTACCTTGGGGGTGACTGCAGGCTGCGCCCCGCCCTCACCGAGAAAGGACCACGCTGCAATGCAGCAGGGGAGGGTCCCGGGAGCTGGGAGCTGGTCCGATGGCTGGCTTTCCAAAGTGGGGAAGGAAGGCTGAGGGAGGGAGCATTTGCAGGCGGGGCAGAGGATGCTCAGGCGCCCAGGAAGCAGACTGCAGTCTGGCAGCTGCAGGAGGGCCAGAGAGGGGAGAGGCGGGAGGGGGGCAAGGGGAGGCAGGGGTGAGGGGCCCAGGGGTCTGGGAAGCTTGGTGTGGACCTGGGCTCGGGCGTCAGTGAGTTTCCAGTGATGTCACTGGCCGGAAAGAGGAGGGCTGGGGTGGGGAACAGAGGGGCTGGTGACGGTGGGGCCAGCTTGGCACACAGCTGGAGGGCCAAAGCCACCTCTGCTTGTCCCCCAAAGAGCCAAATAAGGAAAGAAAAAGGAAAAAAAGTTAGACAAGCTCGATAGCCGAATCCTGTCTGAGCTGGTCCCAGGGAAGGAGTCAGCAGGTGACCAGGTCTGCCGTGGAGAAGGGGGGCTCCAGCGGGCCCTTTAGGAGTCAGAAGAGGGTACACGGTACTAGGAGGACCTGGGGGGTGGGCAGAGGGGGCTGGGGAGGGGCAGGAGTGCCTAGGAAAGGGACCAGATGGCCCTGGGCGTCCGGTGGAGAATGGGGAGGTCTGAGGGATATAGCAGTGGCTGGGAGGGGTGCGTAGGAGGGTCTGGGAGGTAGGGAACTGGGGTAGCAGGTAGGTGTCTCGCTCTGCACCCTTGTGCTTTTTCTCCTTAACCTCCCCACCTTAGAATGGCTTGCTTTCACCCATCCAGGCCCCTCTCTTGTCCCCTTTCCACTTTGAGGCTTGTTTTTTTTTTTTTTTTTTTTTGCCTGTGAGTCAGCCCCCTACGGCCCTCCAGGAAGGAGTCAGCTCAGACCCTGGACCCCTTTGCTCTTTTATGTGGCTTTGCATCTCCACTTCCTTGGCTCCTGCACTTTAAGATATTGTTTATTATTATTATCTTCATTTCATGACTACTGCGCTCTATTTTTACATGTTTATTTTAAAAACCTTTGATTACGATTACTTTCCAACAACATAAAAGTGGAGAAAATGGTAACCTGTTTTCATCACAATTTGCCGTGTTCCTACTGCTGCAGGCCAACAACTCCCAGCCCCTCTCCTTCCATCCAGACTCCATCCTGTCCTTCCACTACTCCCACTTGCCCCCAGACTCCTGAAGCAAATTCAGACACCATACCTTTTCCTCCAGCATTTGTCAGTATGCATCTCTAACAAAGAAGGACTCTTTTCTGTTTTGCAAACATAACCAAAGGCCATTATCACAGTTAAAAAATTAACAGCATTTTCTTAGTGTCATCCAATAGCTATTCGGCATTCAAATAGCCCCAACTGACTCATAAATTTCTTTTACACTCGGCTTGTTCAAATCAGTGTCCAAATTCTTTCCTGCACTTTCAAGGGGGGCACTGGGATTGTAGGAAGTAAGTGCAGCTACAAATCCAGGGGTTTGCATAGCTACTTTCCCCTTAAGTGAGTAACCCAACCTCAGGAAGCTTCAGTTTTCTCACTGAAAGTGAAGCAAATTCTGGGTCTCCGCTGGGCTAATTGAGAGGATTTGAGATAATGTGCATGAAGCCCCCAACCCTGTATTTAATACATAGCAGACATACTAGCTAACAGTGGCTGCTAGAGTTATCCTCCACCCAGCCCCCCCGGAAACTTCTAAAGAGAGGCTGGGGTAGGCAGATCAGAGTTGGCAATCATCCACAAAACAAAAGGCTCCTGGCAGTCCAGACCCTCTGAGTGATGAGGAAAGTGCGTGCACTGAATCCCAGCAGAGCAGCCTACAGTCAGGGAGGCTGGGACCTCCCAGCTGGCTTGCAGCTCAGTTGTCCTGCAGCCGACAGCAGCTGCTGCAACGTGGGACCCACTCAGGACCCCACAGGTTGCCAGCCCACTAGGTGGCACTCTCTGCTGTGTGTCCAGGAGGGACCCCCACCTTCACTTGCCCTGGCCACCGCCCAGTCCCAGGTGCCACAGGGGTTTGCACGCCACAGAAACATTGCAGATAATTCCTAGAAAACATCGTGCAAGGTACAGTGGCTTTCTTCCCTCGTAAATCCTAGCCCCATTGTAGACACAGTGGGAAGGAAGGTTTTAGGGTCCTTTGCTCAGGCCAGTTGCTGGTGTGTCCATGCGCTCTTTAAATCATTGCCCTAGCTACGTCTGATGTTCCTTTATGTCACAGATGAGAGGACTTGGAGAGGTTGTGACTTGTCCGAGACTGGCTAGGAAGCAGGACCCAGGATCCCGACCCAGGTCTGTCGGAAGGATGGATGCATCAAGATAAAGCAGTGGAGGGGTGGCTGGCCGGCTGATGAAGGCTGTTGATTTGAGGGAGTGAATTAAGGTGCAGAGGGCGGATGGATGGTTAAATGAGGGGGAACAGTCAGTTTCTCACCAACACAAAGGGCTCACTCGATTTGTGAAGAGAGGTCTCCTCTGAGTGGAGCTTGCTGGGAAAGCTCCTGCCTTCTGTTCTGCCTCTGAGCACAGTCGCTGTCTCAGGGGGCTCCGGGCAACGGGTGGGTTGCCAGGTGTTGGGGACCTAGTCCCAGAGGTGGTGCTTGAGCTGCTCAGTTGCAGCCCTGCCTCTCCTGGATGACCGAGCCCTGAGCCCAACCCCATGCTCAACATAGTCTTCAGTCATCAGAGTGGCCCTCCACCGCAGCAGCTATCATCCTCAGTCAAGACAGAAGGGAGTGGAGGTTCGAAGCAGCCCATGTCTTGCCCCACAGCATGTAGGGGGCAATTGCAGAGCTAGGATTTGATCCCTTGTCTGCCCTTCCACCAAACCCATACTCTCTTCCTGTTTCCTTTTCTCTCTGACCATGCCTGGAAAAAATCTGTACTCCTTGGGGTTCACCCATGTCACACTCAGCTTCCTGGCCTGTCAGGGAGCCAAACTTCTGTCCCCCAGACCTTAAATTTATTTCTCAGGCAACTCCTTCTCTGGTTGATCTCACTTTTAATTATCGCACATGTAGGGGTCAAACTTATCATTGACATCCTGCAGTGCAGTTATCCAAGTAAGCTCCGATTATGACTGAATGCTCAGGGAAGCAGACGTAGACTCTAGAGGGCAGAAGGGGTGCAAGGCAAGGAGAGAGGGAAGCAGCCAGGGGGCTGAAGGGGCAATCAGTGGTACCCCTGGAGACCTGGCTTAAATCCAGCAGTTGTGTTTTGATAATCTGCTTAGGGGCTAAGTCCTGTTACACACACCCCACATGCTCAGATTTCAATCCCAGCCCTGCCATTGATGAGTTTTGTGAGTTCGGACAAAGTGTTTAACCTCTGTGCCTCAGTTTCCGCATTTGTAGTCTGGAAATACCAGTAGTGTTCATACTTTTTTAATGGGTGCTTGAAGATGAAATGAGTCAAACACTTAAAGTGCTTTGAGCAATGTTTCCCATATGGTGAGGATGCAATAAACATTTCATTATAATTAAAATTGCAGTTGTTATTGCTGTTTTCCATGAGATGGCATTTAGTATGTCTGACTGGTAATCTTTATCCATACTTTACAGGCAGCTGAATAGGTACCCATAGAGGTGTGTGAGCCTTTGCCTTTGGAGAGGGCAGTCAGTGAAACAGAAAAATGAATATGCGTCGACGATTTCATTTCTAGTTATGTACACAAGAGTTATATGTACCCAATGGGCATGATCCATCTGACGAAAGTTTAAGCCTTGGAATAGGTGAAGCTGCCCTGCAGGAATTTTCTTGGGGGTCTTGAGAGTTTTAGAGAGATTGGATGGGAGCTGAGAAGAAGCTGAGTAGGTGAAGGGCAAGATGAAGAAATAAAGTTGTCTTGGTTCAGCTTCCTGGCTTCTAGAAGCAGTGGGCAAGTTTCCCATGTGTACTGTCACCAAACTTCTTTCACTACGTGTTTTTTTTTTGGGGGGGGGGTGGGAGGTGCAGGGGAGCCTAGAAAATAGCCACTTTAGACTTGTTTCTTGTTTGGTCTTTTGAGGTTGGCCAGTTGGCACAAAGAATGGTTCCAGTTGAGTCTCACACCATGTGAGACACGAGGGTGGGTGACCTCCTCCCATTCCTGGGCAGAACATTTGCAACTTAAGCCTAGGTGGCGTGTGGCTGCGTGTGGGGTGGCACCAGGGGGAGCGAATGCATTTGGATGCCCTAACAACCATGTGGTAGGAGATGGGTTTAGCATCTCTGCTGACTTGCTAGGCCATGCTGGGCATATTTTCTCAGGATAACCTGATCCTGGAATCCATGCAAGTTCCGTGGGAACTGTCAACCACTGCCATCTCCCTCCAAGAAGGTTCGCTTATTTGTCCAGGACTCTTAGTCCATCCTGGAGATGCCTGTGTGGCAGGGGAGGTGAACCCTCCTGTAGGACTGCGCATGCATTCACACGTTCACTTTGTGGGCTGACAGTTGGATAGCAGAGAGCAAGAGCTACTGAAAAACGAGGCACTGGGGTTCCACGATTAAGGCAGGCTGAGGCCAGACTCACCACCCTGGCTGCCAGCGTCTCCTCGCTGTGTGACCACCTGTAAGTCACTTAACTTCTCCGAGGCTCTGTTTCCTCGTGTGTTAAATGGGACTAATCATGCCTTTGCTCAGATATCACCTTCTCAGTGAGGCTTTCTCCTCCTTGGTGTTTTCTTCTTTCTTTTGGCCATGCTATGTGGCTTGTGGGATCTTAGTTCCCTCACCAGGGATTGAACATGGATCCCCAGCAGTGGAAGCATGGAGTCCTACTGGACCTCCAGGGAATTCCCTCTTGTTTTCTCTCATTCTTTTCCCTGCTTCCTGTACACCCCTGCAGTTCTTATCAACATCTTAGAAACTGCATGTTGTACTTATTTTGAATATTATCTGTTCCTGTCTCCACCTGCAAGGATGTTAGCTCTCAGATTTTGTCTGTTTCATTCATTGCTATCTTCCCTGGCCTATATCTGGCACCAAGCACATGCTCACAACATTTTTGGGGGAAATAAGAAAGATGCTGTTGAATTGTTCTCATCCCAGAGCATTGTCAATGACTGCAAAGTAGGCAGCATGGTGCCTGGTGGAGAGTGTCCATCCAGTAAGTGTTGGCTCACTGTGATGATCGTGTCTTACTCACAGGACCGTTGTGAAGATCAGATGGGACATTGGACGCCAAGGCATGCTGCGGACACTACACGCCAGGGCAGGAGGTACAGCGTTAACGGTCCTCTGTCTCTTTGAGGAAACTTGCACTTGAACTTTATGCTTTTCATTTTCACACCCTCTGGGAGGGAGGGAAGCCCGGGAGATCACTGACCCCTGAGGTTCAGCAAGGGGAGCGCCCAGTGCTCCGAGGTGGGGTCAAGGCAGAGGCAGGAGCCTGGGTCGGGATCCCCAGCTAGGGGTCTTCCCATGACTTCCTCATGTAGGTCCCCACGTGGGTATGTTTGTGTGTATATATTATATCATATGCACAACTGCATATGTTTTAACATATGAACATATTAGAATATGTTTTAACTTGTCATTGTATTTTTTATTTTTCATGCCTCAGAGTTGCTCTGGGGCCAGCATGTTGGGCTCCCACCAGGCCAGTCTGGGAGGGCAGGAAGGAAGCTGGCTGTATCTTGTCACTAGGTCATGGTTTTTTGGTTTCTGGGAAACAATGCGACCATCAAGAATCTCAGGGCATGGACTCCCCAGAAGGCAGGCCCATTTCATGAAATGAATTTTAGTTTTACAAAGCGCATCCCTTAGTTGGATTTCTGTTTTCCAGGGCACTTGTTTAAGCTTTGATGCCGGGTCCAAAAAAGAACAGATCCCAACAATTTCCGGCCCGAGGCCCATCCTTTCGGAAACCCTCGGCTTGGCCTGAGCATCGAGATCACTCGTTTCTCTAATCAGATCGGGGGTGTTGGACCCGCGGGGTGGGCGACGTGGGGGCGGGGGAGGGGCAGGGTGAGTGCAGGGTGGGAGCTTGCGGAAAGGTCTGTAGTCCCACGCATCCCCGCACTGGACCCTCACGGGTGTCGCTGTCCGCAGTCGACCGGTCGCACGAGTCTGGGGCACAAGGCAGAGAAGCCAGGTCACGTCTCTGCAGTTACACCGCTCTCGAGTGCCTGCTGGGGTGGAACCTGGTCTGTCTGTCTGTCTAGCACCACAGCTGCTGCAGACGGAAGAAAGATGTGGGGGAGGGGCTCAGAGCTGGGGAGCGGAGGGATGGGTTCCCCGGCTGACTTTGGCATGCAGAGAATAGCTGATGCTGCTTAGGGACTGCTGCTGTGACTGCGGGTGGGGAAAACGGGCATAGAGAGAGAGGTCAGTTCACTTTTCCGAGGTGGCCCAGCTTGCCAAGACTTAGGCTGGCTATGGAGGCAGGCAGTGTGGCAGGCATATGTGCTTCAGCCCCTGGGCCACACTGCCTCATGACTGCGAGCACAGATAAAGAGCTTCTGGTCCTTTTACCACCCCTTGATGGGTGTGCTCCGAAGTCCATCGTGTGTATTTAATTCTCCCCCTTGACACGGGCCCTGCAGAGGCCCAGCCAGCCACTGAACTGTGGAAAATACTTTTTAAGAATACATATGTGGTAAAATTTTACGTGTGTAAAGGGGAAGGGGAGAGGACACAGGGGATGTGGGGGTCCTTGTTTAAAGTAGAGGGCAGCAGGGAACTAAGAGGGGAGGCGCTGAAGGTGGGGGCCCTGCATGGTTACTGCACTGCTTTGCGTAGTCAGTAAAGTACAAGGGGCATCGGGAGGAGAGGGGGTCATGAACCAAGGATTGCGGTTAATTCTTCACAACCGAGGGATGTGAAAAAGAGATCAGAGTGGTTTGTGGTCCTTCATTCTATTATTAAAAAAAAAAATCAAAGAATAAAGAAATAATGGCCTTGAGTAGCACAGTTGTGAAAATGGGTCTGCAGAAAAGGTGATGATTAACCCAGGTCTGCTAACCTGGCATTAACACGCAAAAAGGTCTGGGCTGTTTTCTTCTCTTTCGTGGGGGTTTGCATTGCATAGCATGAGCACACTGGGGTTTGTGCACCAGAAGAGATCTTGGCTGCAGGAAGGGAAGTGTAGACAGATAAAAGCAGGCACTAGTGAGTGTTTGCTACACAGTTATTGCACAAATGAATAAATGCAGAAATCGAATTAAAGAGAGCCAAGCAAGCACCACTGATGACCGCGCTTTCAAACAAGTGTTCTGACTAATTCAGTTCTACCCAACAGTAGTTATTAAAAATAACAAAGCAAATACCCAGTAAGTTTTAGGACTGTTGGGACTGTGGGTAGGAGGTGTGTCTACAGGGAGCTAGAATAGTCACCGGTCTTGGGCTGAATGGTGGCTTCAGGTGTTTCTGATATATTACTCGGAGTGAATTAGATGAGTAAAGAAAATACACGCCAGGATGAGAGCCAAGAGTGGGCCACCAAAGATCACGTTTTATGGATTTTGGCTAAAGATTAATCCATTACTATACTATTGTGGAGTATTTAAAACAGCAATACAGAAACTCTGACCTCTGTAGATCAGAAGCACTGGTCTGTAAGGACTAATCGATATTTTTGTTGTGGATTAGTGCTGAGTTCATGTGTGCTTGTATTTCAAAAAACTAAGTGAAAACAAGAACAACGACGGCCAGGAAACAAGGATGGGAATATGTCTGGAGTCAAAGTTCATTAGTGTCACAGTTCAGCCTAGCTGAGTCGTTAGGAAGAAGATCAGGGCTGGTTCTTATGTAAGGAGGAAGCATAGAGACGGATGTTTGTCGCAGTCACTGTGCTTGTTTTTGATTAGGGTGGTGAATTCATGCACATTTCTTGTAATAAATACAATTATTAGATGGAAAATATGTACGATGAGAGCCATATTGGGCCAGTGATGAGAATGTGTGAGGAACTGAAGATGGTGATTAATTCTGTGCTGCTCACCCGACGACCGTTAGAGAAGATCTGGGTTGTTTCACCGTTTCGAATATCTGCCTTGTGTTCCACAGCGTGGAGGCCCCAGAGTGGGTCTGATGACACTGTTGATGAAGACCTTGGCTGTGACCTCTGTGGGAAATGAGCCATGGACCAGCCAATGTAAGTGATGGTTAGTGGTGGTGTTTTATGGTTGGGTGGTTGGCTGACGGGTGCATATGTGCTGTTGAACATGAATGGGCACAAATAAAATCAAAGATGGCCAAGCACAGACCAGTGATGAGACACTGTCCTGAACTCAGGATGAGGACTCTCATGTGGCCTGTCACTGAATTAAAAAATGATATAACTGGGCTGTTCTCTCTGTAAGAAATGAGCAAATAAACAAGTAATTATACATGTGGATCATTATGTTAATTTACATATATATATGTGTGATTATATTAGACATTAATAATATATATGTTTATATAAATATAATTGTTATTTTCCGTTAGCCTTGGGATGAATAGTGTGTTCTTATATGTTTATTGATTTATTATAAAGAAATGGGTGTTTATATTAGTAAAATCAAAATTAGTGAAATCATGGACTAAAGAAGATGATATAACATGACCCAAGATTTAGGACTACACAGTTCTGCAAATTTGAAGGAGTTGAAACAAAAATATGCTATTTCATGTATTTTAGTAGCATTCTACTATTATGCACTATGGTTTTAGCAACATTTTCCTCTTGGTGAAGTTTAGACTGTTTACTCAGTGAGAGATACACATAGAAATGAAAAGAATTGGTAGCTTATTATATTTTGGGTAAGATTCATGAGTGTCCTTTTATTGTTTGTTTTAAAGGGATACATAAAATTTAAAAGGACAAAGCACAGAGCAGTGAGGATAATGTTTCATAAACTAAGGCTGATTAATTCAGTTCTACACAAGTGAGACTCATTAAAAATGATCCAGGCTGTTCATTCTTTTAAAAAGTTGCTTTCTGTTGCATGAAATAGACACAGCATAGTTTATTTAATCCTGCAGTTTTTATGAGAATTTTGACTCTTATTTGGGTGATAAGGATAAGGTAAAGAAAATGTAGGTAATAGTTATTGTTCTTAAATCTTCAGCTAGACAGTGGTTTAAGGGTGTTCATAAGTAAGTAAATTAATGAATAGAATGAGAGGGCAAACATGAGTTGCTAATAATATTTAATTATTCCAGAATTAAAATTTTTCTGATTCTGTACATGGGCCTTCCCTGGTGGTTCCTGTGGTAAAGACGCTGCTTGCCAATATATGCTAGTTCCATCCCTGAGTTGGGAAGATTCCCTGGAAAAGGAAATGGCAATCCACTCAAATATTCTTGCCTGGGAAGTCCCATGAACAGAGGAACCTAACTGGCTATCGTGCATGGGGTTGCAAAAGAGTCAGACAAGACTTCCCAACTAAAACAGCAATTCTCTACATCCCAGGTCCATTTAAAGTATGGTTAAGGAGCAGATATTCAGTATTCCTGTTTTTGCACGATGGTGTGTTGGATGTTAATTTCAGTGCTAAATAAATTAATACATTTATTTATTTGTTTACCAGATCTACTGAATTTCAGGCAGATTCTTTACCATCTGAGCCATGAGGGAAACCCATGTTAAACATATAAGATACTGAATATCCACAATGTACACTGGTGATGAGACCGACCCAAAATTACAGTGAACTTAGCCCTATGCTTTTGACATGTTTCATTCCTTTCACCAGCTCTTTCGTATTTCATGGTGTGTATGTGCTTAGCTTATTTAAACAGCCCTCCGTGGATAAAGATTTAGGCTATTAACTCATTGAGCAAGGAACACAAACGCAGATGAAAGACAGCCTTGGTGTTCTACCTGTGGAGTCAGAGATTGGATTTATGGATGTTAATTAAAACTCTTTTAGAAATGATCAAAACCAAGGAGAATCAGCATAGACCAATGATAAAGAATTATGATCAGTCCCATTTAGCTTCATTAGAAACAGTTCTAGCCTATTAGCTACAGGTAAAGAATGTATTTTATGTCCAATAGAAATTTCTGCACAGATGGACATGATCTGTAATTTGTTCTGTTCAATATGGTAGCCACCAGCCACATGTGACTAGTGAGCACTTGAAATGTGGTTAATGAGGATGGAGAACTGAATTTTTAATTTTACTTTATCTTTATTAATTTAAATTTAAATAGTCATATATGGAAAATGGCTACTCTATTAGTTGCATTGGGTGGTTAGTTAATGAGAATTTCTTGAAAATTAGGTATGAATAATTGAATACATAAATTAATAAAAGAGGGTTAATTATGGGCCAGAGATGAAAATGTACCATGTGAAAAAGATGATAATTAATCCAGTTCTGCATGGCTGAGACTCACTGGCAAAAAAGTCTTTTGTTCATGAAAAATAGACATAGGCTTATTCATTTATTTTATCAACTATTAAGTATACTTTCAACGCATGCCCCCAAGTTTATGTGAACATTTCTCTAACACTGAAGGTTTGTGTATTTTGGTAAGAGAGTATCAGGCAGTTATTTTTAAGTTGGTAGGTTGAAGAGTTGTTTTGCAGATACTCATTGTAATAGTATTATTTATTTCAAAAAAATGAGTAATAAATAATAGAGACTCCATGTATGATGCAAAGAAGAGAATATGCCGTGTACCAACATTTGTAGTTAACAGGTTAATAGTAACTGTTGTCCATAAATAAAAGGTCTCCTTTACATTTGTTGGTGAGAAACGGGCAGACAGGTGTTACTAATTGTCAGTGTGTAGAGAACTGGACAAGGGCCAAAGAAGAAAGTATATCATGAAGCAAATATTTGTATTAATACCTTTCTGTACAGTTGAAGCTAATTTCATAAAGAGTTTATGGGTAAGAATTGCAAAGATTTAGCCACCTTTTATATCCATGCCTTGTATATATACATGCATTACTGAGAAATCCCATGGACAGAGGAACCTGGCAGGCATGGGGTTACAAAAGAGTGAGACACGACTGAGGAAACAACAGCAACAAGTGCTGAGATGGATAGACATTATAGTTTTTGTTAGGGTTGATGGTACCTTCGTGGTGACTTCATTGACTATTATAAAAAAACAATACATGAATCAATTCTTAAAAATAAAAGGGAGGAAATGTATGAGTTAGTCATTGTTGCGATAGCACTGCATAACAAGTAGCCCACAATTTCACTGGCTCACAGAATAACAATCATCACAGCAATAGTCGTGTTTATTTCTAACATAGGTGTCTTGCAGCAGCGTTTGTGCTCTAGGCTGTGGGTTGACTTCACTTCTTGCCTTCTTAGTCAAAGTCCTGAGATGAAGGAGGTGTAGTGTCTGGGTCATGCTTGTCTCATAGGGAAAACCTGAAGCTCCAGAGGCCGAGCAAAACCACCTCTGTACCTTTTAAAGCCTCTGCTGGACATAGCACGTATGCTCGGTTGTGTCCGACTGTGCAGTCCTGTTGACTGTAGCCGCCAGGCTCCTCTGTCCATGAAATTTTCCTGGCAAGGGTACGGAGCGGGTTGCCATTTCCTTCTCCAGGGGATCTTCCTGACCAACGGCTTGAACACGTGTCTCTTGTGTCCTCTACATTCGTAGGCAGATTCCTTACTAGTGTGCCACCTAGGAATACGATGCTCTAATTCTATCCATAGGTCTGTTCTCTATTATCTATTTCTGCTTTGCATATGCATTTACTCATATCGTTCCTTATTTCCACACATAAGTTTTATCATACAGGTTCTGTCTTTCTCTGCCTGACATATTTCACTAAGCATGCTATTCTTTAAGTTCATCTGCATGGCTTTAAATGGCAGAAATTCATTCTTTTTTTATGACTGAGTAGTGGGGCTTCCCTGATAGCTCACTTGGTAAAGAATCTGCGTGCAATACAGGAGACCCCAGTTCAATTCCTGGTTCGGGAAGATATGCTGGAGAAGGGATAGGCTACCCACTCCAGTATTCTGGCCTGGAGAATTCCATGGATGGTATAGTCCGTGGGGGTCACAAAGAGTCAGACACGACTAAGCAACTTTCACTTTCAATATACCATTATATATACACACACACATATAAAATATACATATGTCTATGTATGTATATATATACATTTTAACATATATGTATATATAAAAATTTCTTTATCCATTTGTCTGTTGCTGGAGACTTGGATTGCTTCTGCATCTTGGCTATTATAAACAGGACTGCTATGAACATTGGGGTGCAACTATCTTTTTGAATTAATATTTTCATTTTTTACCAGATATATCTTAGGACTTGAATTGTTGGATAATATGGTAGCTTTATTTTCAGTTTTTAAAGGAAGCTCCATACTGTTTTCCACAGAGGCTGTACCAGCTTGTATTCCTTTCATATCCTCTCCAACATTTGTTTTTTGTAGACTTTTTGATAATAGCCAATCTGACAAGTCATGCCTCCTTCTTGTTTTGATTTGCTTTTCTCTGATAGCAATATGAACATCTTTTCATATACCTGTCAGCCATACGTATGTTTTCTTTGGAAACTTAAAACTTGAAATGAACTTGGAAACTCAAATCTTTTGTCTATTTTTGGGGGGTTGTGTGTTTTTATGATATTGAGTTGTGTGAGCTTTGATTTACTCTTGTCAATTATCTTTCGAACAATAGACATAGGATTATATTAATTCATAACTAATCAAATTAAATAATAGATAGATAAATACATAAAAAGGATCAAGAATGAATACTGGTGAAATGTGCAGGGAAACTTTTAGATACACTTGACTTTGTTTTTCTTTCAATTTTATTTGTTTGTTTATTGGCTGTGCTCAAGGCTTGTGGGGTCTTAGTTTTCTGATGAGCGATTGAACCCATGGGCTCTTTGGTGGAAGTTCACAACCTTAATCACTGGACCACTAGGGAAGTCCCAGATTAGCCCAACTTTGAATGACTGAGGTCCATTAAAAGACAAGATAAAGGAAGATGTTTCATTCATTTTACAGTTGTTTCTATTTCACTTTATTTGTTTGTTTTACCATGGTTGATTTACACATTCTGCTGGGAATAAAGATTTAGACTTTTAATCTGTTGAGACTACTGAGTTGGAAAATTGTTAGTGAAGTAAAATAAGGTGTTCCTGGATTGTTTTGTTGCACATTTAAAATCCAAACAAATTCAAGAAGCATTAAAGAACCAAGAATTGCCATTATGAGTGTGGATTTGCATGAAATCCCACAGTGAGGTCTTTTATAGATACAGTGTTTTAGTTCTGAGAGAAATGAGCAAAACCCAGAAGTTAGTAATGTTCTTAAAGTCTTGCTTTATGGTTATTGAAGGATATTGATTCATTATTAATCAATGAATTAATAAATGTATAAATGAAAGAAGAATGACCCAGGCCTAGATCATTGATGAGTACTCTGAGGTGTCCAAACCAAGGATTTTGACTAACCCCTATAGCGCTGAGGTTTTTAGACACAAACCTAATTTACAGCTTTGGTAGGATACGAGATTGTCACTGAAGTTAGGAATACAGGCTTTGATAGATCTTAGGTGTAGATCCTTTTATTAATGAATCAGTAATGAGTAAATAAATAAACATTATTTAATGAAGACAAAGAGATAGAGTGAGATAACCACCAATCATGAGAGTGCATAATGAGATATCAATTATTCTTGAAACATTTCTGTAAGGTTGAATTCCAGTGAATAAAGGGGCCAGGGTGTTTAACATGTTGATAAAGAGCCTATGGGCAGCTCTATGTAAGAGTCAATGTTGTTCTGGGTTGGTGGTTGTTAATTTTATTAAGAAAGGGGAAAAATGAAAATACAATAATTGATCACAGAACTATCTAACTAAAGAAGATCAAGCATGGGCCAATATTAAGAATTCATGATATGAGAAGAGATCATATTTAATCAGATTGTCTCAACCAGTATCATTTTTGAAAAATACGTTTAGTTGTTCTTCTTTGGGTGTTGAGCTTATGGGCAGATGTTCGTTTATTTTGGACTCTTTCCTGGGGTATGTAGGTGATATTATCGGTAGCTAATTAAGGAGTGAGTGAGTGAAAGTCACTCAGTCGTGTCCGACTCTTTGCAACCCCATGGACTACACAATCCATAGAATTCTCCAGGCCAGAATACTGGAGTGGGTAGCCTATCCCTTCTCCAGCAGGTCTTCCCAACCCAGGAATCAAACCATGATCTCCTGCATTGCAGGCAGATACTTTACCAACTGATCTATCAGGGAAGCCCCAGTGAAGGAAGAGGTTATTTAAAAGAGGGCAGACATAGACCAATGAGGATATTGTATCATTAAAAATCATATATTAATCTAACTGTACTCTTCTGATATCATATAAATAAAAGGGGATTGGGCTATGCCCACTATAGGTAAAGAACTTTAGAGACAGTTCTCTATATAAATATGAATCTGAAAATACTACAATAGTGTTTTAGACCACTTTGCATTGTTTTGGAAAAAAAATGGACAAATTATTCTACGACTAAACAAATAAAAAATAAATACATGAATGAAGTCATAAAGTAAGGTCAAGCATGGTGAGAGACCATATGAAGAAAGAATGATGTAAATTTACCTCTCATAACGATGGTCATGTGGGCTCTTAACTATGTGGGTAGGGTTTGATAGAAAGAATTAGGAACAGACATAGTTCTTAATTATTATACTAGAATATAGACAGAGCAGTTGTCTTCATTTTGTACATTAATAATTTACAAAATAAAAAGAGAGCTCTTCTTGGGATAATTGAATGTGATTAGAAGGAGATTTTATGATAGATTTATTTCAGCAAGACTAAGGTCTCTTAAAATAATCTACACTGCATCTTTAGTTTTCTAAAACCCTTGTTTTTACTCCACAGATTCGACACACCTAACCTGGTTTATTCATTACCAGTGCTGACGATCTTGTCTGTCACTTCTGTGGATAGAAAGCAAAGGGACTCATGTAAGTAACAACGTTTGTGTTCTTGGTTTGAAGGTAATTCATGTGATCCATGGAACTCTTTCAAAGGAATGAGTGGCTACTGCAGACAAAGTCAGAGGAAGCCACATGTGGACCACTGCTGAGACTGTGTCAGGAACCATGGATTAAGAGCGATCTCTGTTAGTGCAACAGAGAGCCGTTAAAAACAAAGTTCGAAGGTTTTGCCTTCATTTTTGCAGTTGCTTCATAGTCCATTTTATTTTTGTACCACATTGTAGGAGTGTTTCTCAGTTGATGACAGTCTAGGTTGTTAAATCCTGGAGGAGGGAGCGCCTAGCAAGAGAGAAAGTATTGTCAGTCCTCTAGTTGTGGGGTAAGATAGTAAGTTCATCGTACTACTTCTAGAATATGAAGAAATTACATGAAAGCTGAGCAAGTAGAGAGTAGTAAACCACATGGGAAGGGTATGAAGCACAGTTATTGATTAATCTATATTGAAACACTTGAGATTCAATAAAAAATAGACCTCATTTGTTAACTCTGTGCAAAATAAATAGTTGTAAACAGCTCTCTGCAATATTCAAAGATCTTACTCTTGGGTTTTTGTGATTCATAGAACTCAATTTTTAAAAAAACATCAATGAAACCATGAATGAAATGATAAATAATGTGCACAAACAATTATAAGTAAATAAATAAAGAGTATTGGAGTAAATAAAAAAAAGAGTATTGAGCTTGGATCAGTGATGAGAGTTCTGGGGTATGTGAATCAAGAATTTTGAATAAACCCTAACTCAGGTCTGGAGAAGGCAATGGCAACCCACTCCAGCGTTCTTGCCTGGTGAATCCCAGGGACGGTGGAGCCTGGTGGGCTGCCGTCTATGGGGTCGCACAGAGTTGGACACGACTGAAGTGACTTAGCAGCAGCAGCAGGTCCATTAGAAAAAGAGTTATTTTTTTCCCTTTTAGGGGATAGAGTTTAGGGCAAATTGGGGGTCTGTTCTCGGGTCTTAGTGGTTCCTCATTATGGGGTTTATTGATGTAAATGAATCAGGGAATGCATGAATGAATAAATAAATGTGGGAGTGAATGAAGACAGAAAGGGTCACACGTGCATATCCACATTGGCATTCAAAGTTGGTGGGAGGATGATATAGTCACATATTTCTGTGGGTAATTAGCCTCGTGGCCATTGTTAGCAGTTTTGATATTCAAGTATACAGTGTGTAGATTCTCAGGTAATTGAGATAATATGATTTATCTTGAATGATTATTTTAAAAAGGAAACTATGAACAAAGATGGAGTATGTGTTCTGAAGTAAGGTTGATAGCTAATACTGATCTATCCTACTGAGGTCCACATCAAGAAAATAGGACCTAGTTTCTTCCTTCTAAGTCACATAGAGACTCATGCATGTGAAGATAGTGTTTCAGTTCTGGGTTTCAGTTAGAGAGTTTAATACTTCATATATATATATATGTATACACATATATGTAATTTTATTATAGTTTATATTTACAGTATATGTTTTATTACATATTTGATATGTATACAATATATTTTATATCTTACTATAAGTGATATATTTTTTTAGGAAAATAAATTGGTCAGATTATTCCATTGCAAATTAAATAAATAAATGAAAGGCTTTGTAAAGTTATAGAGTAAGATAAAGCTAGGATTATTTGTGAGAATGTGCCATGACACTAGTTTTAAAAAGCTGTCCAATTCTGCACATAGTTCATGGAAATAATTAGTAGGCCATTAACTTAAAAGCAGAGAATATGCAGCTATGTACCTGTGATATTTAAAAACTCTGTTCTTGAGTTGGGTATTGGATTCACTGATGCTTATTACTGTATAGCTTAAAATGAAAAATAAGTTGATAAATAAAAGGATTGCAGCTTTTCTACCAATTATGAGAATGTGGTATGATTAAAGTTTATGATTAATCTGGCAGTGCAAAGCTCACATCCCTTTAAAACCATCTACTGTAGACTGTGTAGAATTGGCTTTTCCTCCACTGCATGAACATACCACAGACAACTCAATTATTCTCTAATGGCCACTCTCTTAGCAGTTGCCATCGTCAGTAAAAAGCACAAAGATCAATATAGACAACTCTTGAAGTTCATGTTCTCAATTTGGGACGTTTGTTCTTGGATTTTCAGAAAATTATTTGTTTAAAAAACTGGTTTCACATATATAAATAAAATTAAAGAACACCAAATGTTGATCGAGAGGGGGATGTTATGTACCAAGGTGCACGATTAATAATTTTTAGGGCCACATAATGTCCCATTTTAGTATGAACCCAAAGTATATTTAGACATCCAGTCCTTGATGAAGATCAAGATCGTTTATTTACTGAGGATGGCGAACATAGGAAGAAAATTACATTGTTTTAGTTGTAAGGGAAGATGGCAGTTCGTAGTGTTTTATTCTACCACTTTTAAAATATGGACAAATTGGGTAAAGAGATGAGCAGAAACCTATTATCAATATGGTTTTGCTTTGAAACACACCTGTTGATTATCTGTGCAACACAGGTGCATTGAAAGAAGACATCAAATATGTTAGTTCTGTGCGACAAATGTAAATAGACTGAACTTAGTAACCATCATTCATCTTGTTCTCGGCATTTATAATTCATGGATATTGATTGTATTATAATTTATTCATGTAAAAATGATCTTGAAGGAATGATGTGAATGAAGAAGATAAAAATGCCAAGTCTGGATCCATGATGAGTGTCTTGGATTAAACTCTAGCTCTGAGGTCGTTATAAGAGGAGATCTAGTTATGCCCTCTAGATAAAGGTGCTTGTGGCATAAGAAAGGAGCATTCAGGATTTTGTTCTTAAGCTCTGTGTTCCTTGGGTATGGATTTTCTTTATTATAAGTGAAATAATGCATGAGTAAAGAAAGTCAGGAAGGAAGGAATGAAGACAGGAAAGCCATACATTGTTCAATTATGAGAATATTTTCAAATATTTCTGAAGCACTTAGGTCTAGGAAAATAAATATATCAAGATTTTACCTCTTTTGGCAGAGAGCAAATAGACAAGTATGCCCAAGATTGAATACTGTTATGATGGATTGATGGATTGATAGTTGGTTGCCGATTGTTTATTTTGTTAAGAAAAAGGCGAAATGTTTGCACAAATAATTAAATATCGAATAGAAAGAAAATCATGGACCAGTGATCCGAATAAGTCCTATAACAAGAGTTATGGCTAATTTAAGATGGTTGACTGTGAGTATATGATCACATGCTAATATTATTGGAAAGTTTTTGTCCAATGAGTTATAATTATAATAGTGACATGTTATAATTATATATTGCTATTAGTGAATGAATGAATAGATTCATATTTTACTTGAAAGATGCAAATCGCACACCAATGAGGCACTCTATTATGGAATAAACATAGTGATTATCCTGTTTTACACAGTTGACTTTCCTACTTAAAAAAAATCTATGCTTTTCCTATTTTGCATAATGTGCACATAGACAGATGCACATAATGGTATTTTGTTTCTGGGTTGCTGCCCATTTTAGCATTTTCTGTTTTCTTTATATAATGAGCAGCTGGTGAACTTATTCCATGAGTAATTAAATGAATGAATGAATGAGGGAGTGAATGAATACCTAAAGACGAGCCAAGCTTGGGCCATGAAAAACAAAGGTTAAAATTTATCTGATTTGCACAAGAAGATTCATTAAGAAGAAAATCTGACTTTAAAGTTCTGACTTGTGGGTTAGATTGTGGATTCAGTGGTGTTCAGTATATAGCTTAAAATGAAAATTAAATAATTGAGTAAATAAAAAATAGTGATGTTCCTGGGTCAAAGACATGAAACAAGTTTTAGGTCTCATGTAGAACTCTGCAATTAGTATCCTCTAAACATACCTAAATTCATGATTTTTCATTATTTTTAAAGCCTCCACTTCACCTCAGAATTAATATGCCATAACTGACTTAATCATATCTAATGAAGAAGCATTTGGATGATATTACTCTGTTTAAGAAGCATATATACCAAGTTGGGTAACATTTCAAGTTTATGTTCTTGGTTAGGAGAATTTGTTCATTGTTCACTGAAATATTTTTTAAAAATTAGATAGCTACATAAATAGAAGATTAAAGAATACTGTACAGTACCAATGGAGAAGGCAATGGCAACCCACTCCAGTATTCTTGCCTGGAGAATCCCGGGGCGGCAGAGCCTGGTGGGCTGCTGTCTGTGGGGTCGCACGGAGTCGGATACAACTAAAGCGACGTAGCAGCAGCAGCAGCAGCAGCAGCAGCAGCAGTACAGTACCAATGGCAGACTAGCTAATGAACTGTAGGTGATGATGTTTAATTCAATTTTGCACAACTGATGACTCCTCCAAAAATTTGGAAAATGTTTCATATATTTTCAGAGATGTTTGCTGTTCTCTTATATTCACATGACAGTTGATATCAACACTTTCCCTTCAAAAGATCTCCATGGGAGGAAGCACGTATGTCCACATTGAGGGTCATTGAAAAAGGAGATCTAGTGTTATTAGTTCTATAGGAAATGAGCATATAGATAGATCTTAGCAGCATTCAAGAATCATATTTTGAGGGTTTTATGATGAATCTGTAGTGATTGTGTTATTACTGGACTAGTGAATGAAGCAATACATGAAGGGGTAAACAATTGAGGAAAACGAGTGCTGGGCTTGGACCAATCAATGATGACTCCTAGAGTGGGGGTTCGGTCTGAATCCAAAATTGTGATTAATTCCCATCTTGAAATTGGTGGCCTATTGAGAAAAAGGCAGAAGGTAAACTCTTTAGGAAATGAACTCAGGAATGGATAAATAAGTACATAAATGAATAAAGATAAGGAGGGCCACACAGAGACCAATTATGGAATTATGCAATAAAGCAAAGATTATTATTAGTGCGTGTTGGAAACATGGGGTTCTGTAGATGAACAGATTAGAGCTCTGAGCCCTTCCACGGGGACAATCCAGAGATAACCAAGAGTCCAGGTGGCTGATTTGATTGCTGGTTTTGCTGTTTTAATTATAAAAGAACAAGAAAAACAGTTTACATAAAGAGTTGCTTACATAGTTGTTTTATTGAGAGAAGGCCAAACACAAAGCAAAATTAGACTTTGTCATATGATCAGAGTTAAGATTAATCTATCTATATTCACTGAGTTTTATTTAAAAAACATCAAAAGAGGATTTAGTCAGTTACGTCAATAGGCTATGAGCATTAAGAAGGATATCCAGTGGTCTTATGCAGTACTTTGGTGTTTTTTCATTGATCTTGATAAATTGTTACAAGAGAATAAAGGAATGCATTTTATATATAGACTAGTTATTCAAAAGAAGCCCAAAGAGGGGCCAGGGAGGAACATGTGTCTGGAACCAGATGTAATGTGTACTCCGGATATATCCAAATATTGTCGAGATAAAGAAAGAGAACTCTGGGTTCCTCCCCATTTTGGCTAAGTACACATACAAAATTTATATGGAGAAATTATTTAGACAAATTTGTAAATAATCTATTTCATGCCTAATTATATACAGAAATCAATAAATGAATCGCTAGACATTATAACTCAGAAAAATCATGTGAATTGGTTAGAATATACCATGAAATAAAGATCTACATTTATCCAATGCTGCACAAGTGATTTCCATTATAAGCAATCACCAAGTTGTTAGATTTATGGATAGGGAGTATGTAGACACATATTTACGAGTGATAAAGTTTTGTAGTCTCACATTAGTATTCACTGTATTATTTAAAAATAAAAATTAAGTGAGGCAATAAATAAAGAGTGCCATTCTTGGGCAATGATGAGATGATTAAATGACCGAAGTTTATGTTAATAATTAACACTGAGAACCTAACTTCCGTTAGAGAAAACTTGTTGAAAGTCTACATTTTCACCAAGTGAACGTACTACAGATGATTTAATCATCATCTAGTGCTAAGGATCTTGGCTTTTACAAGCTTGGTGGGTAAGGACAGAACAGGGTAATGTAAGTGACAGGGTTTATGTTCTTGGGTTGGGAGGTTACTTTATGGGTGTCACTAAAATTTTCCAAAGTAATAAATGGGTGTATTAATAAATAAAACCAGTAACACCAACGTGGGCCAGAATTGGGATTTATGATTGATTAATTTTTTAGTTCTCTTAAAATTCAGTAAAAGAGATGCAGCTGTTTCCTTCATTTCCAGGGCTGCTAAACCTTGTGTTTCAGTTTTGCAGTGCATTTCAAGTACTGCTCAACTGGTAAAGAATTAGGGTATTAATTTTTTGACAGGGGAGCACACTGGAAGATGGACAGAATTGTTCTAGTTGTGGAGTGAGATTATGGATCCCTTAGTTATTCATGGCTTTGTCTTTAAATGAAAAGGGCCAAGCTAATGGACCAACAGGACTGATATGATGTAAGGGTGCTGATTAGTTTCTATGTGCAAAAAGCAAGTACTTAAGAATACTGCAAAAATGTTGTCTTTTAGCACAATGGGAAGTGGGCATATATAGACAGCTATTAGTGATAGTCAAAGATGTTGTTCTTGGGGATTCATGAGGATGGATGATATTATTAGTGAATCGTTATATAAAGGAATAAACAACACATAAAAAAGGAAGAAAAAGATGTTCAAAATAGACTAATGATGCGTATTCTGAGATGTGTGAGTCAAGGATTTTGATGAAGCTTTGTAACTTTGAGATTCATTAGAAAACATAAATCTTATTTCCTTAGTGGAAAAGGGGCTTGCAGTGAAAGTCAGGAGGAATCAAAGATGCGTTTCCAGAGCTTTATTTCTTAGTGTCTGTGAAATGTATCCTAAGTGAAGCGGTGCAAGAATAAATGAAAAAGTGCAAATGAGTGATGTCCAATGATTCAGGTCAGCAGTGAGCAAGGATTACTCACATATTATTTCCTGAAGTACTAATCATAACCTAAGTAGATCCGGTCTTACTTAACTGTTTTCCATATAGGAGATATTCTTTTACAAGGATCCATGGGGCTTTTGGATTGGTGTTGGCTAGTTGGTTGTTAGGTTATTTAGGAGAGGAACAAACCATTCACATTAAAAATAATTGTTTAAATAAGTGTCTAATTGAAAAAAGGCCAAACATAGCTAAGTATTGAGAATATGTTAGTATATGTGATCAAATCCCTGTTTACTGTCTATTACTTTAAACGAAACAAGAAAGGCTCTAACCAGTTGTCTGTGGAGAATGAGTGTATGGAAAGATACTAGTGCTAGTCAGTATGCTCTTTCAGGGTCCTCGCTTGAATTCATTTTGAATGTGTTGTTAAAAGTAAATGAGTGAATGAGTTCATATTTTGGTCAGTTATTTAAAAGAAGCTAGTACATGAGCCAGTGAGGAGCAGGTGTCCTGAAACAAAGGTAACGATAAACTATTTTCAATGAAAAAGTGATTCTTGTCTTATCAAATTATTCTTGGAGTATTTACATAAGAAAAAAAATAAAAGTCAATGAAAAATTAAGGTAAATATTCCACCAATATTTCACAGCCTACTCTAAGCAATGCGTGAATGTGGTCCTTTAAAAAAGATGAATGAGGCTGTAAACTGTGTGGTTAGGGAGTATATAGATCAACAGAATACCAGTTACATGAATTATTCTTGCGTTAGGTGCTGGATTTAACAGCATTTGCTATATTAATTAAAAATTAAGCAGTAAACAAGTCAATATATAAAAAAATCTATAACAAGAATGTGACAGGATCCAAGGTTTATGATTACTTTAGTACCTTGTGACTCCAGCTTGTTTAAAAAAGTTAATTTATCCTATTCCATTCTTTATAAAAGTGTGCATCTTATATCACGGAATGAAAGCACCATCGCTGATTTAATTGTTCAGTAGTCTTAAGAGTTTAATTTTTACCTCTGGGTAGGTTATTGAGGAACTTCCCTGTAGCTCAGATGGAAAAGAATCTACTTGTAATGCAGTATACCTGGGTTTGATCCCCAGGTTGGGAAGATCTGCTGGAGAAGGGAATGGCAACCCACACCAGTATTCTTGCTTGGGAATTCCCATGGGCAGAGGAGCCTGGCAGGCTACAGTTCACGGGGTCACAAAGAGTTGGACATGACTGAGTGACTGAGCGCACACAAGTAATCGAGAGACTTTGGTGGACGACAGTGGTCAAAATTCATGTCCCTGGGTAGCGAGATTTGTTCATCCTGACATTATGTCAAAAGAAAAATAACCAAATATGTAAAATCGAAGAAGGCCATGTGTCCGACTCTCTGCGACCCTATGGACTATAGCTCCTCTGTCGTGGGATTTTCCCAGCAAGGATACTGGAGCAGCTTGCCGTTTCCTCCTCCAGGGGCTCTTCCTGAACCAGGGATTGAACCTGTGTCTCCCGCATCATAGATAAATTCTTTACTTCAGAGCCACTGGGAAGACCACAGGATGCCATGCAGGGCCAAAAGTGGTAATTAACCAGGTGTTATGAGTAACCTGAGGTCCATTAAAAATGATGGAGAACTTTTATTCATCTTCAGTGTTTTTAGTATTATATTTTATTTTATACCATGGTTAATTTAAACCTTTCATCAGTGATAAAGAATAGGTCATAACTCCTTGAAAGGGGAGTAGATAGGATGAGAGAATATAGTATCAATGTCCTCATTGTGAGATAGGACACTTGGTGGTAGATGATTGTATGATATCAGTTTTTTTAATTGTGTAAGAAATTACCCTACAACTGAGCAACTGAAGACAACAGTCAATATATGTTATGCATCACATTTCCTATGGGGCAGGAATCTAGAGAGGATTAGTGGGCAGTTTTGATTTAGGGTCTTTTGTGAATTTGCGGTCAAGATGTCAGGTAGGATTGCAGATATGTGAAAGCTTGGGCCAGAGGATCTGTCTCCATGAGTCACTCAGAAGGCTAGAAAGTTCGTGCTGGTCGTTGGCAGGGAGACCACAGTTTCTTTATACATGGACCTCTCCTCAAGATTGCTTGAGTGTCCTCACAACATGACAGCTGATTCCCCAAGAGCAATCAATACAAGAGAAAGGGAGGCAGAAAGCTCAATGTATGTATAATTAAGATTCAGAGGTCATACACTGTCGGCCTGTCGAGTATTTTATTGGGTTTAGAGGCCAGGCAGGGTTTAATATGGGAGGAGACTGCAAGGCTACGAGTACTAGGAACCAGGAATCCTTGGGTGCCGTCTTGGAGGCTGACTACCATATGTACCATCTTTAAAACATGGAAGAATTACGTGAATGAAGGACAGGCATAGTAGATAAAGTATAAATATGGGATTGGCATGAAGCAAGTAAGCTGATAATCTTTGTGTATAATGTTGTGATCTGCTGCAAAAAAGATGTAGCATCTTAGTTTTATGAGAAAGAAGCCTATAGATAGACCTTAGTAATATTCTAGGATATTGTTTTTAGGGTTTTTTGAATTTTATACATTGACTTTATTATTATTAGTGACTTAATTAGGGGATCAGTAAACAAAGGTACGCATGAATTGAAAGGTGCAAACTTTGAACCAATGCATATCTGAGGTGTGTGTGAATAAATGATTTGGTTAAACCCCATATCTCTGAGGTCAGAGACCTAGTTAATGCCTGTACAACAGAAGTTAATGCTCAGGATTTTGTTCTCAGGAAATTAATATTCATAGGTCTGGATGGTCTTACTATAAGCAAATTAATGAATGAGTGAGTATATCTATATAGAAGACAAGGAAAGCCATATGTGGTCCAATTATGAGTGTTTAATATATTTTTGCTATTAATACATTTCTAAAGTGCTCAATTCCAATGTAAATATATTTGGATAAATAGCATACAAAGATAAATACCTGGAAATCAATGTTGTGCCTTATTTGAGAAGTGCTGACTGCTTATTGAAAATAAGAAGGTAGGATCTAATTGGTTATGTCTGGGAGTAATGACGGAGAAGGTGATGGCAACCCACTCCAGTACTCTTGCCTGGAAAATCCCATGGACAGAGGAGCCTGGTAGGCTGCAGTCCATGGGGTCGCTAAGAGTTCGGCACTACTGAGCAACTTCACTTTCACTTTTCACTTTCGTGCATTGGAGAAGGAAATGGCAACCCACTCCAATATTCTTGCCTGGAGAATCCCAGGGACAGGGGAGCCTGGTGGGCTGCCATCTATGGGGTCGCACAGAGTCAGACACGACTGAAGCGACTTAGCAACAGCAGCAGCAGCATATACTGTTGGTAAAAATGTGCCATGAAAGAAGTGTTTAAATGAATCCCATCCTGCACAAGTGACATCTACTATTAGGAAAAATGCTCTAGATTCTTTTTCTAAAAACATTTTATTAAGGTATAGGTGATTTTTACAATATTGTGTTGATTTCTGCTGTACATCACAGTGATTCAGTTACATATCTATCTATATACATACATATACATTCTTTTCCATTATAGTTTATACGTTGATAGATTCTTACCGTGTTGGGAGAGAGTGCACTGTGGGATTCTTGTAATCACCATTTCATATTCTTGTGTTGAGTTCTAGATAAGTCAATAAATAATATGCTAGCCATTCTGGGCCCTTTGATTAAAATGTGTCATGAATCAAAGTTTATGATTGATCTAGTATCGTCTTACTAATATTCCTTGAAAAATATAAATTATAGACTCAGATTCTTTCTAAAATCCACT
Organism: Ovis canadensis; assembly: GCF_042477335.2. Classification (NCBI taxonomy): domain Eukaryota; kingdom Metazoa; phylum Chordata; class Mammalia; order Artiodactyla; family Bovidae; genus Ovis; species Ovis canadensis. The sequence continues at coordinate 79,229,362 of NC_091262.1, forward strand.
ATTAACTCCACACAATGGATCCACCACACTTTTGACTTAATTATTCTCCATTGGTGCAAATCTTGGCATCATTTCTGTGGGTCAGAGTGCTAAAACAGATCTAAGTAATAGTAGAAGTTCTAGATTTGGTTCATGCTTATTTCAGAAAAATAAAAAGTTCCAGGCCTCAACCAGTAATAAGAATGTATTATGAACAAAAATAAATTAGATTACTCCAATTCAACCTAAGTTAGGCTGTGAAAGAAAATAAGATGGAGGACGTTTTCATTTGCTTCAGAGTAGATAACTATTCCACTTTCCTTTTGTACCATAGCTAATTTAAATGTCCTCAGGTGACCTTGGCTACTGAGTCTTCAGTGAGAGCACATAGGAAGATGGTAGAGATCGCCAGGGTTCCAGCTGTGGAGTGGGGCTTCCCTGGTGGCTCAGACGGTAAAGCGTCTGTCTACAATGCGGGAGACCCGGGTTCGATCCCTGGGTTGGGAAGATCCCCTGGAGAAGGAAATGGCAATCCACTCCAGGACTGTTGCCTGGAGAATCCCATGGACAGAGGAGCCTGGTAGGCTACAGCCCATGGGGTCGCAAAGAGTCAGACACGACTGAGCGACTTCACTTCACTTCACTTCAGGGTCGTTCAGTCTACTATATTTAACATGGGACAAATTAAATGAAAGGGAGTAAGCGTGGATCAGCAATGAGTACAGAATTTCCAAGAAATGAAGACGCTAATAAATCTGTGTGTGACACTGAGATTTGTAAGTTGATCTTAGAAGTTTCAGAAATCTTAATTTTGACATTTTTCCGTGTTGACTTTCTTATCTTGACTTTTCTGTGTTGACTTTCTTGGTAGTGAATCAATGAATGATTCAGTCAGTAAAGGTGCAAATGAATGAAGGAGTATAATGCCAAGCCTAGACCAATGATGAGTATCCTGGGGTATCTGAATCCAGAATTTTACTTTACTAAGCTTTATAGCTCCAAGATCTATTAGAAAAAGAAAATACCCCATTAACTCTGTGGGACATGATCATGTAGCAGAAGTGAAGAAGTATCATTCTTATTCTCGGTCTGTTGAGGTTCTCGCTTATAGATTATATTTTAAGTAAATCAATGTGTGAATATAATATGGAAATGAATGAAGACAAGGAAGGCGCTGAAAGGACCAATTATGAGAGGACGTAATTAAATAAGGAACAAGACTAATACCATTTGGAAGTGCTGAGTTCCAATAAAATTAAATAGATCAAAGCTCTTGTACTTTTGAGTAAGAAACAGAAAAGACAATTTCATGTGAGAGTCGATGTGGCATTTGATGAAGAGCAGATTTTTATGTCTCTGTTATTTTTTGCGCCTTGCTCCCTTTTCCCGAAAGGCATTATTTTTTAAGAGCAGTTTTAGGTCCGTGGTATAATTAAGCGAAATGTACAGGGATTTCCCACGGGCGCCCTGGCTCTCTACATGTGTATCACCTCTCCTATTATCAACATCCCACACCGGAAGGTACATTTATTACAACTGATGGACCTTCACTGACACATCACTTTCACCCAAAGTCCACAGTCAACTTTAGAGTTCACTCTTGGCTGTAAATTCAGTGGGTTCGGACAAATATATTGGGTTCGTGAGAAAGTTTATGTTTCTCTGTACCATTTTATGGAAAAAACTAAAGGAACTTTTTGGCCAACCCAATATAATGACATATATCTGCCATTGTGGTATCATTCAGAATATTTCGCTGCCCTAAAAATCCTCTGTATCACTTCATTTTTCTCTCCCTTTAACCCTGGCAACTTCAGCATTTGGTAGTGTTGGAATTATACCATACATAGCCACTTCATATTGTCTTTTTAAATTTAGTCATACTAAATTTGAGGTTCTTTCATGCCTTTTTACGGAGAAGGCAATGGCACCCCACTCCAGTACTCTTGCCTGGAAAATCCCATGGGCGGAGGAGCCTGGTAGGCTGCAGTCCATGGGGTCGCTGAGAGTCGGACACGACTGAGCGACTTCAGTTTCATTTTTCAGTTTCATGCATTGGAGAAGGAAATGGCAACCCACTCTAGTGTTCTTGCCTGGAGAATCCCAGGGATGGAGGAGCCTGGTGGGCTGCCGTCTATGGGGTCACATAGAGTCGGACACGACTGAAGCGACTTAGCAGCAGCAGCATGCCTTTTTATGACTTTGATAGCTCATTTTAGTGCTGAATAATCTTCCATTATTTTGATGTAAAACAGTTTATTTATCCATTTTCCCACTGAAGGATGTGTTGGCTGCTTCCAAGTTTTGCCAATTACGAATAAAGCTGATATAAATATCCATGTGGAGGTTCCTATATGGACAAAAAATTTCACCTCCTTGGGGTAAATACCAAGGAGTGTGATTTCTAGATAGTATGGTAAGAATATGTTTAGTTTCATAATAAACTGCCAAATATCTGCTCTAATAGGTGTGTAGTGATGCTTCATTGTTTTAATTTGCATTTCCCTCATGACGTGTAATGTGGAGTGTCTTTTCATATGTTTATTTTTCATCTGTTTATCATGTTTGGCGAGCTGTCTGTTCAGATCTTTGATTCATTTTTTAATCAAGTTGTTTATTTTCTTACTGTTGATTCTAAGGATTCTTTGTAAGTTTTAGAAAGAGTCATTTATTAAACATGCCTTTTGCAAATAGTTTTCCCCTAGTCTATGGCTTGTGTTTTGTTCTTTTGAAAGTTTCTTTGCAGAAAAGAAACTTAATGAATTGCAGCTTATCAATTATTTCACATAATGTGTCTTTGGTGTTGTATTTTAAAAACGTCATTGTCAAACAAGATCAGCTGGATTTTCTCTTATGTTTTGTTCTTGGGGTTTTATTGTTTTTTATTTTTCATTTAGGTCTATAATCCATTTCGAGATAATTTTCAGGAAGGGTGTAAGACCTGTGGCTGTAGTTCTTTTTTTTTTTTTAAATGTGGACATCCAGTTGTTCCAGCACCACTTATTGAAAAGGTTACCTTTGTTCCATTGTATTTCCTTTGATCCTTTGTCAAGGATCAGTTGTCCATATTTTTGTGGGCCTTATTTCTGGGCTCTCTTCTGTTCCATGGATCACTTTATATGTTCTTTGACCGATACCACACTGTCTTGATTATTGTAGCTTTATAGTAAATCTTGAAGTCAGGTGATGTAAGTCCTCCAACTTTGTTCTTCAATATTGTGTTCACTATTCTGTTTTTTTGGGCCTGTTCATATAAACTTTAGGATCACAGTGTTTACAACCACAAAACACCTGCTGGAACTTTAATTGGAACTGCCTTGAATCTACAGATCAAGGAAAGAGCTGGCATTTAGATAGTATGAACTCTGCCTATCCATGACCATGGAATACCTTTACACATATTTAGTTCTTCTTTGATTATTTTCGTCTGAGTTTTGTAGATTTGTGCATATAGTTTTTGCACATATTTTGTTAGATTTATACATATTTCATTTTTTGGTTGTCAAAATTTTGAATCCCACTTGTTCATGGCTATTATATAGGAAAGTGATTGACTTTTATTTACCTTGTATCCTGCAGCCGTGCTATAATTGCTTGTGAGTTCTTGTTAGTTCTTTTGTATTTTCTACATAGATGACCATGTCATCTGTTAACAAAGACAGTTTTATTTCTTCTTTCACGAATAGTATACTTGTTGTTTCTTCTTCTCTTGTTATGTTTGCTATAACTTCTTATATAATATTGAAAAGAAGTGTTGAGAGAGAACATCCTTGCTTTGATACTGATATTAGTGGGACAGCTTCAAATTTCTCATTAGTTATGATATTAGCTATAGGTATTTTTTTTTTGATAGGTAAAAAGTGGATTTATTCAGATTCAGAGAGAAGCACCCTCCACAGAGTGTGGGCCCTTGCAGAGAGTAAGGCCTAGCTTTAGGTATTTTCTTAATAGATCTTAATTGCCAAGTTGAGGAAGTTCCTTTCTATTTCTAGTTTGCTGAGAGTTTTTTTTTTATCATGAATATTATGTTTTATCAGATGCTTTTTCTGCTTCTATTGATATAATCATGTGGGTATTCTCCTTTTGATCACATACCCTTTTGATGTGATGTGCATGATGGGATTAAATCCAGTGGATCATACTGTATTTCTTTTTATACATTATTGGATTCATTTGCTCATATTTTGTTGAGGATTTTTGCACCTATGTTCATTAGAGATATTGTTCTATAGTTTTTTTGTGTGTGTGTTAATATTGCAGTAATGCTGGCTTCATAGAATGGGTTAGGAAATTTTTCTCAACTTTTATCTTCTAAAAGAGATTTTAAGAGAATTGGTATAATTGTTTTCCCTTAAATATTCTGATAGAATTCACCAGATAACCCACCTAGGGGTGGTGCTTTCTGATTGGGAAGATTGTCGTCGTTTTTTGGTCGCTCACTTGTATCCGACTCTTTGCGACCCCATGGACTGCAGCACGCCAGGCCTCGTTGTCCATCACCAGCTTCCAGAGCTTGCTCAAACTCATGTCCATCGAGTCGGTGATGCCATTCAGCCATCTCATCCTCTGTCGTCCTCTTCTCCTGTCTTTAATCTTTCACAGAATCAGGGTCTTTTCCAGTCAGTCAGTTCTTCACATCAGGTGGCCAAAGGATTGGAGCTTCAGCTTCAGCATCAGTCCTTCCAATGAATATTCAGGACTGATTTCCTTTAGGATTGGCTGATTTTATCTCCTTGCAAGTCCTAGGGACTCTCAAAAGGCTTCTTCAACACCACAGTTCAAAAGCATCAATTCTTCGGCGCTCAACCTTCTTTATAGTCAAACTCTCATACAGACTACTGGAAAAACCATAGCTTGGACTAGTCAGACCTTTGTTGGCAAAGTCGTGTCTCTGGTTTTTAATTCGTTGTCTGGGTTTGTCATAGCTTTTCTTTCAAGGAGTAAGCGTCTTTTAATTTCATGGCTGCAGTCACTGTCCGCAGTGATTTTGGAGCCCAAGAAAATAAAGTCTGTCACTGTTTTCATCATTTCCCCATCTGTTTGCCATGAAGTGGTGGGGCCGGATGCCATGATCTTATTTTTTAGAATGTTGAGTTTCAAGCCAGCTTTCTCACTCTCCTCTTTCACCCTTATCAAGAGGCTCTTTAGTTCCTCTTCACTTTCTGCCATAAGGATGGTGTCATCTGCATATCTGAGGTTATTGACATTTTTTTTCGCAGTCTTGATTCCAGCTTTTGCTTCATCTAGCCCAGCATTTTACATGATATACTTTGTATATAAGTTAAATAAACAGGGTGACAATATACAGCTGTGGGCACATTTGAGGACAGATCATGTAAGAAGCGTTAGGATTGACCAGATTGTATTCTCTAAATTTTATTAACTGAAACATAATCTAGTCAGTTATGTTTATGACTAATAACTGGATAGACAGATGTTTGTGTCATTCAGAGTTTATTTTCTTTCTCTTCATAGATATTGATGTATTGTTATAATTGAACGAATTAAAAAAATGTTATCTTAATAGTTTGAGCTTTTGCTACTGATGTTATAGAAAGAAAAAATGACTTTCTTCATATGATGGACATATGGTTTAATCATTCCTTGAGTAGTTACATAAATAAATAAATGAACATATAAATTGAATTAAGCGGAGTCACCACTGAGAATGTGAAATTAGGATATTTTACGAGATTGTGGGTATTTTCTTTCTTTTTTTTTTTTTTTTTTTAGTTTAAATTGACATATAGTTAATATATGGACTTCCTTGGTAGCTTAGCTGGTAAAGAATCCACATGTAATGCAGGAGACCCCGGTTTGGTTCCTGGGTTGGGAAGCTCTGCTGGAGATGGGATAGGCTACCCACTCCAATATTCTTGGGCTTCCCTGGTGGCTCAGCTGGTAAAGAATCTGCCCACAATGCAGGAGACCTGGGTTTGATCCTTGGGTTGGGAAGATCCCCTGGAGAAGCGAAAGGCTACTCACTCCAGTATTCTGACCTGGAGAATCCAATGGGCTGTATATTGCTTCCATATCTTGGCAATTGTAAATGATACTGCTGTTAATACTGATGTACATGCATCTTCTTGAATTAGTGGGTTTTTTTTTCTTCTAATATAAACCCAGGAGTGGAATTGTTGGATCATATGATCATTATATTTTTGTTTTTTTTGAGAAACCGCCACACTCTTTTCCACATTTTACATTCCTGCCAATAGTATATGAAGGTTTCCTTTTCTCCACATCCTTGGCAATACTTGTTATCTGTGTTCTTTTTGATAGTGGTCATCTGACAAGTGTGAGGTGATATCTCATGTAGTTTTGATTTGCATTCGTGAGGCTGAGCGGTTTTTCTTGTGCCTGTTGGGTACCTGGCATTTTCTCTTTGGAAAAAAATTAAGTTTTTCTGCCCATCACAATTTTTTTTAAAATATTGAGCTATATGAGCTGTTTGTATGTGTTGGATATATACCCCTTATTGGATGTATTTAAATGTACCCAAATAAAGATTTAAATGTACCCAGTCCTGCAAAAGTAGCACCATTAAAATTATCTTTTTTCTGTTAAACTGTTAAAATATAAAGCTAGTTTTGATAAGTGTCTTTCTTATTCTTATGTGGTGGTTTTAAATTAGAAAGGCTTGAAGTTCGTACCTACCTAGTTCCACAAAGCTAAATTACTTTTAAATTCTAGTTTAATTCTCCCATTTCCTCCACAGAATGAACATAGGACAGCGCACATTCATTTTCCAGGAAGCAAAATCTAGGCAGCTAGCTTTGTGGGTTAAGAACATAGAGAGAAATAAGTAAGGAAGACTTGAACTTCCTATCCTTGGACAGGATGATTTGTTCACAAACATTTCGTGGTTATTTCAAAAGCATCAACGTGTGTATACAGGAAATAGAAATCTCAAATATGGACCAGTGACGGGAATATGGTATGAATCAAAAATTATGTTTAGTCTAATTCAGCATAACTGAGGCAATTAAAAAAAGAGAGCAGTCATTTCATTCATTTTTAGAACTATTTTATATTACATTTGGGGGCTTCCCAGGTGGCTCAGTGGTGAGTCCACCTGCCAATTCAGGAGGTGCATGAGAGGTGGGTTGATCACTGGGTCTGGAATATCCCCTGGAGGATGAAGTGGCAGCCTGCTCAGTGACTGAGCGTGCGGGCGTGCAGCAGTACATTGTATGTTCCTCCACAAACCATGCTGGTAGCACTGGCTAATAACGTGTGGCCCTCCACAAGCCCATGGAAGACCCTGTGTTTCAGAAGTGATTAAAGATGCTGACTTCACCACCCCTTTCACTGAACCCTCTGTAGAACATGGGCAATTAAATAGAAGAAGCACCCAAAATGATCAGTGTTGAATATGAATTTTGTATGAATTATGTTCACTGATCACGCATGTTTTCCGAGGTCCATTATAAAAGGAGATTTTGTTCCTGGACTTTTATAATTGTGTTGTTATTCATGGATCAATTAAGAAGTAAATACAGAAAGAAAAACGTGTCTGGATCGATGATGAGTTCCATGGGGTATCTGAAATAGGAGTTTTGATTAAACCTGTAAGTGATTCTGAGGTCCATCATAAAGACACGTGGCTAAATTATTCCCTCTGTGGGACAAGAGTGCTTGGTACCTTGCGTTTGTACTTTTGTGGTTCTTGGGGATGGATTGTATTTTTATTATAATATTGACCCATAGATTAAAAATATGTCAATAAATTTTAAAAAAATATCATGTACCTATTATTAAGGAATATAATAAAACATGGATTGTTATTAAAATCTAACTGAGACTGTTTACTGTACATTAACAGTAAAGGACCTTACTGTTCGGGAAAGAAGTGTATATATATCTGGTCATCTGTATATAACAGTTTTTGTTCCGTGTTGGTGCTACATTTCTGGGTGGTTGTGGTATTAAGGAAATGAAAATGCATTAACTTGTATAAATTCTTGTTTAAGTAACCACATTTAATTAAGAGACAGAAACCGGTGGTGAGAATGTTTTGTAAGACAACACTTCTAATTAACCCAATCCGTTTTTTCATTGATTTTTATTAAAAGAATAAAAATGAAACAAGTCGTTTCTCCTCAATGGCAATGGCTATATAGATAGACAAAAATTTTGTTCAGTGGTCTTGTCTAGTGGATAAGATCACAGATATTGATATATCTGTATAAGAGGAAGAGGTTATAATTTTATATCTTGATCCTCTTTTAAAAGGTCAGCAAACTACATACCAATTTGAACCCCTGTTTTGGTATCAGGATACTGATCCGTCTTGTTTTCTGAGTTAGATATTCTAGGGAAAATTCTAAGCTCGTCTACTTTTTGAAAGACATGCTTGAGCCTTTCCGTGGCCCAGTGACTTGATTCCGGGTTGGTGTCTAACCATTTTGAGCTCTCTTTAGAAAAATAAAGGTATGATAGTATTATTCTCTGAATAACACAATAAATCAGTAAGTGAATGAATCCCTAAATACACATAGTGGTGAATAGGTGAGATTGTCTGATGAACAAAATACGTCCAATTCCATAGAAGTTAAGTCCAATAAGGTGATCCTGGGCTCTTCCTGTGTAAGTAGCAGGCAAAGTAAGATGTCTCTGATGGTAGTTTGTTGAGCAGTGAATTCAGTGGTATTCATATTATTTGACTGCCAAACTTACGTAAATGAAAGAGTACCCTTCTTAGGAAAATGATGAGAATATGATATAAAGTGAGTTTATGATTAATCTAGTCCTCCCTACAAATATCAATTTTAAAAAAGCTAACTCTATTTTTAGAGTTGTTAATAATAGGCTTTTTTTCCCCCTTTATAAAATGAACACCACACAGCTGACTTAATCAGCTTTAATGGTGAAGACCCTGGCTATTACTTCTGAGACTAAGGAGCTTAAAGACTGAAATAAGGAAATATCAGTGTTGGTGTTCTAAGCTCCGATGGGGATTATTAATGGGATCCCACTGAATTATTTCAATAAAATAAATAGTCAAATAGCACATGAAATTAAGGAATGCCAATTATGAGCCCATGATTCGAATGTGTCATAAATTAACATTTATGATTAATTCAACTCAGCCCCACTAGGGATCATTCATTACTAAAGGGATGCAAGGAATTTCACATATTTTCAGAGCAGTATTATATTAACTTCCTACTTAATATTCTGGCCACATTTGCTAAATCCATTTCTTAATTGATTAAGATTCAGTTGTTAACTGTTTGAGGCTGGAGTACTTTGGAGGACGGCAGATGTCTTTTTTGTTGGTTGTGGGCTAAGATCATAGGGCTGTTCCTGTTGATCACCAGCTTTAATATCAGGACAAATCAAGTGGAAAAGGAGCAGGTGGGCACTGATCTCAAGGAAGGGACCGATAGGAAGGAAGTTTGCTGATTAACCCCTGTGTGCAAAAACAGAGCCTTATTGTGAAAAGTGATTGAGTCCTTTCATGCTACATTAACAGGGCCACGAACAGCCCTTGGTTGTGTTCAAGGCTTTGTTCTTAGTTTTGTGTCACTGCAGATTATTGACTGTGTAATTATTGTTCGTGAATCTGTGAACGAATGAATTAGTTCAGGAAGGGATATGTGGATTAAGAAATAGAAAGTTATGCCTGGATCAGTGATGGCTATTGGTGGAAGTGAATGAATTAATAACATTGAGTGTGCCTTCTGTGTAACTCCGAGGTCCATTCTGTGTAGAGAATCAGTCAATATTCTTTGTAGAAATTAAGTAGTAGGAGAAGATGGGGAAAGACAATGTGGATTTTCTTGGGCTTTTGTGGTTCATGGATGTGGATTATATTATTGCAAGTGAATCAGCAGATGAATAAAGAAAGAATTGTACATCTGAAATAGGAAGAGACCTGCTCCTGGAACAGTTAGTAGAATGGAATAAAATAAGTGTTAATACTAATAAAATCTTGAAGTAAAATGGACAGGTTTAATTTGTAGTCCTCTTTCACATGGAATGTGGTCAAATGATTTGAGTTTTGGTACAATGCTGTCTGGTTTTTTTTTTTTTTTCTTTAAGAAAGGAAAAGGTGTTAGCCTATAACTATAAAAATAGTTATAGTTATTTTTCTGGTGTTTACTGCTAGATTCAGTGGTATCCATCATATTTTTCAAGTAACCATAACTTAGAGGCTTCCCTGGTGTCTCAGATGGTAAAGAATCCACCTGCAATGCAGAATACCTAGGTTCAGTCCGTGGGTCAGGAAGATCCCCTGGAGAAGGGCATGGCTACCCACTCCAGTATTCTTGCCTGGAGAATCCCATGGACAGAGGAACCTGACGGGCTACAGTGGATAAATTGAAAAGAGTCAGACGAGACCGAGTGGCCTTACTAATCATGAACTTAACAGATGGGTATTTGTAATCATTCAGTTCAGTCACTCAGCCATGTCTGTCACTTTGCGACCCCATGGACTGCAGCCCACCAGGCTTCCCTGTCCATCACGTACAGATCTCAATCTGGGGCTTGGTGGTGGACTGAATAATGTTTATTATATTATTCATAACTAAAAATTCAATCCTGGATTAGTAAAAAATTGATTTTGAGCCAAAGTTTATTGTTATCTAGTTCTGCCTAACAATCATTAAAAAAATAAAATCAAAATCTATTCTAAATCAGCTGTTTTCCTCCCCAGAGTCAACATAGGACAGCTGATTTAATCACTTAATAAAGAATTTTTATCGTGAGCAAGTAGCATAAAGTCTAATATAAGTAAGTCCCTTGGTTCACATTCTTTGTTTGAATAGTCTATTCATGAGGGTCAGCCGAAGAATTCCAAAGTAATAATTATGTACTACATACACGAAATATATAAAACACTTCTAGTATGGACCAGTGATGGGGATGTGTCACGAACCCCAAATTGTGTTTAAGCTAAACCAGTACAACTGAGGTCACTTTAGCAGAAGATAGTAGTGATTTAATTTAGTATTATCTTCTCTTTTCTCCACGGTTGCTTTCACCATCTGCATGTGGGTACAGGGGCTGATAACTTTGCCAGCAGCCTAGAGATGATTGCTGATGGTAGTTTCATTATGTTTTCATGGAACCATCTTTGACATACGAATGAATTAAATCAGAGAGGGCCACATAGGAAGGAATGCTGAATGTGGGTTTGATAGAAAGCAGGGATTTTTGAACCATCTGCATGTGTAGCTTTCAGTTCCATTACAGAAGAAATGTTGTTTTATTAGCTCTACAGGGCGAGAGCCTAAAGTTTCAGAATCTGATTTTTGGAATTTTGTGATTGTGTTTCGTGTGTGTATGTGTCTCAGAAAATTAATCAATACATGAAAAGAAATTTCCTAGCAGGGATCAGTGATGAATCTCATGGGGTTTCTCAAGCAAGAACTGTGATTAAGCCCATCTGCAACTCTGAGGTCCGTAACGGAGCATCTCATTATTCTCTTTGTGGGAAATGAACCCACCACACCTTCTTCTCAGGCTTTTTGGTTTAGGGTATGGATAGCTTTATTAAAATAAATTTAGCCTACGAATTAAAATATGGCAGTGATCAAGGAATAAGAGATATATGTGTCCAACTTTGTAAGGTATGTAATGAAACATCGATAATTCTGAAAACAGTTTTTTTAGATTCTTAATAGTCAGGGCTCTTGTCATTTTTGTAAGGAGCAGATGGTCATTTGCACAGAAAACTGAATGTTTTTGTTTTGTGTGGAGGCATGTTGCCAATCAATCATTTTACTAAGGAAAGAGAAATACATTTACATGAATAGTTTATTGAATAAACTGGGTAATTGGGAGGGAGAGCATGGAACAATGATGAGACTGTTTTATTCAACCACATTTGTGTTTAAGTCAGTTTTTTTATGCAATTTTATGTTGCATACAAACAAACATTAAAAGAACCAGTTTGCTATTCTTTTGGCTGATGACATGAGGACAAATGTAAATATTATCTAAGGTCCTTATCCAATGTGCGTGGGTCACAGATATTGAAGTATAATTATAAGTGATCAAATGTATACATCTGTATCTCAGTCACTTTTTCAAAAAGTCAGCCAATAGTACATCAGTGGAAGGCATGCAATTGGATGGAAAGATCCTAATTCATCATGTTTTACATAGCTGTTGTCCATGGGAAGATAAAACACTCTAGGCTTTTCCAGTGGTACACACAGACTTTGATAAATAATAGTGTTTCAGTTCTGTTTTGATGGTTATTTAAACTTTTTGGAATTCTTTTAGAAAAATAAAGAAATGGTCTTATTATTCCATGAGTAATTAAATAAAGGAATTAGTGAGCAAATTAATAAATTTATTAAGTAAGGTCAAGCTTGGACCCTTGGTGAGATTGTGCCATGAGTTGCCTCTCCCATGGATCCAGTTCCACACAATTAAAGTTCAGTGAAAAAGATGGTCTCAGCCCATCATGGGTAATATATACAGAGATATATTCTTAATAGTTATAGTTATTTTTCTGGTGTTTACTGCTAGATTCAGTGGTATCCATCATATTTTATAAAATAAAAGATTGCACAAGTTAATATATATAAAGTAGAGCTCTTTCCAAATGTTGAAAATAAGATGCAAGTCAAGGATTATGGTTACCTAATTAGTGATCACTTAAAGTGGATAATTGCAGATTGATTCTTTTTAAAATTTGCTTTTAACTGCTCAGAGCAAGCATTTTGCCAGATTTGATTATTCACTCATGGCAAAGATCTTGACTTTTACCTCTTAGATAAAGAGAGAAGAGATCAATGTAAGTAATAAAATTCATGTTCTGTTGGGGGCTTGGTCATGGGTATCCACTGAGATATTAAGGAATGAATGGCTACATACATCAACAATTCTAACGTGGACATGCATTGGTCAATGATTAAAATATGTTAGGAATATGACTTATGATTAATCCATTTCAGCGTGAGTGAATTTATTAGGACAAAAGGATGAAAAGCGTGTCACTCATTTTCTGAAAAGTTTCAGTTCACTTCAGTCCTTCAGTTGTGTTCGACTCTTTGCGATCCCATGGACTGCATAAGGCCGGGTTTCCCTGTCCATCACCATCTCCCCAGCTTGCTCAAACTCATGTCCATTGAGTCGGTGATGCCATCCACCCATCTCATCCTCTGTTGTCCCCTTCGCCTCCTGCCTTCAATCTTTCCCAGCATCAGGGTCTTCTCCAATGAGTCAGCTCTTCGCATCAGGCAGCCAAAGTATTGGAGTTTCAGCTTCAGCGTCAGTCCTTCCAATGAATATTCTGGACTAATTTCCTTTAGAATTGACTGGTTTGATCTCCTTGCTGTCCAAGGGACTTTGAAGAGTCTTAGTGTTCCACTTAATTTCTCTAACTCAAATTTAAATTTAAAATTTTTTTCAATTTTAATTTTCATACCACAGGGGATATAAACGCTATTGATATTGTTATAGACTATGAACCCATCAAGGAGGGGAATATACGAAAATGCAAAATTTTGCCTTTTTCTTAATCATGGTAGAAAATGAAAGTTCATTGTCCTATCTTTAAAATATGGATGCAAGAAGTCTAAGCATGGACCAATGGCTAACATGGAACTGATATGATACAAGGAAATGGATTAATTCATATTTTCGATGCTGGGCTGCATTGCACAAAAAGCTATTTCTCTAGCTCTGTGGGAAGTGAACTTTCACAAACATATTCATATCTTCAAGCATCTTGGTTTTATTTTCCTAATTCATGAACATTCTATTATTATCAGTGAATCAATGAATATGTCAAGAACAACATATCAAACAAAGACACAGAATACCAAGTCTGGATCGATGATGAGTATGCGTGGGGCATCTGAATACCATTTTGATTAAACCCAGTTTGTAACTCTGAGGTCCATTGTGTCTTTGGGAAATGTGCTTATAAAGGAAGTCAGAAATATTCAAGGATTGTGTTCTTGACCTTTTGTTGTTCATGAATATGGATGGTATTATTATAAGTAAATCGATGCATGAATAAATGAAGTAGAAATAAAGAGGAGAGCTACCCCTTATCCAGCTGTGAAAGGAGCTTATGAGCCAAAAATTATCGTTAATACATTTCTGAAAAGTGGAGTTAAGTAAGCTAGACTAAGGGTGCTCCTCCTTTGAGAAAGTGTAGATAGACATATGTGAATATCAGTGTTCTTGGTGGTGAGCTTCTGGCCATATGTCTTATTTTTAAAATATTCATATAATTTATTATAATAATACTTAATATAATAGATAAGATCAATAGTAATATAACAAATCGTGATAGTACAAAATATTTTGATAAATAGTTGTTTAATATAATCAATAGTGAAAAATAAGATACAAGTGATTAGATAGTTATTGAAACGTGGAAAATGTTTCAGCATGAGAGTTGTGAATCCTCTTGTGTTCACTGATATTTATTTTTAATCAAGTAGATGCATGTTGAAGATTTTTGTGGTAAGCAGATGGATAGATTTAGTGTCTCTCAGTATGTTTGTTAAGTGTCTTTAGGTTTCACCAATATTGGTGCCATTGTTACAAGTGAGTCAAAGCATAATTTCATATCTGTATTATTTAAAAGAGTAAAAACTGAGGGCCAGTGAGGAACACATGTAATATGTGAAGGAGCTCAGCTAATCTTGTTTTACTCCCTGGAAGTCCACTTAAAAAAAAAGATCCAAGCCCCGCCTTCTTCAGGGAAGGATAATATACACCCTACTCTCTAAACATATATTGCTATTAACGTTTAAATTCAAATAGTCAAAAATAAAAATTTAGTTTCTTAGTAACACTATGTGGCCAGTGCCTGCCATTTTTTAAAACTGGAGTATAGTTGATTTATGAGGGCTTCCCTGAAAGCTCAGTTGATAAAGAATCTGCCTGCAATGCAGGAGACCCCGGTTTGACTCCTGGGTTGGGAAGATCCACTGGAAAAGGGCTAGGCTACCCACTCGAGTATTCTTGGGCCTCCCTTCTAGTTCAGCTGGTAAAGAATCCGCCTGCAATGCAGGAAACCTGGGTTTGATCCCTAGGTTGGGAAGATCCCCTGGAGAGGGAAAGGCTACCCCTGCCAGTATTGTGGCCTGGAGAATGTCATGGACTGTATAGTCTTTGGGGTCTCAAAGACTCAGACACAACTGAGCAACTTTCACTAAAACTTTCAGTTGGTTTACAATGCTGTGTTAGTTTCACGTGTATAGCAAAGTAAATTAATTTTGTGTGTATATATTTCAGTTTTTAAGATTCTTTGCCCATACAGGTTATTAAGTAATACTGAGTAGAATTCCCTATGCTATATAGTATGTGTTTGTCAGTTATCTCTTTAATATATTGTAGTATGCATAATGGGCAGTGCTAACAGAGAATATTTCCATTGTTGGAGAAAATGTCATCAGTGAGGAAACTTGAATGTAGTGACATTTAGTGTTGAGTAGCAGATGACTCTATCTGTACGCATTTTACTTTTTAAAAAAGGTCTTGGAAGTTAAGTTGTCTTTAGAGCTATTTGGTGTTGTTCAGGTGCTCAGTCGTGTCCAACTCTTTGTGACTCTGTGATCTATAGCCCACTAGGCTCCTCTATCCATGGGATTTTCCATCCATTTATTAGAGCTATTTAATAATTAATTAATTAATAATTAATGAGTTAAAGTGTATGATATAGTCAAATTGTTTTTTAGAAGAATTTAAATTCATCAAAATCTCCCCCATTAAAAAGTTATCTGGCCTTTCTGTTTTGGTAGGGATATATAGACAAATTTTAATAATATAAGTCATATGCTGGGTGATGGATTAAAAGGTCTTCATAAAAACATTTTGAAAGTCTTTACCAGTTTATGTCACACTAAAAAGTAAGTCAGTAGATGCAAAGGATTCCTCTGTTGGATTGACTGAGGAAAATGTGGCAGAAACCAATGTTTCTGATTAATCTAGTAATGTAGAACTAACTTCTGTTTTAAAAATCCAAGTTTACACTTTTCATTCTTTAAAAAAATCTGTTTTTTTCTGTCTGATTGAACACTCCACATTGAATTGAGTTATTGTCCAATGATGAGGATGTTGGCTATTCTGTGGGTAAGGAGCAATGTAAGTAACAAAAGTTTCTTTTCTTGGTTTGTATGGTTTATTCATGTGTGGTCACTGAAGTAGTTCAATAGAATAAAAGGCTGTATGCATAAAACCAAGTCTAAGAACACCAAGTATGACCAGTAGGAAGAAGGTGTTATGGGCCAAGGAGCAGAATTAACACGTTTCAGTACCTCTGAGATTCATCTTAAAAAGAGATGGAATGCATTCAATTAACATTTTCAAAACTGTTATCTATTCCATATTATTTCAGCACCACAGTTGGTTTAATATTTCAATATTGTTAGAGACCCAGCCTATTAATTGTTTAGAGGAAACTCCTAGAAGGGGCAACTTATTGTGTGTGTTCCAGATGTAGGGTACATTGTGGTTTTCGGATAGTCATTACATCATGTTTAAAATCGATTGAATTAAATGTGTATGGCCCAGTTATGGCCCATTTTTTGTGATGGTCCCGGCATGATGCAAGGTTACACTTATATCTAGTCTGCAAACTCTGTCAGAAATCAGCCTAGAGGCAATGATCAGTTATAGCAAGGATCCCGTTCTGGGAGTTTGTGACTCATGGCATAATGGAGGTCTAAATTAACAAAGAAAAAGAGAGCGCTAAACCTGGACCAGCGATGAGATTGGAGGGTGTCTGAATCAAACATTTTGATTAAAGTGATATCTAACTCTGAGGTCCATCATTTACAAGTGGCCTTCTTCTTTTTTTTTTCCTTTATGGAAATAAGTATACAGCAGAAGTTCAGAATATTCAGATATCTGGATCACAGACGTCTTCTGGAGATAGATTGATTTTTACCAAAGTAAATGAATATATGAGTAAATGAAGAAATATAAACATGGGTAAATATAAAGAAAGCTGAGCATGGACCGGTTATGTGAGTATGTAACAAACATGGATTATTATTATACATTACTATAGCACTGAACAGAGAAGGACATGGCAACCCACTCCAGTATTCTTGCCTGGAGAATCCCAGGGACAGAGGAGCCTGGTGGGCTGCCGTCCATGGGGTCACACAGAGTCAGACACGACTGAGTGACTGAGCACAGAACAGCACACAGCCCTGAATTTTAGTGAAATATATTCATAAAATATGAGTCTTTTTCCCAAAGGAGTATGTATGCAGACATGCATCAGATTCAGTAGCATTGCTTGATGTAGGTAGGGTGCTAGTTGGTTGCTTTATTTAGAGAAGGGAAAATTACATAAATAAATGCTGATTAAGTAATTATCTAATTGAGAAAAGGATGAACATAGCTCATCTTCAGAATGTGCCTTATGAAAATGGTTATTGTTAATCCAAGTCTTTACAATGAGTTTTATAGGACTTCCCTGGTGTCTCAGACGGTAAAGCTTCTGTCTACAATGTGGGAGACCCAGGTTCAAGCCCTGGGTTGGGAAGATCCCCTGGAGAAGGAAATGGCAATCCACTCCAGCACTATTGCCTGGAATATCCCATGGACAGAGGAGCTTGGTAGGCTACAGTCTATGGGGTCGCAAAGAGTCGGACACGACTGAGCGACATCATTCATTCATTCATTCATTAAAAACAACAAAGCCACGTAGATTTTAAATCTCTATGGGTATTGAAATAGACATATGGAGATAATAAATATTATTCAAGTTTCTTATTTAATGTTAGTTCCTAAATATTGATGTCTTCTTACATATAAATAGATGAAGTTCTAATCACAGGCAATAGTTTAAAAGGAGGCAAACATGGCTCAGTAAGAAAGAAGAATACTGACTCATCTTTATGTATACCACTAATTCTCTCTTCCTAGTTTAGTATGAACATGTAGACGGGCACATGAAAATCAGTTCTATTTTGGGTTGTTTCCATTCTGGATTTCTGTCATTTTCTTTGTGTGTTTGCATATTTGAACATATGATCACATATTCCATGAATAATTCCATGCCAGAATAAATAGAACAGTGAACAGTTGAATTAATGTGTGAGTAGGGCCAAGCATAGACTTTGGTGAGAATATGCCATGAATGATAAATTCTAAATTCACCCATTTCTCTGCAAATTGAGTCCATTAAAAGGATCATCTAGGCTTTTACTTATGTGGGTAGGGGTCAATAGACAGGTATGAGCAGTAGTAGCAATTTTTCTTTTTGAGCGATGAACTCAACTGTGCTCATTGGAGTATCTGAAAGTATTAGTTAAACCAAGTAGTAAGAATGAGTGCCCCTCATGGGTCAAAGATGAAAATGAGACTTGAGTGGACTTCATGATTAACCTAGTGTCACACAGCTAATATCCTTTCAATCTGTCTACATCTGGACTGTTCCTTCTTTTGAACATTGGCGTTCGACCCTACAGAATGAAGGCTGGGTGCTTCAATCAGTCTTCTCTGAGGAAGATCTTGGCGGTTCCTTAGTGGGTAAGGATCCTAATGACTCAAATATAATAGTACTAGTCAAAAGATGTTGTCATAAGATTTTGGAGTGAATTTTTCATTAGACTTAATTGAATTATTTAGATTAGGAAAGTGCACGAGAGCTGGAGTAAGATGCATATGAAGCAGGGGTGTTCACTGATCCATACATACCTCAATGAAAGCCACTAGAAAAGAGGTTGCATCTGTTGAGAAAGATCTAGTTTATGCGAAAAGAGCCTGCATACAGATCTTGGTCATTTCTAAGGATCTTGTTCTTGGCATTTTTTTCTATTCACGGCCATTGATGTTATTTCTGTTGGTGGATCAGTGAATGGATCAATAAATAAAGGTATAAATGAAGTAAAAGATTATTTAGCCTGGATCGATGATGAGTACCCTGGGGTGTCTGAAGTCAAGGACTTTGATTAAACCCTGTAACTCTGAGGTCCATTGTAAAAAGATTCATTTCTCTTTGTTATCTCTATAGGAAATGAGCTTGCTCAAGGATTTAAAAATATTCAAGAGTTTGTTCTTGTGTTTGGGCTTCTTAGTATTGTATTTTCAGTAAATCAATGCATGAATAAATCAAGAAAGTATAAATGAATAAGGACAAAATGGTTTATTCCTGGTTCAAATATGACAGAGTATAATATAATATATGTAATATAAAAATCATTATTAATACATTTCTTAAGCACTGGGTTCCAGTAAAATAAATTGACTAAAGCTTACCACTTTGGGTAAAGAACATTTCCATAAGTGGATGTAAAGAGCTCATGCTCTATTTCTGGGCTGGTTTGTTAGTTTTTGTTTTATTAAGAGAAGGGCAAAGCTTTTACTTAATTATTGATTAACTATCTACCTAATAGAGAGAAGGCTTTATACAGGGATCTATGTTAAGAATATGTCACATGACCAGTTATGATTAATCGAATGATCTTTGTTACTTTTTAATTAAAAAAATTATCTAATCTTTTTCCTGTGCCTGATGAGCATATGGACAGGCATTAATACTGTCCTGATTCTTTTGTGTCACAAATATTAATGTTACTGTTATAAATGTATCAAGTAATAAGTTAATATTTTAATCAGTTACTTGGACCATTTGTTATGAAACAAGGAGAGTGATTAATCCACTTCTAACAATTGCTATCTAGATAAAGGAACTGGAGCTAGGCTCTTAAGTTTTGGAATGGTTGTTATATTTAGAGAGTATTTCTCTTCCTGGTTGTTGGTGTAGTTTCTTTAAGAAATGTAAGATAAAATGGCTCCATGTGTAGTTATATACATGAATACATTTATGAAGGTGCAAGAGGCATGGACAATCGCTGAGAATGTGCTTGAATCTAAGATTGAGATTACCTGAGTTCTTTCCACACAAGTTTCATTTGGAAAGGTGTTACAGCTCATGGGCTTCCCCCGTTGGTTAGACTGTAAAGAATATGCCTGCAATGCAGGAGAGCTGGGTTCAATCCCTGCATCGGGAAGATCACCTGGAAAAGGAAATGGCAACCCACTCCAGTATTCTTGTCTGGAGAATTCCATGGGCAGAGGAGCCTGGTGGGCTACAGTCCATGGGGCTGTGACACGATTTAGCAACTGAACAGCTATAGCTCTCACCCGACCGGATAGAGTGCATGCACACAGCCGCGTAATAGTCACAGCGCTTATTCTTCTGTCTCATGTTAGTTTCAGAGGTGCTCATTATATTCATTAAATTTAATACTTGGTTCAATCAATCATTATGTCATTCAGAGTTTTAATAAACAATAAGTACTAGCGTTTATGCCTCATCACTTGTTTAGTTGACTTGAGTTTAACTAAAAAAACCTGAATCTAGGTTGCCGTATTTTTCTACCTGCCTGTCTTATCTGTCTATTTTAATATTTGCTTTGTACTCTACAGAATGGATGCTCAATGATTCAATTAAGGACTGTAGAAACTTATGTAAGTAACAGCCAAAGTAATTGCTTCTGGTTTGGTGGTTTGTCATGGGTGTTAACTCTATTATTGAAAGGGATAAATGGCTACAAGTACAAATTAAATGAATGGAGGTCTTATGTAGGCCAATTCAGTACATCTGTGGTCAATTAAGAAGAAAAAAGGAAGACCATTTTATTTATTTTCACAGTTAATTACTCAATTAATTAATGTACAATGTATTATCAATTTTAATTTGAATCACAGTTGATTTAAGCCTCCCTCTATAAAGACATAGTTTTGTCACATAAGGCTATCTGTGCTTGAAAATCAAAGGAACTGTTAAATGCTCACTCAAGGACAGGGGTCTGAAATAGTTTAGATAAAATCAAACCCTGATTCTTTTCATATCACATATTGTGATCTCTAATCAAACACAAAGTTTTCCCACACTTAGTCAATTTCAAGATCCCTAAAAGAAAAACATAAGTACTGTATTTATTGAAAAAAATTTGTGTATAAATGGACCCAGAGAATTTAAACTTGTGTTGTTCAAGGGTCAACTGTATATCAATAAATAAAGAGTTTGAAGCATTGTCCAACTCTAGTAATGTCCCAGGAAGTAAGAGAATCTGTAAATAAATGTTAAAAAGACTAGTTCAGTTCAGAAAGTCATGTCTTTGGCTAATGATGCTATAGAAAGTACATGTAATAATTACTCTTCCTATTCTGGCTCAGTGTTAAGCTTGATGTTCACTTTCTTCAGGGAAACGTCAGTAAATATTAACCCTAATAAATAAATACCTAAGCTACTGGTGTAATGAAAGATGAAATGCATGGATTAATGAACATGATATCTTAGTTCTTTTCATTTTCTCTGCTTTGTACTCAGGGTGGGTGTGCCAAGCTAATTTAAAGATCTTTCCTGGTCAGGAGCTCTAGGTAAGAGTCAAAGTTATAATCTTATTTCTTGTGGTGATTTGTTTAGGATGTTAACTATAATATTAAAAAATAACAATATAATTTTAAAAGGCCAACCATAGCCTCCTAATACATTTGGAATTGACATGAACCATTATGTTGATTTATCAATATTTGCAACCGTGTACATAATCAGCAAAATGTAAATTCAGAAAAAAACCAAATGAGTCTATGGAAAGATGTTAGAGATACTTGAAGGTTTTGTTTTCCAGCATAGATATGTATTTTATAACAACTGCTTTATTATAAATGTAAGGCTAGAAGGCCTCCCTGGGTGGTGTAGTCAAACAGAATCTGCCTACCAATGCAGGAGACACAAGAGATGTGAGTTTGATTCCTGGTTCGGGAAGATCCCCTGCAGTAGCAAATGACAACCCACTCAGGAAATGGCAACCCGCTCCAGTATTCTTGCCTGGAAAATTCCATGGACAGAGAAGCCTGGTGGGCTAAAGTTCATGGGGTCACAAAGAATCGGACACAACTGAGCGATTGAGCGTGTAAGGCTAGAAATAAGAAACAAACAGTAAGTTAGTTAAAAAATAAATGCTTCAAGCACATTTCCTCCAGCTAGATGTTATAGATAATATAAATAATGGCCAGTATTTATTCTGCATTAGTAGAGTGTTCAGTGTGGTTTATTTTCTAGCAAAGAGTTATATATTAACCTTGGTAATATATAGCATAATCACTGAATAATGAAATGTAGATCCAAAGATTAATAGAGAAAGCATCTCAATCATGTTTTGGAATGGACACATTCTGACTGATTTAAGCATACGCCTTGGTCAGAGTAGTCTCTAAATTTGCCTGTACTTAGAAACCAACATAAGAGTGTTCTGATTTTACTTTGGGTGGTTTGTTTAGTTTATTCTTTGAAATATTGAAAAATATATTCAGGATAAAAAAATACTAACCATGGTCCAGTGATTAAATTGGAAATGTATGAAACACTGGGTTGATTAATCTAGCTTTAGAATAATGAGGGTGATTAATGAAAGAAGTATACTCAATTAAGCAGTGATTGTAAAGAAAAATGAGGAAGCTACTGAAGGCTCTTATCCCTGAGCTTTTGTGACTCAGATATTTATTTAATTATGATTAGTAAATTAATGAACTAATCACTAAACAGAAGTAGATGGGAGGAAGGAAAAGAGGTCCAAACCTGGATCAATGATGATGTCTGATGGCGTGTGAATTATATATGGTAAATACCGTGGTAAATACTTTATGTTCAACAGAAAACAAAATCTATCTCCTCTGTTGCAAATTATTCTATGGATCAGTGATAGGAGTAAACAACAATATTGTTATTCTAATTTTGGATTCATGAATTTCTATATTATTAATATAAATTGATCAATGATAGAACCAATAAACAAAATATAACTAAAAACAAGAATGAAGCCTTATCAACCATAGTGTATTTCGTGGGGCCAGAAATAATATTAATCTAAATTAGAGAAACTGATGCACATAAAGAAATATATAGACCAAAGGAATTAGCTCTTTGTCTAAGGATCGTATCATTATATTTCTATTTATGCTCACAGATATGTAAACCATGGAAAATGTAAATACCTTTGTGACTGAGTAAATGAAATGAAGAAAATAAGAACCAATATACAGATAGTCTCAATTTTTTTCTATCACCTCCTCTGCTTTTTACTCCTCAGAATGGATGCCTATTAGCAGATTTCGGCATCTCCCACGGTCATACGCTCTGTAGACCAAGGTGAGTAATGCAGTAAGCAAATTTGTGTCTTTGAAAGCTTTTTTCTCTCTCTGTATTCACTGTATTATGAAAAGTTTGAAATATAATTAGCATTAGTAATAATGAGGTAACTAATGAACTTATACAGATGAGAATAAAGTTGATTAGTCAATAGTTGCTGCAATGAAGTTGATTATTGAAATAAATATATTCCATGAGCCAAAATATTCTTCACGCACAAGTTAGTCATATTGAAGGAGTTGCCCTTCAGTTTTTCGATTCATAGATACTTATTTTATTGTTACTAATGAATTAGTAAAGTGATCAGGAAACAAAGGTAGATCAGAATGAAGAAAAAGGGTCTGAAGGTTGGACCAATGATGATGACTGATGGCATATGAGTTGGATACAATGAATACTGTGTGTCTGAAACTCTGAGGTCCAGCGAAAGAAATCTAGTTAATTTCCTTAGTTGGGAGTATCCCTACAGGCAGATGTCAGGAATATGTAGGGACCTTGTTTTATTCTTCGTGGGTCATGAAGTTTTTAAAAAAATTATTATAACAATATTACTGACTGAATCAAAAAGTATATAAATGAATAAAAATGAATGAATGACTAAAAATGGGTTAAGTATTGTTCTCTACTTAAATGTGTATTAAAGAGAAATGACATTAATATGACTTAAAATGAATAACTGATGAATCAAGTACATTATGCATTTTTGAGTAAAGATGATATAGACATTGATATGTAGTAGCCCATTATCGATCCGAGTCTGTTGCAAGTTGGATGTTTGTTTTGTTAAGGGAAACACAATTAAATATTACTATATACTATAGTATATAGTACTATAGTATATAATATTACTATAAATTAATATATAGTAATACTTAATTGTGTTTCCCTTAACAAACAAACATTCATTTTTATTCATTTATATACTTTTTGATTCTGTCAGTAATATTGTTATAATAATTTTTTTAAAAAAAATTAAATTTAAAATTTTAATTTTTAATTAATTTTAATTTTTTAAATTAAATTTTTTTCTTAAAATTATTATAACAATATTACTGATAGAATCAAAAAGTACATAAATGAATAAAAATGAATGAATGACTACAAATGGGTTAAGTATTGTTCTCTACTTAAATGTGTAGTAAAGAGAAATGACATCAATATGAATTAAAATGAATGATGAATCAAGTATATTATGCATTTTTTTTATAAATTAATAAATACCTAAGTGACTATGTATGAACTGTGGAAAGTAGGGCTCAGTGGATAGAATATCTCAAATTTATATCGCCGGAGTCTGCTTGGTACTATGCGGAAATGACGCTCCAGCTGATTTCAGCTTTTGCTGTGATCAGCATTGTCCTATTGCCTCTGGATCAGAAAGAGAAAAAGCTGAATGATGGTCACGTTTGTCACCTTAGATTGGGTCACGTGTTTAAATGTATTCCTTGAATTATTTGAAGTATTAAATAAAGAAGTTATGGCCAATGATAAATATGCTGTGAAACATATTTTTAAATTAGTATTGTGCCCCATTGACATTGGTTAAGGAAAGAGCATCGGTTCATGTGTGAAATATTTCTATAGATAGATATTGGAGATATTCAGGGATCTTATTCTTGGATGGTGTGACTTTTTTTTCATTTTATTATTACTAATTAATTAATGATTGGTTTTATACAAATGTAGAAATGAATGAAAAAAAAGAAAGTCAACATGAAGCAATGAAGATAATTGATGCCTCATGAATTGTAGATGGTGAATAATATGTGTGTCTGGAACTTTGAGGTCTAACACAAAACATGATTAATCAAATCCCTTTGTTGGAAATGATCTTGTAGAGACAGATACTAGAAATATATAGAGATCATAGTCTTACCCTGGGTTCTTTGATTAAATTTATTATTGTTAGTGGATCAATAATGTAACTATTAAAGAAGTGTAAATAAATAGATGAAGGAGTATTAAAGAAGTAATAAAGGAATAGATAAATAAAAAGAGAGTGAAGTGTTATCTAACTGTGAAGATATGTGGTGAGGCAAGAATTATTATTAATAGAAACTGAAAACACTGATGCCTCTTAGGTATCAACTAATCAAAGATCACAGAGTCAGTTTTTATTTTCTGATCATTAGAGTCAGTTTTATTTTCTATGTCAATCTTAAATTTGAGGTTATTCCTTTTGTTAAAAAAATTCAAGTATGAAAAATTAATGACTATCAAAGTGATTTAAATAAATAAAATATGGAAAGGAAAATCAGTTCAGAGAAGGTCTCTTTTTTATTGACTCATCTACTCTGCTTCGTATCTCTCAGAATGGACCAGTGGAGCTGGTTGAAAAGCTCTTTCACGGACGTGCTCTCTGGTTGTCTCCATGCCTTTGGTGTGTAGAGGCCCATGTGAGTAGTGAAGTTTTTGTCTTCTTTTGATAGGTTTTTAAAAAGCATATTTATTGGCCAATGATAAATATGAGATTATTCCCAAGCCTTTTTTTAAGTTAAAATTTAGGGTAGAGTAAGAGTAATTAATGAAACAGATCATGTGGTAAATGATTCTAAGGACAGACGTAGAATACTCAAGTTTCCTATTCTTTGGCTTTGTATGAATTGTAGAGTTTTAGAAACTATTATTTAGGAATAAGGAATTAGCGTACAGGAGAGTGAATAAAAAGAGGCTGAAATGTGGATCAATGATGACCGTTGGTGGAGTATGAGTCATGGACAATGACAACTTCATTCTGGAATCTGAGGTCTACGGAAAAGACGTAGAGTCTATTGCCTCTTTTTGAAATGATCCTATAGGCTGATTTTAGGAATCTAAATGGACTGTTCTCTTAGATTATTTTCATGGATTTTGATTCTTCTTATAAGTGGATCAATTAATTAAGAAACAATGTATAAATATTAAAAAGTGAAGATTAATAGCATGAAGATATGTGGTAAGGCAATAAAAACCACTAAAATATATTGAGAATACTGAATTCCATTAAGCAAAATAAGTGGTTTGAGTGCCTTAACTTCTTTGGCTCATGTTAATATAGATGTTCTTATTCTGGGTCCATAGCCAGTTCAATATTACTCATTTTTTAAAAAAGGAAATTTGTAAGTATCATTCCAAATTAGTATATTAGTAATTGATAGACTAAATGTAAGGCAGAGTGCACACAATAATGGATTTAGTGTCTTGATTTTGTTATGTGTTTTGCTTTGTTCTTCTCAGAAACAGAATGCTGAACCTCGAAGTTCATGGTGGCCTCACTGTAGGAGCGTTAAGCCCACTGTGAGTAGTAATCAAAGCTTGTGCTTGGTTTGGGTGATGTGTTGAGGGTTTCCATGTAATAATTTAAAATGTATTAAGTATAAGAAAAGAGACCAACTACGGTCCAGCAATTAAACTGGAAATGTATGAAACAGGATGGTGTTTAATCTATTTTTACAATAGTGACTAATGGAAGAGCTATATTCAATTAGGCAATGATTCTAAAGAAGAATGATACTGAAGGCTCTTGCGCTTGTGTTTCTGTGGTTCGTGTATATTTACTTAATTTCAATTAGTATATTGATGAATTAATGTATAAGGAATGTAGAGGAAAATGAGAGAAAGACGCCTAACTTCAGGTCAGTGTGGCATAAGAGTCACTCACATGCCACACGTTTGGAAGTCTGCAGGCCAACACACAAAAATCTCATCTGTTTCCTTTCTCATCAATGAGCCTATGGATTGATGTTAGGAATATATAATTATATTCTTCTTATAATTTTCAATTCATAGGTTTCTATATTAATATAAATGAATCCATAACAGAACTAATAAATGACATGGAAAAAAATAATGGTGATACTGATGCCTTGTCCACCCATGAATGTATGTGGTGAGGCGAGAAATAATATAAACTGAGAAAACTGATGCTTGTTGAGAAGTAAATGGACCAGTGATGTCACCCCCTTTTCTAAGGATCGTGCAGACAATGACATTGATAAGTAGGACCCAGTTTGATAAGCCTGGGTCTGTCTCAAGTAGAGAATGTCAACTTTGTAATATTATAAATTTATATATAGATCATATGTACATATGTTTAGAAGAGTTAATAGTTACCTGAGTAAATAAAAAAATGATGAAAACAAAGACTGAGGGAGAAAAGAAAGATTTCGATTTTTCATTGTTTATTTTTCCTTGTGCCTCCCAGAATCAGTCCACTCAAGCGGATATATGCGTTTTCCATGGTTCCCTTTGTGTATTGAGAGCCTAGAGAAGAATGTGAGTAAAGGTTCAAGTTCTTGTATTTCATGAGGTTTTGTAAAATGTAATTCAAAGCACCGATCATGAAAAATGTGCATGAGAATGAAGAAACGGGCTCAGGTCTGGACCAGTGATGACTGTTGGTGGAGTATGAGTCACGGACGATGACCACTTCGTGTCTGAAACTCTGAGGTCCAGTCAAAGTCTGCTGCCTCTGTTTGCAGTGATCTTACGGAAAGATGTTAGAATCGTGTTTCTAAGGATCACATTATTATCTTTATATATAAGCTTATATATAAGCATAAATTATGAAAAATAGTACTCATAACTGAAGAAAACAAAGACCAATTCAGAGAAAGTCTTAGTTGTTTTTTTTTGTTTGTTTGTTTGCTCTGTACTCCTCA
Organism: Ovis canadensis; assembly: GCF_042477335.2. Taxonomy (NCBI): domain Eukaryota; kingdom Metazoa; phylum Chordata; class Mammalia; order Artiodactyla; family Bovidae; genus Ovis; species Ovis canadensis. The sequence continues at coordinate 79,257,073 of NC_091262.1, forward strand.
GAATGGACGCACACCAGTGGGTTTCAGTATCTTCTGTGGACTTGGACTCTATAGACTGATGTGAGTAATACAGTAATTAAAATTTATGTCTTTGAGAACTTTTTTCTCATGTATTCACTGTATTATAAAAGTGTAAAATGTAATTAATATTGGTTAATTAATGAATCAGTCAACAGACTTATGCCGATAAGAATGAGGAAATAGAGGCCTATACATGGACCAGTGATGATGACTGATGGCGTATGAGTCATGGATGGTGAATACTATATGTGCCTGAAACTCTGAGGTCCAAAAAAAGTGAAAATGAAAGTCACTCAGTTGTGTCCAACTTTTTGCAACCCCATGAAATGTACAGTCCATAGAATTCTCCAGGCCAGGATACTGGTGTGGGTAGCCTTTCCCTTCTCTACGGGATCTTCCCAACCCAGGGATTGAACCCAGGTCTCCCATATTGCAGGCAGATTCTTTACCAGCTTAGTCACAAGGGAAGCCTGAGGTCCAATAAAAACGAAATATAATCTGTTGCTTCTATTTGGCATACTATTACAGACAAATATTAGGAAAACAAAAGAATAATTTTCTTGGCTTGAGTTTATCAATTTTTCATCTTACTATGAAAAATTGCCCAAAGAAAAAATCAATGTACAAGTGTAAATAAATTACATTGAAGATGTTGGAGTATATTCACTCTTAATATATGTGGTGAGTCAATGAAAACTCTTAATATTGATTGATAATACTGAAGTTCATTAAGTTCAGGTCCTTGACCTCTGTGGCTAAGAACGATGCAGACAGTAAATGACAGTAATTGTTCTTATTCTTGGTCTTTGTCAAGCTTGACCTTGTTTTGTTTGTTAAGAATAAGTTAATAAATATGATCCCAATGTACTATATTCCTAAGCAACTATGTAAAAACTAAAATTAGTATAGTGTCCTTCAATTTTGTTATCATCTGCTCTGATTTGTATTCCTCAGAATGGATGCACCTGAATTTATTAAGCATTTGACTGGGATCAGGGCCTCTGCTGGTTTTCCTGTGTATAAATACATGTGGGTCATGTAAGTAGTTGTCAAATTCTTCTCTTGGATTGGGTGTTTGTTTATTCATTGTGATAATAAAAATAGCATTAAATGTATTCAAAGAAGAGTAGCCATGGTTTATAGATGAATACAGAAGTGACAGGAGATGTTCTGTTGCTTAATTGGTGTTGATATCAATGAAGATGATCAATGAAGGAAGTATATTCCATGTGGCAAATGAGTATATAGACAGATATTAAGTATCTTTTCCTTGAGTATTTGTGATTCACAGATATTTATTTTACTATTATTAGTGAACTGATGAGTTGATCAGTAAATAGATATGAGAATGAAGGATGAGTTCCTTACTTGGACCAATGATGAAGACTAGTGGAGTATGAGTCACACATACGATGAGTACTCACGTGTCTGAAACTCTGAGGTCCAACAGGAAGAAATCTAGCCCAATCCCTCTATTGATTCTACTGATTCTATTGACAGATGTCAGGAATATTTTCAATATAAAGATATTGTTCTTGGTCTTTGTGTTCATGAATTTTTACCAACTCTTACTCTAAAAGAATAAATGGCAGAATAAATAAACAAATGTTTAAGTAAAGATGAAGAGGCTGAAATATTGTTCATTCTTAAAATGTATAGTCATGAAAAGAATACTAATATAAATTGAAGCCAATATTAGATGGATCAAGTGTATTATATCTTTATCCAAGGATGATGCAGACAATAAGTAATAGTTTCTACTCTGAATCTGGTACAACTTTGATGCTTCATCTGTTAAGTGAAAAATAAATAAATATTACCATTAATCAGTAAATACATAAATGACTCTTTGATGGAAAAAGTGAATACATGGAGAGAATGTCTCCATTTTTTATCATCTTCTCTGCTTGGTACTATCCAGAATGGATCCTACAAGCTGATCTAAGCTTCTGCTCTGATTAAGATCATCATGTTGCCTCTCTCAGGAGGGTAACAAAGGTTAGTAAATGTTAAAGTTCTTGTCTTTGTTTATTTGTTTAAGGATTTCACAGTAATATTAAAAAATAATAAATATAATGAAAACGGACTATGTCCAAATATAAAAATCATTTGAAACATTATATAAATTAATTGATAATGAAATATTATGTTGTTTAACAAAAATTGAAGTTCATTGATCAAAGAGATAAAGTCTACATGAGATAGGATTCTATATAGTATGTTTAGGATATTCAAATATCTTGTTCTGGGATTGTGGAATCATGTATGCATTATATCATTATCAATGAATTAATTTAATTTAGTTGATCAGAAGTAGAAATGAATGAAGGAAAAGAGACTCAAACATAGACCCGTGATGTCAGCTGGTGGCAAATGAATACTAGGCAATGAATACTATGTGTCTGTTACTCCCAACACAAAAGATAATTAGTTGAATCTCTCTTTTGGAAATGATCTGGTATATGGATTTAGAAATATATCAAGAATCACATTCTTATTTTGACATCCTCGAGTAAGATTTATTATTACTAATGGAGTGATGGTAGAATAAAATAGAAGTAAGTAGATAAAGAGGAATGCCCAACTCATCTGCCAATACAGGAGACATAGAGACACCGTTTTGATCCCTTGCTCAGGAAGATCTCCTGGAGGAGGGCACTCCAGTACTCTTGCCAGGAGAATCCCCGGACAGAGTCATCTGGTGGGGGATGATCCATAGGGTTGCAAAGAGCTACAAAGAGTTGGACACAAATGAAGTGACTTGGCATGCACCCACACTATTGGCATTTTTCATTTTATTTAAAAACATGAATAGTTTGTGAAATTACTTCATGAATTAAAGAATGGACAGATGAAAATTAAAATTACTAATTACTAGCTATCAACTAATAAAGTTAAGGAAGACCAAATATGGATATATGCTGAAGATATGCAGTGTGGCAAGTTTTATGAAGTTATTGAATTCAGTATAATTTTCTAAAAGTTTGAGGCTTTTACATTCTCCTTCACAGCTACTTATTATTCCAGATTAGGTTTGCACCACAGTTTACAAACATTCCTCTGTCAAGAAGATCTAAGCTATTAATTTAGTGAAGCAACCTGCAGGAAAATGTAAGATATTTGCAGTGCTTGAATGTGGAGTGGATAGTGAGTCTGTGATGGTTCTTTTTTACATCTTTAAAGAAGGTAGAATTTAAATGAGAAAGAGTCAAGCAGGAACCCATGATGTGAATGGAATGCATTCTGAATGTGTCTTGTGATTAATTCATTTCTGCATCATTGAAGTTCATTTCAAAAGGAGATTTGATATTATTATCCGTGGGAATAAGTCTTTAGTTAGATTTCTGTAATTTTCAAGAATCTAATTCTGGGGTTTAGATAGATACGGGGGACTTGTTACAGTAGTCTATAGGAATAAATTAAGGAATCAACAGGTAGATGGTTAGATAGAAATTTTTGTTCATCTAGTTCTGAAGTGCAGCATTATGTTAAGAAACCAGTAGATCAAAGGTATTTCCTCTCTGGTTCGGTAAATGTACAGCAGGGTTCTCACACTTGATCAGAATCACCCAAAGGGTTGGTTAGATGACAGGTTGCTGGTCCCAGAGTCAGCATTTCTGACTCAGCACAGTTACTGTGGTTTCCACTTATCTGTCTTCCTAATATTTTTCCCAAGTTCTGCTAATGCTGCCTATCAGGAAACTGTTTCTAGAGCATCACTGATAAAGTCAAATATATGTCATAATAATTAGTGGTCTTGCTGTGTGTCAGTGCTGAGTTTCAGGTAGCATATTTTTCAAGAAATAACAAATTTAGTAATTAATAAATATCTAAATATTTAATGGAGAGGGGGCTCTCCAGTTGGCTCAGATGGTAAAGAATCCACCCACAGGAGACACAGGAGATGCGGATGCAATCCCTGGGTTGGGATGATCCCCTGGAGCAGGAAATGGCAACCACTCCAGTATTCTTGCCTGGAAAATCCCATGGACAGAGGTGCCTGGTGGACCACTGTCATTGGGGTTGCAAGGAGTCAGATATAACTGAGCATGCATGCACATGGAGAAAATATCTCATTCTTTTAACATTATCTTTGCAGACCACTAAATGGGTGCAGCTGAACTGAAAAGACCAAGGTCTCTGGACTGCCAGTATGTTTAAGAAATGAGTATATGACTACATAGATGAACAAAATCGATCAAGGACAGATCTGTATGAATGATGAGAAATGAAAATTTATGATTAATTTGATTATGATTAATTGGATCACTTTGGATGATTTTAAAAACAGTTTGAGTACCAGTCATCCAGTTTTACAGCTCTTTAAATTTTTGTTTTAGGTTTTCCCTAAACAATCCTTAGTTGGTAGCAATATAAGCTATTTTCATCATGAGGAAGAGCGCATTGGAGATGTAAGTATAATACTAGTCAGTAGTTTAGTTCTGAAAAAATATTTAGTTCTGATTGGGTTCATGGGCTTCCTCAGTAGCTCAGCGGTAATGAATCTCTCTGCTATGCAGGAGACGTGGGTTCGATCCCTGGGTAAGGAAGATCCTCTGGAAGAGGGCATGGCAGCCCACTCCAGTATTCTTGCCTGGAGAATCCCATGGGCAGAGGAGCCTGGCGGGTTACAGTCCATAGGGTCACAAAGAGTCAGACACGCACAATGCGTTCACATTATGAGAAAAAGGCCTACCATGGACCAATGATGGGAATGGAATGCATTTTGAAATATTTTTTTATGATCAAAACATCTACAAACTACTGAGGTCCATGACAAAAAAATTATGTTTACATCTGTGGAAAGGGATAGATTTCAGTAATGTTCAAGGAATATATTCTCAGTCTTTGGTGGTGCATGAATTTAGATTTTATTATCTTAAATAATTTAATGGAAGAATAAACAAATATGTCAGTGTATAAAATGAAAATGGTGAAGCATATCCGAGTATGAAAATATGTGGTGAGGCATGACTTACTATTAATATAACTTAGACCCTCATTAAGGAGGTTCTCATTAAGCAGTAAACGGATGAGGAAGTTACACTTTGGGGAAGAATGATAGTGGCAGGGAAACAAATTAGTCTGTTCTTGCTTCGAGTCTGTGGAGAAGGCAATGGCAGCCCACTCCAGCACTCTTGCCTGGAAAATCCCATGGACGGAGGAGCCTGGTGGGCTGCAGTCCATGGGGTCGCTAAGAGTCAGACATGACTGAGTGCCTTCACTTTCACTTTTCACTTTCATGCATTGGAGAAGGAAATGGCAACCCACTCCAGTGTTCTTGCCTGGAGGATCCCAGGGACAGGGGAGCCTGGTGGGCTGCCGTCTGTGGGGTCGCACAGAGTCAGACACAACTGAAGTGACTTAGCAGCAGCTTTGAGTCTGAGTCTGAGTTCAAGTAGCTTGTTTACTTTAGAAAAAAAGAAATAAATCACTATAAAATAATAAATACACAAGTGACTGACAAAATGCCATGAGAAAAGCAGGTGTTAATGGGATGAATGTCTCAAGGTTTTATCTGCATTGCTTATACTCAGAATGAACTGAACTAATAAGGTAAGCCTCCTGCCATGGCAGTGAATTCCGTATTAGGAGCAAGGGGACAAATGTGAGTAATAGGCCAAGCTCTTATCCTGGTGGGGGTGTCTTGTTTAAGAATATTCACTGTTTTGTTTAAAACATGCATTAAGTATAATCTAAGAAGTTTGCTGGGGCCCATTATGCAATTCATATGTCACACATGGTCCTTAATGAGTAGGTGCAAACCTAGACTGAAAATTGCTGAGGGAAATTATTGTATGCACAGATGTTAAGGATGCTTGAGGCTCTTGTGCTTGAGGTTTTGTGCTTCATGTAAATTTTTTTATTAATATTAGTCAATTGAAAGTTAATAATCAACAAGTATGCAAATAAATGAGGAGAAAGAGGGCAAATTGTGGACCAACAAAGGACAGCTGGTAGGGTATGAATTCATCAGGGGTGATGGATGGCCTGTGTCTGGCACTGAGTTGTACTATACAGAAAGAGACCTGGTCTGTTGTCTCTGCTGGATGTGATCCTGAGGCGGGCTAGGAATGCTAGTCCTAGAATTTAGTCCTGGACAAAGTTCTTGGACCTTAGTGGTTCATGAATTTTGGTGGCATTATTATTACAAAAAAAATCAATAACAAATCTATTCAATTACTTGAGTAAATAAAGATCAAGAGGGTAAAGTGTTGTTCAATTATGGGAGATGAGACAACAAATACTATTAATTTAATTTGGAAGTATGAGTATTTTTTAAGAAATAATTGGATCAAGGGTATGACCTCTTTAGCTAACTATCTCATGCATAGGCAGAGATAATATATAGTCACTGATAATGCTCTGTGTCAGTAGTGAGTTAAGAGTTGTTCTTTTTTTAGGACATGGGACAGAATTATTAACATCAATTAGTATATATTTAAATGACTACGAAAATGAAATGTGGAAGCAGTGATCAATGGACATAAGGCCTGAATTATTTTATCATCTGCTATGCTTTGTACTCCTCAGGATGGGTTCTCAATGCTGTTCAAGTTTCTACCATGATTCCTGTGATCAAAAAATGTATGGCTGCATCTATCTATGTGCAGGAACCAGTGTAAGTAATAGTTAAATTTCTTACTGACGTAGCTAATGGTATTCACTATAAAGACTTGGAACTTCCCTGGCAGTCTAGTGGTTTTAATTCCATCCTTCCGCTGCAAGGGACGTGGATTCAGTCCCTTTTCAGGGAACTATGATCCCACATGCTATGCAGCCAAAAAAACAAAAATCTATGAAATATAATGATGGAAGGCCAATCATAGCCTCATAATGAAGGTGGTGTTGGTAGGAAGCATGATGTTGATTAATTGGTATATTAAACACTGAGTCTGTTAGGAGACATATGTTAGGAATTTTCCAGAAACTACTTAGGTCTTTTGATTTACACACATTAATTTTGTTATTATTTGTGAATGATTGTATTAAACAAAAAATGAAGACTACAGGTTAAATCTGGACCAATGATGATGACTGGCGCATATGAGTCATGTATAGTGAATACTACGTGTCAGGAGCTCTGAGGTCCAACACAGAAAGAATCTGGTAGGAAATGTTGCTTTAGACATTTCTCATGTATATGCAAGGATCTGGTTTTCGACTTGTGGTCAGAGATTTAAAAAATATTTTTGTAAAAAAAATTAAAAAAAATATTTTTGTAACAGAATCAATAGGAGACTAAAGTTAATATCTGATTGATTAAGAGAAAAATAAATATTACTATAAATTAATATCTAAGTTACTATGTATATGAATGGTAGAAAGTATGGATTAATGGTGAGAGTGTCTTGATCCGTTTTTAATCACCTTGTATACTTGGTACTCTTCAGAACAGATACTGGAGTGGACTTCAGCTTCGGCTACAATGAAGATTATCATAGTGTCTCTGTCAGGAAAGAGACCAAGGTAGGTCACGATCAAAAATCTTGTCTTGGTTTGAGTCTTCATTTAAAGGCGTGTTTGGTATTATTAAAAATTCTTAAATTAAAAAGTTAGCTATTATCAATAATAAATACCTATGAAACTTGTTGATTAATTGATAGCATGTAACATTAAGATTGAATAACAAAAGAGATACAGTCCATGTGGGAAGTGATTGTAGAGACAAACTGTAGAATCTTACTCTTGGCTTTTTCATAAGGAATTATTTTTTCCTTATTATGAAAATTAGTAATTCAATAATTAATAATTTGATCAATACAAATACAGACATCCATGAAGAGAACGAGACCCAAACAGTAGACATGGACCACATAACAGTCGTCATGACTGGTGGCATATGAGTTGTAGATGATGAAGAAAAGTGTCTGAGGCACTGAGATCCAACACCCAAAATAACGTGGTCAAACTTTAATCTGGAAAGGATTTTATAGACAACTGTCAGAAAGACACAAACAGCATGTTCTTAGGTTTATAGATTTAGGTTTATTATGAATGGATCATAGATAGAATCATTAGAGAAGGAAGAAGGAGAAAATGAAGTAGTATTCAACCATGAGGTGAGGCAAAATATATTACTAATAAATTTTGAAAACACTGAAGCCCACTGAGGAATAAATGGTTCAAGTATGTTACTTCTTTGGCTAAGGATCATGTAGACATGGCTAATTAAGAGTCAGTTCTATTCTGGATCAGTTCCAAGGTTGAGTTTGTTCTCTTTGTTAATAGAAAAAATGTGTATGTGTAATGAAAAATTAATAGATACAAAAAAATGGAGTAAGTGATGTGGAAAGGAAGGATCAATGTAGATAAGATCCTAATCTTTTTTTATAAACTCGTGTGCTCTGTACTCCACAGACTGGACATACTTGAGATGATTTAACCATCTTCCATGATCCCAAGGCCTTTGGTTGCCTCTATAAAAGTATGGAGGCCAGTGTAAGTAATAGTAAACATTCTTTTGTTAATTTGAGTATTTACTTAACAGTATTTACCATATGATTAGGGTGAATTAATGAGTGAATAAACAAAGAGAAATTGTGCCAATCCTGGACCAATGATGATGACTGGTGGTTTGAATCACAGATGATAAATAATGTGTGCCTGAAACTCTGAGGTTCAGGAGAAGGGAATCCAATACGTTATCTCTGCTTGTAAAGATCCCATAGATAGAAATCAGGAATATACAGGGATCTTATTTTTTTCTGTGTTCATTCATGCGTTTTCACTTTATTGTTCTAATCGGAGAAATGAAACAATCTATAAATATGTACATAAAGCTGAATGAGTATATCCTTATTTAATTGAAAAACTGTGTGTTCATGCAAGAAATACTATTAATAAATTTGAAAAGAAGTCCAAAGAGAAGCAGACAGTGCCTGACTGTTAAGTTTTGGGTAAGAATAATATAGACAATAGTTGTAGTCACTGCTCATTTTCTTGTTAGGGACAAGTTTTAAGTTTCATTTTCTTAAGAGAAAATGAAATAATTTAGAGCATTCTAAATTAATGATTGGCTAAATCACTAAAAATGAAATGCAAAAGCAAGGATCAGTGATTAGTTCTCAGTTGTGTGTCATTTGCTCTCCCATGTACTCCTCAGAATGGATGCCCTTGAGCTGACTTAAGCATCTTTCCTGGTCTGGAGCCCTGCGGTTGCATCTGTATGTTAGGAGAGTGGAGAACAATGTGAGTTCTAGTCAATGTACTTGTCTTGGATTAAGCCATATTTTTAAAAGATATTATTAAAAATTATTAAAAAAGATATTATTAAAAATATTGTAAAAAATTCCCAAAATCTGATATCAAATACCATCGATACAAAGCAATATGACAATTAATTCATATATGAAGCACTGAGATCAGTTAATGAAAGAGTTGATTGTCAGCGGAAATGATTGTTTAGATGGATGTCAAAGATATTCGAGGGTCTTATGATTTATTTGTGTAACTTATGCTCAGTTAAATAATAATGAATTAATAAATGTAGCTGTTAGTAGGGAAAAGAGCCCCTCCTGGACCATATGACTGGAAGCATGGGAGTCTCTGGTCAATACTGTGTATCTGTAACCCTGATTCCTCACAAAGCAAAATTTAGTCACTCTTTGATTTTTTAAATGACCCCAGAGATGGATGTTAGGAAAGCACCAACATCTTATTTCATTTTGGAGTTTACAAATTTAGATATATTTAGATTATATATACAGAGAAGGCAATGGCACTCCACTCTAGTGCTCTTGTCTGGAAAATCCCATGGACAGAGGAGCCTGGTAGGCTGCAATCCATGGGGCACGACTGAGCGACTTCACTTTCACTTTTCACTTTCATGCACTGGAGAAGGAAATGGCAACCCACTCCAGTGTTCTTGGCTTGGAGAATCCCAGGGGCGGGGAGCCTGGTGGGCTGGTGTCTATGGGGTTGCACAGAGTCGGACACGAGTGAAGCGACTTAGCAGCAGCAGAAGCAGCAGCAGATTATATATTTAGATATATCAATGATAATCAATAAGCAAACCATTAAAAATGTAAAAGAACACATAAAAAGAAGACAGGGAAGCGCTGTCTACTAGGAACATATGTGGTGAGGTAAGAAATATTATTAATAAAATTGAATACATTCATGCCCATTAAGCTAAGCATTTTGCCTTCTTACTGAAAAGGTCATAAAGACACTGATAAGTAAGAGTCAACATTATTGTTCTGGGTCAGTTTCAAGTTTAAGTGTTTCTTTTGTTAAAAGAATGCTACATTATGAAAAATTAATAAATGCCTAAATGAGTAAATGAAAGCTGGAAGACAAGGATCAGTGGCGATAAGGTTTCTGTTTTGTCATGTTCTCTGCTCTGTACTCCTTAGAGTGGGTACTCCTAAACTGGTGAAAGCATTCTTCCACAGTCATGAGATCCCTGGTTGTATTCACGTGTTAGGACTGTGCAGGCCATATGAGTAACAGAGAAATTTTCGTTTTAGTTTCAGTGTTTTGTTTAAAGGTATTGACTTTATTATTGTGAACTGTGGCATACAATCAGTCAATGAAATCCAAATAGCCAATAAAACCATTTAAAAATTATTATTACTGAATTATGAATTGAGCAATAAATAATATAGAAATAATGAATTAAAAGAGGTATGACATTGAATCAGTGATAACTACTGGTGGGGTATGAGTTGTGTCTGATAAATACAAGTCTAGAACTCTGAGGTCTAATGCAAAACAAATGTTTTTTTTTCTTTTACATTTTCCTTCTTAATTATAATTGAACCAATGAAAGAATCACCAAATAAATATGTCAATCAATGAAGAGAAAGTCTCAGTATTTTTATCACATTCTCTATTTAATACTTTTCAGAATCAAAGTTCAAGCCTTTATTGTGATCAAAGTTATTTTCATGTTGCTATGGGACAGAGACCCAGGGGGGTAATGGCCAAGATTTCCATCCTGGTTTGGGAAATTGGCTGAAGTGTTTTCATTGTAATAAGTTCAATCAAGGACTTCCTTGGTGGCCCACTAGTTAGTAGTTAAGTTCACCTTCCAAGGCAGGGGTGCAGGTTTGATACCTGGTTGGAGAGCTAAGATCCCAAATGCCTCATGACCAAAATACCAAAACATAAAAAGAAAAGTAATATTGTAACAAATACAATAAAGACTCTAAAAATGGTCCACATAGAAAAATCTTTAAAAAAAAAAGTCATGGTTTCTGGATTGATGATGATCCATGCCAGCGTATGGGTCATCACTTATGAATAATACATGTCTGGAACTCTGAGGTCCAATGGAAAAGAAATGTGGTCTTTCTCTTCATGGATTTTCATTGGTTCCTCGATGGTGGTAGTTATTCAAGGGTCTTTTTGCTGTGCTTGGGGTCATCCTGCTTTTATTTCATCAGCATTGATGGTGTGATGATTTATATGATCAAGATGAATGAATTAAAGACCTACAGCTGGGCCTAATGGATGCAAAGATGAACTTGGGTAGAGGAGGAGGGGTGGGCAAGTAACCCCGAGTATCTGGAAGCCCGAGGGCCGTGACGGTATATCCCCTCTTGTCTACTTGTCTTTCTTCATGTGGACAGATGTTGGGAATCTACAAAGTCATATTCTTACGTTGGGTTAGTGAATTTAGATTTCTTGTTATCAAAAGACAGGTCCCTTGAAAGGATATACCTACTAGATTGAGTAGGAAAGGTCAGTTAGTGTCTCCTTTGGACACTTGCGGTTGGGCAAGAAATAATGATAAAAATTGCCTCTGTGGATGCACGTTTAGCAACATATGAACCTAAGAGATCAATTGCTTGGCCAAGCGCCATGCAGATGAACCACAGGAAGAATCACTTGTATTGACTATATATTCTCAAATTTGAGGATAGTTTTATTTCTAGAAAGCAACATCTTTGCATTATGAAATAGGTATTGATTCCTCATGATTCAGAACATGAAATCTGGAGTGGAAGAATCAGTGACCCTAAATATTTTTTCCTCTCTCTTTTTCTTTGGTTTTCATGGACTGGACTCTATTCATGAGAATTGACGCCTTTGAGCTGAATAGACTGTCAGTAGTCCATGGTCGTGAACCTTACGATTATAGAAACCCGTGTGAGTAATGATCACATTTAAGGGGGTGTATCTAGGAGAGATGTGTGGAATTAATGGTTAAAGAATGTAGAAATCAGTGAAGAGGAAACAGTGGATCGATGATGACTACTGGGTGGTGTTTGAATTGTGTATGATGAATGCGTGATTGGAACTCAGGTCCAATGCAAATAGAATCAAGTCCATCCATTATCCTGATGGGAGTGACACTATAGCAGAGGTCAAAAATGCATCAGGGTCTCATGGTCCTTGTTTTGATGCTGGAACTTTCTGTTGAGTAGAATGGACAAATAGAGTGGGTCTTCCTAAACGCACGAAGAGATGTAAAGGTGAAAGGCGGAAGACAATCACCAGTCCTGGAAGTATGGGTTGAGACAAGGTAGACTGTGAATATGGCAAGGACACCTCAAATTTCAATGAGGAAGCCATGGGCCATAAAGGTTAGCACTTAGGGAAAAGATGGCGGGGACAGGGTAAGTAATAGTCAGCCTTTGTCTTGTGGCTCTACAGTAAGATCCAAGTGGTTTGTTTTCAAGAGATTTCCCACATAGCCTAAGTTAAGGAAAGCCTGAATGGAAGCAGGGAGCTGTGGAGAGTGTCTCCACGACCCTGATGATCTGCTTTGTTTTATACTTCTCAGGGTGAATGCATGGGATCTGATGGAGGGATTCCTCATGGAGCACCAGCCTAGGATGGCGTCTTCGCTGTTGGAACCACAGACCCTAGACCCATGTGAGAGTCATCTCATTCCTCATCTGTCCTAAGGTGGTTTCTCTAAAAGTAAAGATTGCACTATTCACTTAGGTGACAGAAAATGAAAGAAGGCCATTTTGTATCAGTTTCTTGGTGAACAAGGAAGTGATGCAGGGGTAAGGCGATGGCAAAGATAAGACAGAGATGGAATGATGTGAAAAATTTCTGGAGACCTACGAGCCATATGACACCTTCTTGGCCTCCTTTTAACCCCATAGTGTGAAAATTGTCATTAGTGAATCAGTTACCAGTGTTGAATGAAAAGTCATGGTGTTCGGATCAGTGATGATCCATGCCAACGTGTAAGTCTTTGATGAAGAATAATACGTGTCTGGAACTCTGAGGTCCAATAGAAAAGAAATGTGGTCTTTCTCTTCATGGATTTTCATTGGTTTCAGTAATTGAGCCAATGAAAGTATCAGAAAGCATGCATACACATCTGTGAAGGGCAAATGGCTCCCTCTGTGCGCTCCTTCTCTGCTTGGTACTTGTCAGAATAGAAGCTCATGGAGATTTCAGCCTCCATAGTGATCAAGGTCGTGAGCTTCAGGTTGCTCTGAGACAGAGAGCTAGGTGAGTGTTTATTCAGTAAATAATATAGAAATAAATGGGGTGAAAGAAGATGACATTGGATGATTGGTGCCTGCCAGTTTCATGTGAGTTGTGTGTGATGAATAAATCTAAGAATTTGGGGGGAGGCATTCGTGTTGGAATGCATTTTTTTGGAGCCAGGAGACCATTTTGAGCATTACCTGCTCTTTAACTCATTTTGCTATTTTCTATTGGTTATTATTTTTCCAATAAGATGTTTGAAATATAATCGAATAATGTTAGTCACTCAATTGTGTCTAACGCTTTGTGACCCCATGGTCTGTAGCCCACCAGACTCCTCTATCCATGCGATTTTGCAGGCAAGATACTGGAGTGCGTTGCCATTCCCTTCTCCAGATAATCAAATAAGGCCATTTTTAGCCCATTGATAAATAAGTAATGAATATGAAGCTTTCTATTGATTAATGCATTGTGAAACCTTACAATAAATATGAGACACATTTGAGATGAGAGTTTCTGCAGAGATATATTAGCTATAACAAGGTTTTGTTGAGTATTTTCCAAGTACCGAGTGTTAAAATTTTAATTAAGCCTTTCCCCCTGATTTTGTGCCTTACCATTGCATCTTTGTGTTAGAAATAGAAAGCCCAGTTGTCAGTAATAGCCAACTTCTTGCCTTGGTTTGCTTGCTTAGTTTATCATGGATTTGTTGATTTCTGCATTTGTGTTATTTGTGCGTGTCTGTGTGTATTAAGGTTGCAGTTTGAAATTTTCATCCAGAATAACAAAAAGTCAATTATAGCTCAGTGAAAAATAGAGAATTTGATGAAATATTAGTTGATTAATATATAAATCAAAAACTGCATTTAATTTAAAAAAAGATGCTGAAATACATTGCTGTGAAATTGAGCTATTTACACCATAGTGATGTCCTAGGCTTGTTAGGTTTCTTTGAATAATAGAGTTTTAAAATGTTCATTAATTAGTTACTTGTTTAGTCAATAAACAAATAGAAATGAAAGAACAGACACACACACATGGACCGATTATGCTTATCATTCCAGGAAGAGACCTGAAGGATGAAAACGTTTCTGAAGAGTCTTTCTGAGATCCGACCCAGAACATAAGTAGTCTATGTCCTTTGTTGAAATTGTTTCTATAAAGAGTTGTCTGGAATACAAAAAGATCCTATGCTTGTTAATTTCATAGTTATAGTGGTTGAAATCATTAAGCACGTAAATAAACATGTAAGGAAAACTTGTGAAAGTGTTCTCATATGAGTATCTTCTTTTTAGACATGGGATTGTGAATAAAAATTCAAAATTCTGAATCCCTTTAATGGTGGACATGCCTATGTAATAGCCATTTATTTATTCTTTTTCAGACTAAAGATTGAAGTTTTCTTTGAATAAGTTTAAGAAAAAAACATAGGAGTAATAAATAATGAATAATTAGTGTGGTGTAGATGAAATGCCCCAAGTAAGGATCAGTGGCGATTTGGTCTCATTATTTCCATCCTCTTCTGTGTTTTGTGCTCCTCAGACTGAACGCACTAAAGATGATTTAGCATCTGTCGTGGGCACCAGATCTGTGGTTGCCTCTGAATAATAAGAGAATGGAGATTAATGTGCGTAATAGTTGAAGTTCCATTTTCAGTATTTCTTATTAAAGAAATTCACTCAATCATTAAGGAATGTGGAATATGAGCAGAGAAGTTAGCTGCATTTCTGTCTTGAGTATGTATATATGAACCATTATGCTGATTAACCCTAAATGGAAAATGACTATTAATGTGAGATATATTAAACTAGCAATAATTCTGTATACACCGAAGCTCCTGTGTTTTTAATTCCACTGCTAAGATTATTAGTGAATTTATGATTTATGCAGTAAAGAAATAGAACCATATGTAGAAAAAGAGGGTCAATATTGGATCAGTGGTGACTACCCGTGGCGTATGTGTCATGCATGATGAATACATGTCTGGAACTCTGAGATCCAATGCATGGAATCTAGTCCATTGTGTTGTTTGAAGTGATCCTATAGTCAAAGGTTACGGATATAAAAAGATCTTTGTTTTGGTTATTATGACCATGCATTTTGTTTTCTATTTTTATGATTTGATCAATGAAGTAGTTAATTGCAAATTTATAAAATAAATGATGATGACTATAAAGACTTTGCAATAATAAAAATATGTGGTTTTAGGAAATAATACTAACATGGACTAATACATTAATATATATTGAAAAGACTGATATCCATTAGGTCAAAAAGTCCTGGAAAGATGGTACCTCTTTGGTTAAGAGTGATTTGGAAAATGATAGGCAATAGTTACTGACTGAGGCAGTAATCAATTGGACATTAGATTCATTAAGGGAAAAAGAAGTCAATATTATCATCATTTAGTAAATGACTAAGTTACTGTGCAAATGAAGCACAGATTATTGGACCAATGGGGAGAGTATCTGAATATTTTTATTCCCTTGTCCGCTTGTTATTCTTTAGAAGGGGTGTTCCCGCTGCTTCAGCCTTCACTGTGTTCAGTCCTCGGCTGCCTCTGTGTCAGGAAGGCCCTAAGGTAAATAATGGGTCAGGTTGTTGGCTTGGGTGATTTGTTTGAGGTGCTCATGATGTTATGAAAAAGTATGAAATTAATAAAAATGTTGCCCATAGTTCAGTGGTAAATGTGATAAGAAACATTGTTTTGATTAATGAATTATGTGCAGGATTGAGGTTGAACAAAGCAAGAAAAAGCCTCTGAATGAGAAAATATTCTCTAAACTGAGATTATGAATATGGAGGTCTTTTTCCTGGGACATTTACTGAATCATATAGTATTGTTATTATTAATACCAATTAGCTGACGATTTAATCAATGCAAATATAGAAATGAATGAAGAAACGAGACTAAGTCACGGACCAATGATGATGATCGTTTCGGGTAGAGTCCTGAACGATGAAAACATGTCTGAAACTCTGAGGTCCAACCCAGAACACCTGCAGTCTCCTCCCTTTTCAAAACTGCTTTTCCAGAGAGAGGTGTGGATTATTCAAAGACCATATTCTTGTATTGATTTTCCGGACTTAAATTTGTTGTTATATATTAATGGATCTGTGACAGAACCATTAAATAAATATAAAGTAATGTATAAAGAAAAAATAGGGTGAAGTATGGTCGAAATTGAACACATTTTCTGAGGGTCACTTATTTACCAAGATTAGATAGAAATGCAGAAATAAGAGGCAGTTTAATTATTGTGTTTTTTCTTTTAACAAAACAAAAAATTTGAGAGAATAAGAAAAAATAATACCTAAATATTGAGTAAACTTAGTTCTCAATATTTTTATTATATTGCATTTTCTGTACTCCCCAGAATGAATGCAATAGAATGATTTAACATCTTCCATGGACGCCAGCTCTGTAGTTGTATAACAGGAGGATGGAGACTAACGTGAGTAATACTTGTTCTTTTTTCCAGTTTGTTTTGTCATTAAGGTGATTCACAGTATTATTAGGAATGTGGGATATAAGTAAAGAAGGCAGCTGTATCTCAGTGTTGAGTATGAATATCAGTTCAGTCAGTTCAGTTCATGTGTTCAGTCTTATCTGACTCTGCGACCCCATGGACTGCAGCATGCCAGGCTGCATATATCCATATAATTGGATAATATGAGATTCTATAAATAAACTTTTAATTACAAATAAAGATGAATGGAGTAAAATACTGTCTAATTATCAAAATATATAGTGAGACAAGAAATACTATTACTGTATTATGGAAACCCTGAAGTTCAGTTAATAATGAATGGTGCATGACTGATACCACTTAGGGAAAGGATATGGGTGACAGGATCTAAATGAAAGACATTCTTCAGATTCTGGCACAGATGCGAGATCCCAGTGGTTCGTTTTTGACAGATGTTGCATGTATCCTAAGTTGAGGGTGGCCTGAATAATAATGTGAGTGTGGAAGCCAGGAACAGGGGGGACTGTCTCCGCCATCTTGGTCTGCTTTGCTTTGTATTCCTCAGAGGGCGAACACGAGGCCCGAAGGAAGGATTCCTCGTGGAGTACCTGCTTAGGATGGCATCTTTGCTGTTAGAACCAGAGACCCGTGTGAGCATAATCAAATTTGTGGTCTTGGGTTGAATGGCGTATCTAATGTTTTTGCTGTGTTATTAATATGTTTGAAGTATGGTTAGAGAGGGTCATTTTAATCCTGTTGAGAATGAAGAGATTAGTATGAAGCATTATATTGCTTATTGCCTATATGAAAAACCGATCATAGGCGAGAAAGACATAATGGTGCCAGTATTTTTCTAGAAACATGAGAGTTGGCTGTGTCAAGTCTTTTGTTGGGTTTTGTGAATCATAGAGTTATAAGTTATAATTTGCAAATCAATGAATTAATCAATTAACAATACGGAATGAGGAGCCAGTCTTCTTTTCTGGATCAGTGATGATAAATGCCGGCGTATGAGTCATTGATAATGAATACTACGTGTCTGAAACTCTGAGATCCAATAGAAAAGCAGTGTCTTTCTATTCAAGCATTTTCATTGGTCATGATAATTGAGCCAATGAAAGCATCAGTAAACAAGTCTGCAGATCAATGGAGAGAAGGTTTCAATCTCTGTTTTCACCTTCTTTCTTTGATACTTTTCAGAACAGAAGCTCAAGGTGATTTCAGCCTCTACTGTGATCAATATCATTTTCAGGAAAGAGCAAGGTGAGTAATGCTCAAAAATTTTCATCTTGGTTTGTGTTGTTGAAGTGGTTTCATAATATTCTGTGAAAGTAGTAAATATAAGCAAAAGGTTAACTATATCCCAGTGATAAATATGACTTGAGACCATATGTTGATTAGTTGATAATATATAACATTGATATTTATTAATGAAAGGTATAATCTATTTTGGTGTTAATTAAAGAAGAGTCAGGGATGTTTAATGGCTTGCTCTTTGGTTTTTGTTACTCAAATATTTATTTTGTTATTATCAGTGAAGTTATGATTTAATTGATATGAATATGAGTATAAATGAACTAAAAGTGGGCCCAAATGAACCAGTGATGATGATAGCCTGACCATGGATGATGTATAAAAGAGTCTGTACTCTGAAGTCCAATGAAACCCATACTCTTTTTCTTTATTTCTTCCTGTGCACAGGTGTTAAGAATGTACAAAGTTCAAGTTCTTAGACTGCGTTTAAAAATTATTACTATATCAATGAAAGCACTGTTAAAGATACATAGATAATAGGTGAATGAAAATGATGAATTATTATCTAATTATGAACTTATATGATGAAGCACGAAATATTAATAAAAAGTGCCAACCTTGATGTCCATTTTGAAATGGATGGTTCAAGGGAGTCACCTCTCTGGCCTAGTATCAGATAGACATGAACTATTCAGAGCTGACTTTATTGTTCTGAGTCAGTCTCACATTTGAAGTTATTCTTTCTGTTAAGAGAAAACAATGTCTGCATTCTAAAAAAGGTATGAATTCCTAAGTGACTGGTTAAATGATGGAGAGTCAGTGGTGATCCATTTTTTAAATTTTCTTCTCATTGATCATGCTTTCTGTTGTTCACAATGGACACATCGACACTTTGAGTCTCGTAATGCGCCTTATGATTGTATCTCTATGTTAGAAGCACAGAATCCAGTGTGAATAATGGTTAAATTTCTCATCATAGTTTCAGTGACTTTTTTACCTCTGTGTATACAGTGTATTATTTGCATTTCCATGTACAATAACCAAAGGACAATGCAGCTCAGTGATAAATATAGAACTTTATGAAACAGGAATTGATTAACTCATAGATGAATAACAGCATATTATTTATTGGGATTAACATATGTACACTACTGATGCTAGATATAAAATAGTTAAATAATGAGAACCTACTGTAAAGCACAGGGAACCCCACTCAGTGCTCTGTGATGGCCTAAATGGGAAGGAAATTAAAAAAAGAGGGGGTATATGTATACATACAGTTGATTCATCTTGCCATACAGTTGAAACTAACCCAATATTGTAGACCAATTATACTCCAATGAATCAACATATATTCAATATAAAAATACTAGTGAATTATAAAAAATTAAAATGAGTACACTGCTCTGAGAATGATTAGTCATTGAGCAAATAGAAATACACAGCAAATAGAAGGCTCGGTCATTGGGCCAGTGATGATCAGGAAAAAAAGAGCCCTGAGCAGTGAAAAGATGTCTGAAACTCTGAGGTCCAACACAGAGCATAAGTAATGTGTTCCCTGCGTGCAATGATCAGAAATGTAAAAATGTATATTCGTGTACTGATTTCGTAGACTTGCATATGTGATTACTAATGGATCTGTGATGGTGGAAGCATTAAGCAAATAAAAATAAATATATAAGGACAAATAGGATGAAGCGGTGTCCATATTGGAATTTTGTGAGACAAAAGATACTATTAATACACGTTGGAAACACCGATGCCCACAAAATAAATGAGTGAGAGGTGCCTGTTTGACCCAGATTGGCTAGAAATGCATATGAAAGAGTCAGTCTAGATATTCTGCCTCCAACTAAAGATTGAACTTTCCCTTGTAACAAAATAAAAAATACTGAGTGAAAGAAAGAGTAGTAACTACTCGACTAAGTGAAATACGGAAAATAAGGATTAATGGCATTAGGTATGGATATTTTTCTCATCTTTGTTCTACACGCCTCAGAATGAAGGGACTAGAGAAGATTTAGCATAGTTCATGGGCATGAGCTCTATGGTTGCCTCGGAACAGGAGGAGGATGAAGGTTAACGTGAGTGATAGTTGAAATTTTTCTCAGTTTGCAATGTGTTATTAATAAATGTGGACTATAATAAGGCACCGCATTTCAGGGTTGAGTATGGATGTATGAACCATATATAAAGTTGAGAGTATTAATGAGATGTATATTAAAGTAAGAATAATTCTAGGTACATCCAGGCAATTTTTGTTTTTTAATTGTACTGCTAACATTATTAGTGAATTTGTGGGTTATACAATAAAGAAATAGAAGTGCACATAGAAAAAAGAGGAATAATATTGGATCAATGATGACTACTCGTGTTGTATGAGTCGTGTATGGTAAATAACGTGTCTGAAACCCTGAGGCTTGTTGTCCCATTTGAAATGACCATATAGGCAGTGGTTAGAAATATACAAAGACTTTGTTTTGGTTTTTATGATCACGTCAGATAATTCAGCTCAGTCGCTCAGGCATGTCTGACTCTTTGCAACCACATGGACTGTAGCATGCCAGGCTTCCCTGTCCATCACCAACTCCCGGAGCCTACTCAAACTCATGTCCATCACGTCGGTGATGCCATCCAGCCATCTCATCCTCTGTCGTCCCCTTCTCCTCCTGCCCTCAATCTTTCCCAGCATCAGTCTTTTCCAGTGAGTCAGTTCTTCGCATTGGGTGGCCAAGAATTGGAGCTTCAGCTTCAGCATCAGTCCTTCCAGTGAATATTCAGGACTGATTTCCTTTAGGATGAACTGGTTGGATCTCCTTGCAGTCCAAAGGACTCTCAAGAGTCTTCTCCAATACACAGTTCAAAAGCATCAGTTCTTCGGCACTCAGCTTTCTTTATGGTCCAACTCACACATTCATACATGGCTGCGGAAAAATCATAGCCTTGACTAGACGGACCTTTGTCAGCAATGTAATGTTTCTGCTTTTTAATATGCTCTCTAGGTTGGTCATAACTTTTCTTCCATGTATTTCTGTTTTTATAATTGAATCCATGAAATAGTCAATATAAAAATGTGTAAAATTTAAAACTATGAATGTGAAGCCTTTTTCAATTATAAAAATGTGGTTAGGCAAAAATTAGTATCATGTAATAATACATTAATATATATTGAAAACACTGATACACATCGAGAAAGATATAGTAGTAGGGTATCATCTCTTTGCCCAAGGATGATATAGAAAGTGACAGGTATTAGGTACTGACTGGGTCAGTTCCAACTTTGACAATAAGTTCATCAGTTACTAATTATATGTCAGTCAATGCCTCCGTTCCTGTGCAAATAAACAGTGGGATATTTGGGTCGCTGGAGAGAACAGCTCAGTGTTTTCATCACTTTGTCTGCTTGCTCTTCTGCAGGTGGATGTTGCTGCTGCCTCAGCTTCTGCTGTGCGTGGTGGTTACACCACCTCTGTGTCCGGAAGGAGTTTAAGGCGAACAGTGCTCAAGATTGTTGTCTTGGATTGGGAGATTTGTCTGATGATGTTTCCGGCATTATTAAAAGAGTATTTGGTTAATCAAAAAGTTGCTCAGTAATAAATATGATAAGGATTATTTTGAATAATTGATAATGGCTAGGATTGAGGTCCAGAATTAGAAGAGAAAGGGCCTTAATGGGAAATGATTCTGTAAACTAAGGTTATGGATATTCAAGGGTTTTATTCTTGGGATGTTTAGTGAATCATATATTATTTTTATTAATGCCAATTAATCAATGATTTAATCAATACAAATATAGAAATAAGGGAGAGAAGAGACTCAGTGTTGGACCAGTGATGTTTGTGATGGGAAGAGCCCTGAACAATGAAAAACTATGTTTGAAACTCTGAGGTCCCATCCAGAACATTGGTAGTGTCTTCCTTCTGGTGAAATTGTTTCTGTCTAGAGAGATATCAGGAATATAAGCAGATTATATTCTTACATTGATTTCATAGATTTTGATTTGTTATAATGAAGAGATCTGCGATGGAACCATTAAGTAAATATAAATATATATAAGGAAAACTAAGGTAAAGCTTTGTGCAAAGATGAACGTACTGAGTGAGGCGAAAGATACTGTAATGAACACTGAAGTCCCTACATCCCGTTAGATAAATGGTAGAGGGTCACTTCTTTGACCAAGGTTAGATAGAAATGCGTAAGAGGCAGTTTAATTGTTCTGCCGCAGACTAAAGATTGAGTTTTTCCTTTCAACAAGATTTAAAAAATAGCAAAAGGAAAAGTAATAAATACCTAAATACTGAGAAAATAAAACATAGAAAACAAGGATCAGTTGTTATTAGGTCTCAATGTTTTTATCAGCTGTGTTCCGTCCTGTTTAGAATGAAGGCAGTTCAGATGATTTAGCGTCTGCCGTGGACAAATGAGCTCTGTAGTTTGTGTAATAAGAGCATGGAGATTAATGTGAGTGATAGTTGAGGATCTCTGGTTTTTTATTAGATTAATTTACTGTATTATTAAGAAATATAGAGTAAAATAAAGAAGGCACCTGCTTTTCAGTGTTGCGCATTGATATATACAACCCATTATTTTGATTAAAGCAATATGAAAAACAATCTATAAAAGAGAGAGATATATTTAAGTAAGAATTATTCTATACACATTGAGACTTTTTAAAAAATTGTACTGCTAAAATTATTGAATTTTTATTTAATGAATACAAGTAGAAATAAATGTAGGAAAATAGGAACCATGTTGGCTCTATGAGTGATATATGGTGAATACTTGTCTGGAATTCTGAGATGCAGTATTAAAGTAATCTAGTCCATTCTCAACTTGAGAAGGCATCCTATAGAGATATCAGGAATAAATGAGGGGCTTATCTGTAGTCTTTGTGTTCATGAATTTTCATTGTATTATTATAATTGGAAAATGAGAGAATCCATAAATATATAATTAAAAATAAAGATGGATGAAATGAAGCAATTTCCAATTACTGAAATACGTGGTGAGCCATGAAATACTATTAATATACCAAGGACACCCTGAATTTCAATTACTAATGAATGGCACACAGCTGTTACCACTTAGGTTAAGGTTGAGGGGGACAGAGTAAGTGATGAGAGAGGTGTATGTTCAGCTGTGTCTGTCTCTTTGTGACCTCATGGACTATAACCTGTCAGCCTCCTCTTTGCATGGAATTTTCCAGGCAAGAATATTGGAATGGGTTGCCATTTCCTACTCCAGGGGATCTTCAGAACCCAGGGATTGAACCCACGTCTCTTGCGTCTCCCACACTAGTAAGTGGATTCTTTACCACTTTGTCACCTGGGAAGCTCCTAGTCACTAGCGAAAATCATTCAGTTGTGTAAGACTCTGTGACCCCATGGACTATACAGTCTATGGAATTCTCCTGGCCAGAATCCTGAAGTAGGTAGCCTTTCCCTTCTCCAGGGGATCTTCCCAACTCAGGGATTGAACCCAGGTCTCCCGCATAGCAGGCGGATTCCTTGCCAGCTGAACTACGAGGGAAGCCTGTGAAGCTCCTAGTCAACCTTTATATTCTGGCTCAGCAGTAATATCAAAATGGTTCAATGTCAAAAGGTTTTCTATGTACCCTAAGTTAAGGATAGCCTGAATACCGCTGTGAGTGTGGAAACAAGAAGCAGTGGAGAATGTCTCCACCACATTGTTGGTCCATTTTGCTTTATACCCCTCAGAGTGGATGCATGGGACCTGAAGGAAGGATTGCTTCTGGAGCACCAGCCTAGGCTGGCATCTTTGCTGTAGGAGCCAGGAGACCTATATGGGCATCGTCTCATTCCTAGTCTGAGGCTGGATGATTTCTCAAGAACTAATGACTGGGTGAGAAAAAATGAAAGAAGATGACTTTTATCCCAAAGAACTGAGTAGTTCAGTCGCTCAGTCATGTCTGACTCTTTGCAACCCCATGCCAGGCTTCCCTGTCCATCCCCAACTCCTGGAGCTTGCTCAAAGTCATGTCCATTGAGCCGGTGATGCCAAGGAGCTGATAGGAAGCTAAAAGCTGGTAATAAATTTAAGAGAGTTATAATGATGTGAGTCCCTTGGACTGCAAGGAGATCCAACCTAGATCCAGTCCATCCTAAAGGAAATCAGTCCTGAATATTCGTTCGAAGGACTGAAGCTGAAGCTCCAATACATTGGCCACCTGATGCAAAGAACTGACTCATTGGAAAAGACTCTGATGCTGGAAAAGATTGAAGGCAGGAGGAGAAGGGGATGAGATGGTTGGATGGCATCACCAACTCAATGGGCGTGAGTTTGAGTAGGCTCTGGGAGTTGGTGAAAGACAGAGAAGCCTGGTGTGCTGCAGTCCATGGAGCAGCAAAGAGCCAATATCAAATGAAGAGAAAGTCATCTTTTGTGGATCACTGATGATCAATTCCAACATATGAGTCATTGATGATGAATAATGTGTCGGGAACTCTGAGGTCCAAAATGAAAGAAATATGGTCTTTCTCTTCATGCATTTTCATTGATTATGGTAAAGGAACCGTTAAAAACATCAATAAACATGCCTGCAGGTCAGTGGAGAGAAAGTTTCCATATCTGGGATCACCTTGTCTGCTTATTCCTTTTCAGAATAGACGCTCAAGGTGACTTTAGTCTCCATGAGATCAAGGTCATGAGCTTCAGATTGTTATGGGACAGAGAGCCAGGTGAGTAATGGCCAGGGTTCTGGTCTGGTTTGGGGACTTGTTTTCAGTGTTTTGATTGTATTCTCAAAAGCAATAGAAGCAAAAGATTAACATGGGCCAATAATATAATGATATATAACCTTATATTTATTAACTGATAATATATAGCAGTGATATTTATTAGTAAAAGGTATAATCTATCTTGATGTTAATTAGAAGCAGGGGTATTCAAGTGTCTTGTTCTTTGTGTTTTTCACTAATCATGTATTATTTTCAATGAAGGAGGATTTAATCGAAATAAATAGATAAATGAATGAACTATAACGGGGTCTCAGATGTACAAGTGACGATTAGCAGATGAGTCATGGACAACAAATGATGAAGGTCTGGAACCCTGAGGCCCAATACATTCCACACTCCTTTTCTTTGTTTATTTTTTCCTGTAGGCCGATGTTAGGAATGTTTAAAGTTCAAGTTCTAAGACTGAGTTTTAAAATTATTAATAGATCATTGAGAGTACCATTAAAGCTACAGATAGATAGAAGATGAAGAAGAACAGATATATTATTGTCTAGTTGTGAACATAGATGGTGAGGAAAGAAATAGTAATAAAAAATCCCAACTCTGATGACCATTATGAATTATGTCACCCCTTTGGCTAAGATTCAGATCAGTGCAGTTCACTCAGTCATGTCCAACTCTTTGCGACCCCATGGACTGCAGCACCAGGCTTCCCTGTTCATCACCAACTCCCAGAGCTTACTCAGACTCATGTCCATTGAGTCGGTGATGCCATCCACCCATCTCATCCTCTGCCGTCCGCTTCTCCTCTCGCCTTCAGTCTTTCCCGGCATCAGGGTCTTTGCAGGGAGTCAGTTCGGCTGATTAAGCATTATTCCCTGGTGCTCCACCTTATAATTGCACCTCTGTGTTAGGTACACAGAGACCAATGTGAGTGATAACCAATTTTTTTGTCTCGGTTTTGTTCATTTCTTTTTTGTTGGTCTGTGCGTGTGTGTGTGTGTGTGTGTGTGTGGCTGAATGTTCCATATAGAATAACAGAAGGCCAAGTCTAGCTCAGTGATAACTATTGAAATTTATGACACATTAATTGATTACTGCATAGGTGAAAAACAGTATCTAATTTAAAAGAGATACATTGTTGCAAGAATGATCTGTTTACACCTTAGGAATATCATGACTTTTCTAGAGTTTTGTGAATAATAGGATTTTAAAATTATTGCTAGTGAATTACTGAGTTAGGCAACAAACAGAACTGAACAAAGAGCGGGGTGTCAGTCGTGGGCTGATGACGATGATCGTTTCGGGAAGAGTCCTAAACGATGAAACCGTGGCTAGAACTCTGAGGTCCAGGATGCAGACATAGGCACTGTTTTCCCTCTGATGAGAAACTGTTTCTTTCGTGAGATCTCAGGAATATACAGAGGTGATATTCTTGTATTAGTGTGTTAAAGTAAGAATAATTCTGTATATATCATCTCTTTCTAAAAAATTGTGCTGATAAAATTATTAGTGAATTTGTGATTCATAAATAACAGAAATCTATTCGAATGAGATGGACAGTAATGGATCGATGGTGACTCCCTGAGGCGTACGAGTTGTGTGCAATGAATATGAGTCTGGAACTCTGAGGTTTGATGCAAATGAAATCAAGTCCACTGACGTGTGTGAAGTGACCTTTTAGGCAGAGGTTAGGAATACACAAAGATATTTATTTTGGTTATTATCACCATGCATTTTTTTTCTATTTTTATAATTGGATCAATGAAATAATTAATATACAAATGTATAATATAAAAAATGATGAATATGTTGCCTTTTCAATGATAAAAATATGTGGTTAGGCAAAAATTACTATTATATATATAATGAAAAGACTCATAATCAATAGGAAAGATATGTTATGAGGGTATTACCTCTTTGGCTAAGGGTGATATAGAAAGTGACAGGCATTAGTTTCTGGCTGAGTCAGTTACAAGTTTGACATTTGATTTAGTAAGAGGAAGAGCAAATATGAGCATAATGTAGTTGATGCCTCAGTTGCTATGCAAATGAGTGGTCAAATTCTTGGATCAATGGAGAGAGTATCTAAGTAGTTTTGCCGCCTTGCATGTTTGTTATTTTGTAGGACGGATGCTTCTGACACTGCAGCTTTCGTTGTGCTCAATTGTCGCACCTACTGTGATCGGGAGGAAACTAAGGTGAGCAATGGACAGGGTTGTTGTCTTAGATTGGGTGATTTGTCTGAGGGTCCTCATGGTATTGTTAAAAAGTATTAAATTAATCAAAAAATTACCATAGTTCAATGATAAATAATCAAGAATGATTATTTCAAATAACTGATAATGGGCAGAATAGAGGTCGAAAACTGGTTGAGAAGACTCCTAATGATAACTAATCCTGTAAACTGAGGTTAGGGGTATTAAGTGTGTCATGCTTGGGATACTTATTTTTATTATCACAATTATTATCTTTATTATTATTAAACTATTACCATTATTAAATGGAGAAGGAAATGGCAACCCACTCCAGTATTCTTGCCTGGAGAATCCCATGGACAGAGGAGCCCGGTGGACTGCAATCCACGGGATTGAAAAGAGTCGGACACGAGCGAGTGACTAACACAACACAACAACCATTATTATATGCTTCTTATTATTATTCATTCAATGATTAATATATATTACCATTTATTCAATGATTTAAGGAAAAGAAATATAGAAATGAACAAAGAAAAGAGACGTAATCGTGGACCAGCGATGATGATCGTGATGGGAAGAGTCCTATTTGATGAAAACATGTCTCAGACTCTGAGGTCCAACCCAGAACATCAGCAGTCTCTTCCATCTGGTAAAATTGTTTCTATAGAGATATCAGGAATATAGGTAGGTTATATTCTTTTGATTTCATAGATTTAAATTTGTTACTATTAATGGATCTGTGAAGAACCATTGAGCAAATGCAAGAAAGTGAAGCACTGTCCAAATATGAACATATTGAGTGAGACAAAAGATACCATAATAAACCCTGAAAACACTGAATCGTATTCAGTAAATGAGTGAGGGTCACATCTTTGACTGAGATTAGATAGAAATGCATGAAAGTGAAAATATTAGTCACTCAGTCATGTCTGACTCTTTCTGACCCCGGAGACTGTAGCCCACCAGGCTTTTCTGTCCATGGGATTCTCCAGGCAAGACTACTGGAGTGGGTTGCCATGTCCTTGCCCAGGGGATCGTCCTGAGCCAGGGGTTGAACCTGGGTCTCCTGCAGGCAGACTTTTTACCAACTGAGCCACCAGGGAAGACCTGGAAATGCTCAAGAGACAGTGTAGTAGCTCTGCTTCAAGCTAAAGACTGAGCTTTTTGTTTTAACAAGATTAAAAGAATGTGAACAGAAAGAAAAGTAATACATTCCTAAATACTGAGTAAACGAAGTATAGAAAACAAGAACCAGTGGTTATTAGGTGTCAATATTTTTATTATCGTCTGTGTTCCCTACTCCTCAGAAAGAAGCCAGTACCGATGATTTAGCATCTTCCACGGACAGAAGCTCTGGGGTTGCCTCTGTATAACAGGAAGGTGGAGATTAATGTGAGTAATAGTTGAAGTTCTCTGTTTTTTTTTTTCATTAAAGTAATTTACTGTATTATTGTTGAATGTTGAATATAAGTAAAGAAATATTGACTATAGGTAAAGAAGGCAGCTGCATCAGTGTTGAATATGGATATATGAGCTATTGTACTGATGAATGTATATATGGAAAACAGTGTATTATTGAGAAAGATACATTAAAGTAATAATACTTCAGTGTACACCTGGCATCTTTTTGCTTTATTTTTTGAATTGTTCTTGCTAAATTTCTTAGTGGATTTTTATTTAACCAGTCAAGATAAAGAAATATGTGCAGAAAAAAGGGGACCAATGTTGGATCAATGATGATGTCTGGTCATCATCAATATGAATCATATACAATGAAAGCGTGTCTGGAACTCTGAGGTCCAATATTGGATTAAGCTTGTCCATTCACAGCAGAGAAGATATTCTGTAGACAGACGTTGGAAAGAGTGCCTCATTTTATTATCATCTCCTTTGCCTTATACTCCTCAGAATGGGTGCACCTAGGCGGGTGGAAGCATCTTCCTCGGTTACGCTCTCTGGTTCGTTGGTGTGGTAGGTATGTTAAGACCATGTAAGTCATAGCCAATGGTTTAGTTTGACTGGACAGTTGGTAGTTCAGTTGCTCAGTCGTGTTCCACTCTTCACGACCCCATTCACTGCAGCTAGCCAGGCTTCCCTGTCCATCACCAACTCCTGTTTGGTGATTTCTTGGAGCTTGCTCAAACAATCAAAGAAGGGGAAATGCCATGTTAAGTATCAGATTGACATGAAATATTATCTTTATTAATCTATAAATGTATCTCTGAGGTCTCTGGAAAAGATTTTTGAGATAGATATTGCAGATATCTTAGTTTATTTTTCATTTATGTGTACTTAGTAGCAAATTTACAGATAATCCCAAATGTTTATGAGAATGAAAAATAAAAGGGTGTTTTCTTGGGCTAGTGATGATGACTGGTAGCAGATGAGTCTATATAATGAATAATATATATCCTGATACTGAGGTCCAACAAAAACCTAGTGTATTTCTTTTAATTCATCCTAGAGACAGATGTTGAAATATACCCAGTACATCTATTATATTCATCGAGTTATATTTATTATTGTTAAAGATTAATTTTAGAACCAATAAAGAAATGTAAATAATAGGTAAAGAAAAAGGAATAATAAGTAAAAAGGGTGAAACCTTGTCTAAGTATAAACAGGTGGCAAGGCAAGAAGTACTATTATATTAGTAAAATTGAAAATACTGAAACTCAGTCAGGAAAAAGTGGCTCACCAGTATATCTTTGACTAAGTATTATATCAATTAAGAGTCACTTATACTATTATGGATTTGTCTCAAGTTTGTTATTCATTTTGTTAAGAGAAAAATAGATCCATTATGAATAATTTATAAATACTTCAATATGTGAGTAAATGAAATGTGCAAATCAAGGATCGATGGGCATTGTACTTAAACTATTTTTTTTTTTAATCATTGACTGTTTTGTTCTTTGCAGACCCTACGCCCTCGAGCTCTGTGTTTGCATCTCTGTGTTAGGAGCACAGAGAGCAGTGTGAGTAAAAGTCAAAATCTTGTGTCCTTTCTGTGATTTTTTTTTCAGAGCATCTAATGTATTGTTGAAAAGTAACAGTTAATAAGAATTGCCAGCAGTAGCCCAGTGATAAGCACTGAATTGACATGTAAGAGAAAAACAAAGGGTATAAAGAAAGAGATATATTGGTATGAAAATGATTCTCTACATAGAATAGTGGTTTCGGTATTTTTTTTTTTTTGCTTTTTGCAAATAATTGGGTAGTTAAAAATTATTTTCAGTGAATTAATGAATTCATAAATAAACACCATAGAAGTGAATGAAGAAAGTAGATACAACATTGGATCAATGATGGGTTTTTGGTGCGTGTATGAGTCATATGCAATGAATACGTGTCTGGAACTCTGAGGTCCAATGGAAATGGAGACCCATTGCCTCTGTTCCAGGTGACCCTATAGACACTTGTCAGGCATATACAAATATCTTGTTTTATGTTCATACATTTTCTTTTTAGGTTTATAATTGGATCAATGATATAATATATAAAGATGAAATTGGTGAAACTTTGTTCAACCATAGAAAAGTGGTTAGGCAAGAAATTCTATTAATATACAATAAAAACAAATGTAAATCAGGAACTTTATGGCTAAGATGACATTGTTATTGATAAGTAAATTGCTTAAGTTCTCTGTGTCTTGTGTCTGTGATCTGAGTCAGTGTCAAGATTGATACTGTTCATTTACCTAGGAGAAACTGAAGTCTAAATGATCCCAATTCACTACCTACTTAAATGACTAAAGGAAACATGGAATGCAAAGACTAGTTAAAATGCTATCTTAATGCCTTTTTTATCTTCTGGTTTATCTTCTCCTCCTTAGACTTGTCACCGTGGCCTAATGTAAGCCTTCCTCGTGATCATGGATTCTGCGGTTGCACTTGATGCGCTCAGGGTTAGGAGAGCAAAGTGAGTCAGTCCTCTTCGTGGTTTTGTGGTTTTCATTTCTGTCAGATTTTCACTGCATTCTTTAAATTTTATAAAAAAAAGAATCGATGTTGGTGAACCATAGCCCCATGGTAAAAGTAGGGTTAATATGAAACATTATATTAATGCATCTGGATAGGAAACTGTGAGGTCAATTGATGACAGCTTCTGTGGGAAGTCATTCTATAGACAAATGAAAGTGCCAAGGACCTTCCTTGTTTTACGTTTTTGTGACCCTGAAGCACTTTTTCTTCATGTAGTTAATAATGAATGGATGATCAGTAAAAAGTGTTGACATGAAGGAAGGTAACAAGGACAAATATGGACAAACAATGATGATTTGTGGTATGATTCTTTGATGACGAATACCACAGGTCAACACAAAAAATCTAATACTTTCCTCTCTTTTGAAGTGATCCTATAGGGAGATGCCAGGCATATACAGGGATCATGTTCTTAGTCTTTGTGTACAATAATAGCTAAAATTATTATTATTATTAACAAATCAATGTCAAGATAAACAAATATATAAGTGAATAAATATGAAACAAGGAAACACTGTTCATTAAAAGTATTAGGTAGAAATCTGATGACATAAATTGGAATGGAAAATAAAATAATCAAGTGTATATGTCTTTGAGTGGGAATAATAGTGATGATCGTCATTTACTAATAAAGTTACAATGCTTATATTTGGTTTATTAAGAGCAAAATAAGTATTCCTGTAAATTAATGACTATGAAATGAATTGTGAAAACTCTGAATCAATGGAGAGAAAGTCTCAACATTTTTATCATCTTGTCTGCTTGATCCTTTTGAGAATAGATGCTGGAGCTGATTTTAGCCTCTGCTGTTACCAAGATTGTGAGACCAAGGTGAGTAATGGTCAACATTATTGTTTTGGACTGGGTCATCTGTTTAAGGGTATTTATAGTATTATTAGAAAATATTAAATTCATTGAAAAGTTTATCACAGCCTAATGATAAATATGAAGTACTATGTTGATTAATCAATAATGAACATGATTGAGGTCTATTAATTAAAAAGGTTTAGTCTATGTGGAGAATGATTCTGCAAACTGATGTTAGGCATATCCTTGATCTTGTCCTAGAGTTTTTATGAACCATGTATTATTTTTATTTGTATCAACGCATTCATAATTTAATCAGTACAAACATACAAATGAAGAGGAATAGATCCAGTCATGGACCAGTGATGATGACTTATGATAAAGGAGTCATGGACAATGAGAAAATATGTGTCTGAAACTCTGAGGTCCAACATGGAACAAAATTAGTCTGTTCCTCTGTTGAAATTGCTTCTGTAAAGAGATATGAGACATATCCAAAGATCATATTCTTGTATTGATTGTGATCAATATTGGTCATATTCTTGTATAGCCTTAGATTTGTTTTTAATAATGAAATTAGCTTCTGTCCCAGCTCAATTGGTAAAGAATCCTCCTGCAATGCAGGAGACCCCGGTTCAATTCCTGGGTTGGGGAGATCCGCTGGAGAAGGGACAGGCTACCCACTCCAGTATTCTTGGGCTTCCCTTGTGGCTCAGCTGGTAAAGAATCCGCTTGCAATGAGGGAGACCTGGGTTTGATCCCTGGGTTGGGAAGATCCCCTGGAGAAGGGAAAGGTACCTACTCCAGTATTCTGGCCTGGAGAATTCCATGGACTATACAGTCCATGGGATCATAAAGAGCTGGACTAGACCGAGCAACTTTCATTTCATTAGGCATATATGCATAAATTCATTAAAAAAACAATAGGATGAAACGTGGTGCAATTAGGAATGTATGTTGTAAAGCAAAAGGTATCGTTAATGAAATTGAAAACACTGATGCCCCTTCAGAAATGGTGATTGTGTCTTAATTTATTTTACTGTCTGTGCTGCTCGGAACCGGTGCATCTCCCACCGTCGCGAGCTCTCTGGTTGCCTGTGCATAATAGGAATACAGAGTGAGTAATAGTGAAGTTGCTTTCTCGGTTTTTGCTTTTCTTAAGTTATTCATTTAAAAGTGTGAAATATATTTAGAGAATGTAGCTCTATTTTAGTGATAAATATGGGATAGAGTTAACAGTATATTGATGTATATAAGAAAAACTGAGGATAATTAACAAGAGATATGTCATTGTGAGAATAATTCTATATATAGATTAGGGGCACAAAAAGTATTCTTGAAATTTTGTGAATCATCCCTTTAAAAATTATTATTAGTGAAATAATTATTTGATCAATAATGCTATAGAAATGATTGAAAAAAGGGGGGCAATATTAGATCAATTACGACCAGTGTTGATGTATGAGTCATATATATGTGTGCCTGGAAGATGGTCCAAAGTGAAAAATTCTACTTTATTGTCTCTGCTTCAGTTGACCCTTTGAACTAAGGTCAGTAATGTATGAGGAGGAATAGAATTATTGGGAAGATCCCCTGGAGGAGGGCGTGACTACCCACTCCAGTATTCTGACCTGGAGAATTCCATGGACTATATAGTCCATGGGGTCGCAAGAAGTTGGTTACAACTGAGTGACTTTTACTTTCACTTTCCTAATTAATGAATTAATAAACAAATATAGATGCAAATGAAGAGAAAGTTGACCAGTCACTGTCTAATGATGCTGTCTAGTGTGTGAATCACATACAGTGAATTCTGTGTGTCCAGAAGTCTGAGGTTCAATGCAAAAGAGCTCATCTATTCAACATACTTAAAATGACTGTAGACAGATTTCGGTATTATACAGTGATCTCTTTCTCGGTCTTTGTGCTCATGAATTTTAAAAATATAATTATAAATGAATCAATGGTAGAATAAATTAGCAAATGTATCAATGAATAAAGATGAAGAGGGTGAAACATTGTTCATTAATAAAATATTTAGTCAGGAAAATGAATATTATATATCGAAATAGATAATAAAATGGACTGAATATATTATGTCTTAAATTAAGCATATTTTCAGTGATAAGTAGTAATCAGTAATTGCCCTGAGTCAGTTGCATGTTTGATGTTTATTGTATTGAAGGAAAAATAAAAATTACTATGAATTAATAAACACTTAAATGACTCCATACATGGAGACTGGAAACTGTACATCAGTGGGGAGAGGAGAATATCTCAGCACCAAGCTGATCTTGGGTTCTGTCTTGGTCAAGATTCCGTTGCCTGTGTTAGGAAAGAGAACATGGTGAGTAATAGTGGTCAAAGATCTTATTTTGGTTTCACTTATTGTTTGAGTAAAGATGAGCCTGGTGGGCTACAGTCCATGGGGTCACAAAGAATTGAACATGGCTGGGCAACTAAGCACACACACACACACACACACAGAGTGTATATGGGAAAAGCTTCTTTAGACAGAGTTCAGGAATATTTAAGGATCTCATTTGTGTATTTTCTTAAATAACGTGATTTTTATTAATATCCATGATGAATGATTTAATTGATACAAATGTAACACAAATGAGTAAAATGGGGGTCTAACAAGGATCATGAATGATGACCGGCAGCATATGAGATTTGATCAGTTATGAATGAAGCAAAAGTGGGACAATATTTAATCCATGTCCCCTGGAGGAGAAAATGGCAACCCACTCCAGTATTCTGGCCTGGAAAATTCCATGCATAGAGAGTCCTGGAGGTCTGCAGCCTATGGGTTTTCAGAGAGTCGGACATGACTGCGCATACACACACATACAAATAGTCTAAATGTCCATCAGGTGGTGAAGAGACAAGCGAAATCTGGTTTATCTATGCAGGGGAAGACTACTCAGCAATAAAAAGGAACAGACTGTTGATAATCTGTGACTCTGAAAAGGAATGCTGGATCAGTGAGAACTGCTGGTGATATGTAAGCCATGTGCAATGAATATGTGTCTCGAACTCTGAGGTTCAACTGGAAAGAATACTGTGAACTAGTGAATATTAAGTGACTGTGTCCAGGAAAGGTGGAATGCAAACAACCAGTAGATAGAAGGTCTCACACTTTATTTCTTGTTCTTTTTTGTGCTGTTCAGAACCATCACTCCTGCACGGATTTAGCATTCTGCCATGGCCCCAGACGCAGTGTTGTGTTAGGAGCAGGGAGACCAGTGTGAGTCATAGTTAGAGTTCGTGCCTTGGTTGGATTGGTTTATCACGGTCAGTGCATTGTTAAGAAATAAGGAATATAATCAAAGCAGGGCAACTGTAGTCCAGCAACATGGGTTGATAGGCCAAATTGTGTCAAGGCATCCATGTATGAAGCACTGAGGTAAACTCAAGAAACAGATCTCGTTTCTGGGGAGTGATTTGATAGGTAGATCTTAGGGATGTCAAGGTTCTTAGTTTTTTTTTTTTTTCCTGATTCATGTATGTTTCTTTTTAGTTATAAGTCATTACTTAATATATCAATGGGCAGAATATAATGAAGAAAAGGGAGTTTCCAGGTGGCGCTAGTGGTATAGAAGCCAGTGCAGGAGACATAAGAGGCATGGGTTTGATCCCTGGGTCCGGAAGATCCACTGAAGGAGGGCATGGCAACTTATTCCAGTTTTCTTGCCTGGAGAATGCCACCATCAGACAGGCCTGGACGGCTAAGTCCATGGGGTCACAAAGAGTCGGATACAATTGAAGCGACTTTGCACTATGAAGACAAAGATTCTGTGCTAATGACCTGTGGGATCTGAGTCAAGGATGATGAATAATACTTCTTTGCATATCTGAGGTCCACCATGAGAAGAAATCTAATCTATGGCTCTGTTGAAAATGATCCTATAGACAATTGTTATAAATATTTGATTATCCTGTTTTGGGGCATTTTGGGGTCATGGATAATGACTATATTAGTATAAGTGAATTAATGCATAAATGTGGCCAGGCCTAGAACAGTGATTGCATACTTAATGGAGCACGTATTATTAATCTATTTTTGAGGAGTTAGTATTCACATTGCTTATCTTTCAGAATGCAACACACAGAGACAGATGCGTGAATTGTCAGTTTCACATTCTTGGATGTCTTTGGTCTACTGGTTATTTGTTTTATTACTAATTAGGAAACATGTTTATAAAATTAAATAAAAGATTAAGCACTGTTTAAATTAAAGAAGGGCACTGATAAAAGTTTGTTAGGCAGCACGAGCTATTGTGCTCACAGAATTCCATTACAGAGGCACACTGTCTGTTATCAGTTTGGTAATGAGCAACGCACTGCGCATGTTAGTTTTATTCATGCTATGACACTAAGCGTGTGCAGTTTTATCATTAGAGTGCATAAATGAATAAGTTAATAACAATCAGTCGCTCAAAGGGACAAAGCATGGGCCAGTAATGAGCGTGTCTTGAAATAATTATGATTTAACCAGTTCTATTCAGATGATGTTCCTCTTAGAGCAGAAATCCTGTCTCTTGCTGGTTTGGGTAAGAAGAATATTGAGGGACCTCCCTGGTGGTTCAGTGGTTAAGACTTCACTGGAGCAAAGATTCCTTATGCCTCATAGTCAAAAAATCAGAACCTAAACAACAGAAGCAATATTGTAACAAATTCATTAAAGACTTTAAAACATAGTCCATGTCAAAAAGAATCTTTAAAAAATGTTTAAAAAATTTATCATCGAACTAATTAGATTAAAAGGGGGGTTAACTTTCTGCCAACTGAAGCAAGTGGCACACCCTAAGTTTTCAGATTAAGCTAAACTTTCTCACTCTGCATTCATTAGTGTGTTAGAGTAAAGTCAAAATCTAGGCTGTTTCATTCTTTTTCATATTTGTTTTGTGCTCCCTAGAGTGACTCCTCATAGGTAAATATCATGGCTAGGTAATTTCTGGAGAAGAAGCCTGTAGGCCTGCATAAGTGGTAAACAGAGTTTCCATCCTTGGGCTACCAGTCTGTTGTATTATAGAATAATGGACAGAAGGCTACATCTGGACACAAAATTTTAAAAGACCAGAGTTGAGAATGAATTACACATTTAGGATTAGGCTGTAACCAGTCAATACAACTGTTGCGTTGTACATGTAAAAATATCGTCCTAGAACCACACCCCTTGCATTCGAAGGTGAAGTCTTAACCACTGGACCAGGAAACCAGAGTAGTTTCCTGTTTGGGGTAAGGTCACTTAGACAGAGAAGAGTCATAGTCAGTGTTCTTGCTCTCGATCAGTGGTGAGTTCTAGTTTGTTAAGAGAAATGGAAATAAATAATGAAATAAATTAGTCAAAACCTAAATAGCAAGTCAATCAAGGGGAAAACATGGATCAATGGAAAGAATTTTTTTCCTTTCCATTTTTCTCTTTTTGGGGACAAGAGATATTCTGTCATTTCATTTAACATTTTAATTTATAAAAGAATGCCTATTCATTTCTCCTTCCTCACCCCACCCCCCCCCTTTTTTTTTGCTATTTTCTTTGTCCTTCATAGAATGGACATGAACTACTAATCATTCTGTAATGATCAAGACCTTCATGGTTGAAGGTGAGTAATAGCCAAGTTCTTGTCTTCTTTGGGGGAGCGTGTTTAGGATATTCAGTGTATGGTTTGAAAGTATGGGATACATTTGATGGCTGATCCTCTCACTACTTTATACCTTGGGTAGTGGGATTTTAGTCCATCATAGAGCAAGCAGATTTGTTTTCACCCAGAGCACCATGCGGATGGCTTGCCTATCTGATAGTGACTCCTGGTTTTTGCAAGTCGAACAGTTGAAAAAAAGGAAACACAGGATATAAACAAAGAAGGTAATAAAAGGACCAATGATAAGACTGTGTTGTCAACCGAGGTCCCTGATGAATCTAATTCAACACAACAGGCATCTTCTACAAAATGAAGTTCTAACCTCTTATCGATGTCGGTAAAGGGCCCAGAGTCTCTTGTCTGCAAGATTCATAGTTCTTACGTTGGGTGGTTCATTTAAGGGTACTTATTATGCTATTAAAATGAACTGAATACATTAATTAATAAAATGGAGGTCCATTCATTCGTAGAGCCAGAGATGAGAATGTAGTATAAATGATTGTTTACAATTAATTGTTGTCATGGTTACCTAGTGTTCATTTAATTGAAACCCGAATCCAGGCATTTTCATTTGTCAACATCTTTTCATTCCACAGGATGGATCGACTGTAACTCATTAAGTTATTCTCCACCCATGAAGAGCTTTGCCTAATGCCTCTGGGGAAGGAGCACACCATGTGAGTAATAAAGCTCTTGGTTTGGGTGGTTAGTTTGTGGGTTTCCACTGTATCATTAAAAAAGAATAAATGTAGTTAAAATTAAATCCCATGCATAGACCTATGATGAGAATGTGTTATGAGCTGAAGTTTATGATTAACACAATTTAGCGCAAATGATAGAAAAAACAAAACAGAGCTTTCCCATTCATTTCAAAACTGATATGTCCCTTGTTAATGTTTGTCCCATTCTTCTCTTGATGATGGTCTAGGCTGTTCCTCATTTAGGAAGTCAGTACTCCATTTGTTGAGTTAGGACAGCGGATTTATGGCTGTTCATTGTAACATCTAAAAACTGTTCAAATTAAATGCTGAAGGACCACACCTGGACCAATGATGTGAATGGAATGCATCTGAATGAAAATTATGATCAATCGTGTTTGGAACCCCTGAGGTCCATGGTGAAAAGACAGTGTATGACTCTTGGGGGAATCATCTCAGGATGTTTGAAAATCTGGTTGAGAGAGTTCCTAGATACTGGCTTTATACTATCTGCAAATAAATGAATGGATCAATAAATATATTGAAAAGAAAATAGAGGTCAAAACAGACCAACTTTGAGGATATTTATAAAACAAGGAATATAATTACTTCAGTTCTGAAATGAGTTTCAGTTCAGTTTGAAACTTCAGTTCTGAAATATAATTACTTCACTCACTCAGTCTGAAGTACGTTGGTCCATTAAGAAGACACACATTAAGTTGTTACTGGTTTGTGTGAGACACAGCTAAGCTACATATATGTCCTTCTCTTAGTTTGAAGTGGGTTTGATTCATGAAAGAAAAAAATTAGGATTAAAGAAATGGTTACCTATATGAATGAGTGTAAAAAATGAGACGAAGATCAGTGAACATTATTCTTTTTTTCATCTGTTTTGTGCCCCAGAATGACTGCACCTTGGTTATTTTAGTTATTATTTAATGATTAGTTGTTATTTAACTGTTACCTGTGTGGTCAAGGAGAATATAGATCAAAATAAGTATGAGATTAAGTTTTTATTCTTGGTTTGGTCATTTTGTTTATAGATGATGAGTATATTCTTTAAAAATAGATTGTTTCATGCAGTTATAAAACAAATCAAAGATTATGCTGGCACCAAGGATAAGAATTTGTCTGAGAAACGTCATGGTTGATTCATTTTGAAAAAGGAAAAAAAAAAGATTTTCATTAGAAAATAGATTTAATGCTACCTCTTAAAGTAAAAAGGGCATAGATGAATTCTAGACTTAGTCAAAGATATTATTCTTGGGTTGGTTGTGTTTTCCTTGGGTTTTAGATAATTAAACAAATTAAGGATAAGCAGGCTAGTAAAATCACAGTGGCCAATGACCAATGATATGATTATTCATGAAACAAAGATTTGTTTCATTCAGCTGTGTACCACTCTGTTTAAGGGGTGCACAGAGAGACTTAATAGTCAAAGCTTACCCTCTTGTTTATTTTTTATCAATTCACTTTTAACTGGAGGATCGTTGATTTACAATATCATGTTGGTTTCTGCCACTTGTCAACACAAATCAGCCATACATGCCCTTCCTCTTTGCCCTCCCACCCGCCTCCCCCTCCATCCCACCCCTGTAGGGTGTCACAGAGCAGCGAGCTTGAGCTCCCTGCCTCACACAGCACATGCCTACTTCCCTCTTGTTTAGAAGCAGATTCTTTGCTATTGATTTTATTTTTGAAAATGCATACCTGACTACATTAATAAATAAAATTCATATATAAAATGACCAGGAATATTCCAATGATAAAATTTTGTGAAACAAGGATTGTGGTCGACCCACTTTTGCTTCTCTGAGATCCATTTAACCAAGAAGATTTAATCTATCAATATTAATTCTGTGTATAGTGAGGACATAGTAGTTAAAATATTCGTTGTTTTCGTTCTTGTATTTTAGTCAGTTAAATCTATGAAAAGCTAAGTAAGAAGAGGACCAGTGGTGAAAATGTATTTTGAAACAAGGGTTACAATTAGTACAATTCTACATTACTGAAATTTATGAAATAAAACATTTTAAAAGATATTTGTTGTAATAGTACATAGTGTGTAGTTCAGGCTTCCTGGGTAACTCAGCAGGTAAAGAATCCACCTGCAATGCACGGGACCTGGCTTCGATCCCTGGGTTGGGAAGATCCCCTGGAGGAGGGCATGGCAGCCCACCCCAGTATTCTTGCCTGGAGGATCCCATGGACAGAGGAGCCTGGTGGGCTTCAGTCCAGAGTCACAAAGAGTCGGCCACGACACAGCCACTAAGCATGGGGCAGCCCAGTGTGCAGTTCTGCTCTGCGTGTTGCATTGAAATTATTTGGGTATTTTGTATGCTGAGACGAGAATTCATTACTTGAATTATTTTTTTATCCTATCTCCAGGTAAATATTAGTGATCTGATAGGGGGTGATGGCAGGAGGTCCCTATACCCCACATTTAAAAATTTTTTCTGGCACTTGGTATCTGAGAGAGTGCAAAAATAACCAATACTAGGGTAATAATTTCAGCTCAGCAAATACAGATCCAGATCCATGTCAGGCTCCGTATTAGTCACGGCATTCTTATCTAAATCAGATCTAGTTCCAGCCAGCACGTAACTCTTTGGGATTAGCTGGCATAACTGATAAATATAATAATTCAATATAAAGCCAAATCATGGGTTTTCCAGAAGCACAGGACCTCACGTACATATCACATGCTTCCTAAAACAGAAGATGCCCGAGGCAATGACTGAATCTCTGGTTTGTAAGACCCAGGACGTTAGGAACTGCACGCCTCGTCTGCGCTGCACGTAGAGCACTCTAATATATTTGTTGAATGAATTACTGAATAAATGGTATAAACGATGAATGAATGAAGCCGTGCGTTAGTGAATGAATGAGTCTTTGGGTAAACAAAGGCATGGAAAATTGAGTGAAAATGTGGAGTGTAAGAATGGGGGAATAAATTAATAATGCACCGAGTGAATCAATATGTGTAGGTTACATTCTTACGTGGATGAGTCTCTGTGTAGGTAAAATTGTCAAGAGGTGGATGGTGAGTGACAAACAGGTCAAGGAGGGAATGGACGAAAGACTGGTAGGTCAGTGTTCCAGTAAGTGAAAGATGAGTGAATTAATAAACGGATTCCAGAACGAGTTTATCAATAAATGGTTTAGTAGACGTTAGTAAGGAAGGGATGAATAAGCCAGTGAGTTGATGAGGAACCAAATGAATTAATTGATGAATAAGTCAAAAAATGAGTGAGGGAGTAAAGTCAGTAAAAATAGGACAAAGTTGAATAATTTAACTAATGAGTACATAAATCAACGCATGGCACTAATTAACAAGGGAGTGAATAGGCAAACGGATGGGGGATTGCATGTATTAGAGTTATCGAGGGAAAGGGTAATTATTGAGTGAGTAAATGACTCAGTGAATGAGTATGTCATCCAAGAACAAACGGAGCGCTCTGTGAATGGAAGAGAGAATAAGGGAACGGATCCGTAAATGAGTGAGCAAGTCAGTGACCCGTGTGTGCGGCAGTGAGTGGAGCAGGTCCCACTGGGCTTCCTTCCCTGACCACTCAAGCCACACCCCAGCCTCAGGGCGCATGCTAAATACCCGGCGCTACCCATCATCCTCTGCTCACAAGCATTTGTTTACATGTCTCCACCAAGCTGACCTGCCCGGACAGCCAAGAACTGGGTCAGGTTCTTCTCTGTCTCCACAGGGCCTTCCCAGCCTGAGCCTAGGAGGCGCCCAGTAAATTACTGCTGAATGAATGAACGAAGAGCTAAAAATACACGTGCTTTTGTGGAACTCGGATGGCCCTGCTGAGAACCGCCGGGAGCCGCTCTGCGGGGAGGTGACGGTGTGTCAGATGGTCCATGGCATTCTCCCACCCGCGTGCAAATTCTCCCTCGAGTCCTGCTTCCTGCATCCAGTGCCAGACAATGAGACAGGATCCTGGCAGTTCCGACTGCCCTGGACCTCGGCCCATCCTTGGGCAACGTTGGCTTGGACTGGTAGAATGGAGGCCCTGGGTCTTCCCGAAAGCTGCCCCTGCCTCTGCCAAGACAAGAGGTCGAAAATAACACAGTCTTGTTTTTGTGCCTCCAGTGAGGGGGGCTGCTCCTCCCCTTCCTCCTGCTTTCCAGCTGCGGGACAGTGGGTTAGACGGGGAACACCCTGGACCTCCAGCCTCCCCATCACCTCTTAGATAAGGATAATGATAGCTCCCTGGCTGGATTGTCCTGAGAATTAACCTTGTCTGTGTGTGTGTGTGTGTGTGTGTGTGTGTGTGGTCAGTCACACAGTTGTGTCCATCTCTTTGTGGCCCCGTGGACTGTAGCCTGCCAGGCT
Source organism: Ovis canadensis (assembly GCF_042477335.2). Lineage (NCBI taxonomy): Eukaryota > Metazoa > Chordata > Mammalia > Artiodactyla > Bovidae > Ovis > Ovis canadensis. The sequence goes on from NC_091262.1 coordinate 79,299,602, forward strand.
CCTCTGTCCATCGGATGCTCCAGGCAAGAATACTGGAGTGGGTTGCCATGCCCTCCTCCAGGGGATCTTCCTGATCCAGGAATTGAACCCAAGTCTCTTGCATCTCCTGCATTGGTAGGCAGATTCTTTACCACTAGCAGACACCTGGGAAGCCCAGCCTTATCTAACAAAAGCTTATGAGGCTCTTCTAACCTAACATAATACCTGTCCTGTACATAATGTGGTGCCAGGGAGGGAAGAGATGCCTTTGAGATTACTAAGGAGCTGTAATAGTGTCGCCTGCATTCATTTAAAAGCTCCCAAATGGATGCAGTACCCGTATTGCCCTGTCCCAGAAGAATGAAGAGTTCAACTGAGTTTTTACAGAATGCCAGTTAGGATGAGCCCAGACTACTCACCTTTCAGGCAGCATCTGTCCCTCTTCCAGGGACAGACAACAAGAAACGTGAGTTGACAGCACTTTTTCACCGTATGGGGCATTTGCCCCAAATCCACCCTCCCTCCCTCTACCCCTCCCATCCGCTCCTTCCCTCCAGCAATTGTTTGTCCAGTATCCGTGGTTTATCTAACACTGACCACTCCTCTTCCTCTCTTGTCTTGACCGGCTCCTGACCCTGGATTTCATCTCCCACTCCTCATCCTGCATCCTTCCTTTGAACTTGATCATGCTGCTTGGCCATCGGGCTTGGACTATAGCTGTCTCCCTCACAAGGATTTGATGTTGGCTCAAACCACTGACCTTTCTACTGCAGACTGAACAGGTAGACTCGAATCTTCTTTCCTAACCGTGGGCATCTGGGCCTCTAATTTTGAGTCTTCTGGGGCAACTCTTTCCCATCTGGTTAAACTCCAGTCCCTCCGTAGAGGAGTTCAGACCATATTGGTAGCTGGTGGACCCTCCTAATGCTGACCGTGAGCAGGACGATAAGCACTGATGGCCTTGGGCTAGACTCTTCGATCTGACTGGCGAGTGTGTGCAAGTACTGGAGCCAGGTTCCCACGTTTCTCCAGAGTTCCTGGGGAAATGAGGTGAGCTCACCTCTCAGCTCAACACAGATGTCCCCTGCCTCTCACACTCCCACAGCTCCCTGCACTCTCCTTCCACTTTCCACCTCCCTTTGCCCAAACTTGCCCCTTCTCACTCATTCACCCTTTGTCCATACTGCCGACAGAGCCCACGTTGCCTCGTTAGCTATGGACTCCCAATTTCTCCCAAAGGGCTTTGGACTTCTTGAGTGTGGGGGTCTTCTTTCTGTGTCACGCTCACCCAGAAGAAGGTCTGGGCATCCAGAAGTGCTTGGTGAATGAATCATTCATTCTTTCACGTACTCAGAAAATGCTGGGCTCTTTCTGTGGTGCAAGAAGCTGGACGGCAAGAAATAAGGCACATCTCATCTCTGCCTTGGTGGAGGGTCCAGTCTTGAGTGGAAGATAGATTTTCAAAATTACCTAATTATACGTGTGAGCAGTGCTGTAAAGCCCAGGTGCCCAGGGCTTTGTGAACCTGCCATCTGGACTCATGAGAAGCCCCCTGAGCTTCTCTCTCATGTCCAGGGAGAGACAGGAGGACAAGGCTGTAGCCTTGGAGAGAGCCGGTCGATGGCTCAGCTCCCTGGGATCAATCAGGTCAGCAGGGTCTTCAGTCATCCCTGGAGGAGAGAGAGACCAGTGTTCTTTGGAGTTTGGAGTGCAGCTGTTGATCGGTCATTTCCTGGCAGGTGTGACCAGCCAGCCACCGCTGCCTTCATGCAAGCACCCTACTTGTTAAGGAAGGCTCTGTTGCATGTCAGGCTTTGATGTGCCCCGTCAGCTTTCAAGTACTTCTCTTAGATGCGTTGCCAAATGGCAAGGCAAGGGTAGAATGAAGCATGTCTTGACTCTTCTGTCTTTCCTCTACCATATTCCACTGAGTTTCTCAAAATGGCTGCCTGGGACACCAGCTGTTGCTAGCTAACGTTGCTAGAATGTTCTGCAGCACCACTGGTGTTGTTTTACTCACCATCCCAGACCCCTCCCTCACTCTGCCTCGGACTCCAGTCTCTCCCACCTTCAGCATCTCTCCAGGGAGCCCAGGGAGTCCACCCCTCTCATCTCCATCACTCCACATTGGTCCAGGCTAATTGGGCTCTCATCTGCCTCTGATTGGTCTTCTTGCTCGTCCTCCCTATGCGTCTTTCTAGGATGCCTGGAGAAGATTCCCCCGCTCCTTAGAGCTCTTTCATGAGTTCCCAGAGCCTCGGGGTGATGTCCAAGCTCCTTGGCTTCATGCTCGAGGATCCTCATGCGTTGTCCTCCAGCCACAGCTCCCGCCACATGCTCCCTGGCCTCCTGCACCACCCAGCAGACCATTCCCCTTACGCCCGAGTCTGCGTGTGTCTCTTTCTCCATCCCTTTGCACAAGCTCATCCTTTAGCCCTCTCCTCACAGTGCTCAATCACTGGAGGACTTGTCCCATGTCCCCAGGTGGGATGAGTTCCCCCGCCACACTGAGAGCTGTTCCATGGCCATGAACGTGACTTCTGTGCAGAAACCTGTCCTATTGCTAGGCCATGATCTGGTTAGGCATGTGCCTTCCCAGCCAGCCTTGATCTTCCCAACTGGGGGTGCTCAGTGTCGGGTGCCTGGGACCCCCCACTGTCCAGCACAAAACCTATGCAGTCGGGTTCATCCATCAGTAAGAATGCAGATGAAGTGAAAGAATGGATTAATGTACAAAGGAATGATTGTGAGGCCATGCTGGGGGCAGATTACCTCCCTGGCAGAGAATCGGGGTCCTTGGCACCAAGGACTGGCACTTCCTCATGACTGAGGCTGGTCCTACTCTTCTAGCCAGCTCCACTTTGCCTTCTGCCTGCGACTCATTAAGAGATATGTAACCTTAATCCTTGAAATTGCCTGGGATGGAAAGTGTTTTCACTCAATGGGCTGAACATGGGGCTTTTATTCCTTTCTTAAATAAATCTCACTCCCCCAGGAAGTTTGGACAGGATGTAAGCAATTGGACCAAGGGCTTGAAACTGAACATTTTGCAAAAGGCCCGTTTCAAAATTTGAAACCCAGTGGCCACCGGCCAGAACTTATTCTGGTTTGTGGGGGTCGCTGAGGCCTCCATCCCGAAGAAGGGAAGAGAAGATTGAAAACAAGCCTTCAGCTGTCACTGAGTAGGCTGAGGGTTTGCAAGACAGAATTTTGCGGTTTGGTTTTGCTTCTTTGATGAAACTGGAGCGGGGTAGGTCAGCCTCATCAGCTCTTCTTTCAAGCTTTTGGTGGAGGCCTCAGACCCTCCAGAAGCCAGAGGGGACTTTGAGCGGGTCGTGAAATCAATGGGACACGTGTGTGAGCGCTTGAGGGGCCGACAGTCCTCGCTGAGTGGACGCTGGCCTCGGACTGGACCCCCGAGGACAGGCGATTCTGTTGTGTCTCTTTCCCTTCTGACTTCTTTTTCTTTCTACCAGGAAGGACAACAAGGTGTGCCTTTGGGGACGTCACCAGGCCTCTCCAAGTCCCATGCCCGTCATCTGTAAAAGGGAAGTCAAATTTCATTCATTGATTCTGCCAGCATCTTGAAAGTGTGAAGAGCTGTGCCCTGACCGGAGTACGTGGCCCCTGCGTGCAGCCCCCTGCCGGGTGCAGCGTGTGTGCTCTGTGTCACGTGTTCTGCCATCCCTCAGCCGTGTTGTTGGTTTTCCCTCCCGCGCGGAATCTCCCCACTGGCCTTCCCTCCCCTGGTCTCCCCGGCTCACAGGGGACCTTGGTCTCCCCCAGGGACCCTCTCAAGGGAGTTGCATCCTTCTTCTCGTCACCCGAGTCTCACGGTTGTAGCCAGAGGCTGCCTAGCCTGGCCTCAGTTTCCCCGTCTGCAGACTGAAGCAAGGATGACAACACCACGCTCTCTGACCCCCTTTCGCCCACTGGGGCAAGAGAAAGTCTGTCCCATCGCATGGATCCTCTCAGGTCCTTGAGCCTCACTTGTGATTTCGGGGCCAGGTTTTATTTTCTTTTCCCGCAGATCTAAGGCATCTCCCAGCTCGTGTCTTTTTTCAACATGATACAATGGGCGTCTGTTAGCTTGGTGGGGGCTGGGCCACGTCCCCGGGAGACGTCCCCAGTGTCAGCGTGAGCTGCTGGTGGCTGCCCGGAGGGGAGGAAGGTGGGCCCGCTTAGATGTATCCCAGCTGCGGCCCCGACTGTCCCCTCACCTCTGCTTAGAGAGGAGTGAGGAGGTGCTCTGGGCACGGAGCCTGGTGTCTGCTGTTCCCCCTGTGGGATTGGAGGCAGTATCTCCATGCATGCCAGGATTTGGGTCCTGAGAACATCACAGCACAGTTTGTAGTTTGCGTGTCGGGATGAGAGAACTGAACCAGGGCTCTTGGCCAGGTCCACTAGTGCGGTAACTTTGGTTACCTGCAGAGAAGGGTTATGAAAACCCTGCAGAGAAGCATCTAGAAAATGCTCTTCCTGTTCCTAACAGTTGCCCCAAACAGCTCGTTTCAAAATGCAAGGATCACAGGGCCCTGCCCACCAGGGGAGCTGGTGCAGGGCCACCCTGGGTCTTCCTGAGCTCGCCCCCTGCCCCAGAGCCCACTTGGTGCTCTCTTGCCCCTGAGCCCTGGCTGCCAGGACCTCCGGGAGAAGCTCGGTTGGGGCTGGTCTGCTGTTGAGACCAGCCTGCCTCCTTCCCAGCAGGGAGAGCCAGGCTGAGCCTGGTCCCCAGGTCAGGAACGGCGAGGCGAGAACTGATCAGGGTGAGAGGTGGAGGCCAGAGCACAGCTCCCATAATCCAGGACTAGGGGGTGCCCACCTCCAATGGCAGGGCTGCAGGGGAGCCCTGTGACCCTGGGGCTGCACAGAATGGCCACCCAGCCCTGGGGGATGCAAACGACAGTGTCTCTGGGTTGACGCTCTGGTGGGTTTACGAATGAGCAGTACCTTCTTAAAATGTCGCCTAAAGAGGATAAACTGAAAGAGCCATTTGTAGGCCAGTGATGGCTGGTATTGGGATTGAAGACTGTCATCAGTCCAATTCCGTGTGTCCCTGGATATAAGGATGACGACAGTGATGGTAATAGTAGTGCTACCTGGATGGGTGGAAGGCTGAGGGCGCTGATTGACTCAGCCGGTCACATGGGCCCTGTGTTTATCTTGAGGAACATTCAGGCTGGCTGAAACTCTGCATCCTCCCCTCTGCCACGTTCCAGCCTGAGTTTCTCGTCTTTCCCCCATTCGCACCTAGACCCATGCAGCACCCCTAGTTTCATGCCATAGCTGTTCAGTTCTCATTAGATTAGAAGCATCCCAAAGGTGGGAGCGGCTCTCCTCCAGCTCCGTGTCCCCAGGGCTGGCCTTGCCGTCCAACAGCCCTTCTGGGCTGGACACTGCGGTTGTGGTCAGACATGTGCTCACCCAGTTGGACTTGGTTTTGTGACTCAGTCCTCTTGTCTTGGAAGGTTGTTTGCACGGAGCCCGTGGAGGTGTGGTTGGCGGAGCACAGGACTTCCCGTGGGTGATTCCGATGGGTGTATCCCTTCCGTCGCTGGGTGAGTTCTGCTTTTCTGGGTTACACTCTAAGAGGCATGTATGCCTGTGACTAAGGATCAGGCATGGTTTAGAAAAGGTAAAGCCTGGAGGGGATCCTAGGAGAGCTGGGGCATACATGCAGGTCCCAGAGAAGCCCATCTGGAGTGGTGGCAGGTAGCGGTGGGGCCATTTCTGGCAGCTGCTTCTCTCAGTGGAGGGTGAAGCCATTCAGAAGTTACCCAGGGCAAAGAGGTGAGGTCAGCCCGGACACCTGGCCTTCATCTCTGGTCCCACCCAATTGGTCCCTTTGCAGCTGACTGGACACCAGAGTCCTCTTTAGGACTCAGGGTTACCGTCACACTCTTGCCCCACACTGAATCTCTTTTATAAATTATGCAGATAATTTCATTTCTGTAGTGGAGAATGATGAATGGGGAGTCATGTGAGTTTTTCCTGGAAAAGATAACTGATAGCTGATAACTAAATCTTATTACATGTGATAATTCTAGAAAAACAGACACATTTATTGCAAAACACTGAACAGAGCAAGAGGAAAAACAGGACTCCCCCTAGTCTCATCACTCAAAGATGACCACTGCCAGCGTTTTGAAGACCAGCTTCTGGTCTTTTGGTTTCACCTGTAAATTGCAAAAGTGAGTGAGAGAGTGTGTGTGTGTGTGTGTGTGTGTGTGTGTGTGTGTGTGTACATATGTACCCACATTTTTAATTGGGTTCATCATAGCCATCCTAATTTTTCACCTAAGTAGACATCCTAAACATTTCCCATGCCATTAAGTAATTTCTTATCTTATGATTTTTTTCCTACCTAGTATCCTAGCAAATGACTATATCATAATTGATTTAATTGACTCACTCTTGTCAGATATTTACATGATTTTTAAAAGTTGGATGATAAAAGTTGGAGTGAGCAGCTTTGTTTTTTCATCTTCACATATGTTCACATTTGTACTCATAAGAGTGGACTGGCCATGTCAAAAGGTGTGAGCATTTTATGGCCAAATTGTCCCCCTTGAACGTTATACCAATTTACATTCTCAGAATCAGTTTTACAAGTGACTTTCTCTGGGAATTATCAAGGTTTTAAACATTCATCAGTTTGTCAAATTTCATTCTTCTCATTTTCAGTTCTTTTATTATCTGTGATTAGAGCATTTGCCCCATATCTTTATTGGTTCTCTGTAGCTGAATTGCCAGTTCAGTTTCTTTGCTTTATTCAGCTTTCATTAAGTTTTATTTTTGTCAAAGTCACGCATATGCTTCATCTTAAAAGAGTTGAATAGCTTTACAAGATTATGTAGAAGCATCCTTCTCCACTCCAATTCCATACCCTACTCCACCTAAGCTACAGCGTTTTACTCTTTTAAATGGTTCTTTTGACATTTACAACAAGTTTTCTAAGTAACATTCTGATTTTTCTAGTTCTCAAAAGAAAAATTTTTTTTTAACTTAGGCATTATCTTGACTTTTCAACCACAGAAAATGAAGATTTAAATCTTCCACCTTTGGCCTCAACACACACAAGAATACCTGTCTGTCCCCTTCTTTTAATATATTTAGCTCAGTTTTGGTTTGATCAGTATCCAGTCTTTATATATTACAGCAGTGTAAATACTGGAGGGTACAACAGCGCTGTGATTGTTTACTTTGCTTTGCAACTTTTGTTTTCTCTGGAGTCGATAATTGTTTTGGTTTTGTCTTTCTTTTTTCCTTCTCTCTCTGGTTGGTTAGTAATGAACTTATCCCAGATTCATCTCCAGCCTTTCATGGCACCCAAACAGTTAGTGTTCTTCATTTTTATTTAATGTGTTTTATCATTTTGAAGACATCCCTTCCTGGAGCCTCCTTCCCGCTTTTGTTCAGGATTGGTTCATCTTTGGGCTTTCTGCCTTTATAGTGGAATCACTTCCTCATTTCTTCCTGGGGATTCTCCTTGGTCGGATCCCTAGTTCTGTAAATCCTGTGTTATTCTCATTTTTTGTTTACTCCCTTGTTTAGCTAGAGTGCATCCTCTAGCATTTTCCTGGTAAAGGGTCCATAGGAGGTAAATTTTTGGAGATCTTTCACATAAGAAAAGGGTAATGTCTAGTCCACACTGATGTTGATAGTTCAGCTTGGTACAGAATTCTAGTTGGTACCTTTTTTCCCCTTTAGATTTGAAAGGCATAAACAGTTGTCTTCTAACTTCCAGTGATATTGATTGATCAGAAGACTTCTGATTCCCATCCCTTGTATGTGATCTTCTGTTACCCTCCCTTTCTGGAACTTCTCGTCTTTTCTCATTGTGTGTTGAATTTCATGTGTACGTATTTTGCTGTGGTCTACATTTATCCGTTTTGCCAGACCCTTTTGATCTGAAAGCATATGTCTTTCCGTTGTAGACATTTCTTGTTCAATTCCTTGGACAATGGCCTCCCATCCGTTTTCTCTTGAACTTAGTATGTTGGATCTCTTTGACAGGTTCTCTGCTTTTCATGTATTTTTCCTCTGATTTTCATATCTTAATCTCTTTGTTCTCTTCCTGAGCAATTACTCTGTCTTCATCTTTTAATCTATTTTCATTTCTGCAATCTCTGATTTTCAAGAATTTTTTGTTACACTCCAAATATTATTTTATTGAATTTTGTTTCGTGGATGCAATTGCTTCTTTGATATTTCTAAAAATATTAATAATAGTTTTTTGAAATTGTCTTTCTCTTAAAGAGTCTCCAAGCTTTTTTTTTTTTTTCATTGTCTAACTTTCATTTTAGGTTGTTTTTTCAGCTCTCTTGTTGTATAGATAGATATATAAATATGGATTATATATATATATATATATATATATATACACACACACACACACAATGCACACATCCAGAGAAACTAAACAACTATTTGGAAGCTCTCAGTATGTGGTTGGGTCTTGTAAACTGTGGAGTTTACCGTAGAGAGAGCTAACTGGTCTTTGTATTGTGGAACCCCAGGTTTTAGCATTTTTATGTCTTTTTCTTTTGGATTGATTGGATGATCCAAAGAGTTTCTGATGTAGAATTTTACTAGTTGCTGGTGCTCGGTGAGGTCTGGGAAGGAAGACTGAGTGGTCTGCACACCCAGCTTACAGAGTCTGCCTTCTTTCTCTTCTGAATGTCGGGCTCTGGCCCTCGGCTGTGCATGCATCCAGCCGCTCCAGTCCTGTCTGCCTTGCTCTCTGCATGTAATGCCTTTTCAGTCTTCTCTCCAGGTTAGGGAAGGCTTTGCCTAACAGGTGAAGACTGGGGGCTGTGTCTTCTTTAACAGACTTTTAGCCAATTGATCTTATTTAGGCCCAGGCTTTCCTGGAGGTTCCTGAGACTTCTGTGGGTTCTGTTGACTACACTGGCCTTTCTTTCAGCTCTCCTCACTGCCAGTCCAGGGTTCCCAGCTCTGAATCAGTTCCAAATCTCCTATTGTCTTGTGTTTGTCCTATGTACTCATGCTCAAGATCAAAATCTCTTCACTTTCATTTAGCGCAGTTTGAAGAGCCAAGGCTGGTGGATATCTATATGCTCCTCACTATGCTGAACTGAAAGTCATTTACCCATCTTTCTCTATTGCTGTATCTTTTATTTTGTTAACACCTTTCAAAGTAAGAATAGTAACTGTTTTTCCATCCTATATTACCAATATCCTACCCCCCTGCCCCAATTTTTCATTTACCATTCCATTTTGTTCATGGGAAATTTTATTTTCTAAAAAATCCATCACTAATTTTTTCTTATAGTTACTTCTTACTTAGAAAGACCTTTCCTACCCCAAGCTCATATATTTAGTCACTTTTATTTTTTTCTAGTTATTTCGTGATTTCTTCTCTATATTGAATCTTTAATCCTTTAATTGAATTATTGTAAGAAACAACTTTTTGCTCCATTTCCACATGCTAGATATTAGATAGTTTTTATTTCTCATTGTGGCTTTCTATTTGACATTAATCTGTCTATTCTTATCCTAGTATTGCTTTGTTATAATAGATCATATTGTTAAAATATGTATTTGATAGAAATAGTCTTCCTTCATTCTTATTTTTCCAAATTTTCTTGATTGGTCTCACTTGTTATTTTTCCAGGTGAATTTTAGTGATATAGCAAAGTTAAAAACATTCTTTATAGATTTCCTGTGAAATTTTATAAAATTATAAATTAAAGAGAATTGGTATGTTTTGACAGTTGGGCTTTACATCTTTCATAGTTTATAATATACAGTCACAATTCATCAAATTTGACAATTTAAATTTGTTATTAAGTTTATTTCAAGGAACTAAGTATTGCTTCTGTTGTGAATTTTTCTTGTATTTTCTAACTGGTTATTATTGGCATGTAGGGAAGAGATTATGTATCTATTGTTATTGTCTATCTCATTAAATTCTCTCATATGTTCTACAAATTTTCAGTTGAATGTTTTGGAATTTCTAGGTAAAGTTTCATACATATCTATACAATTATAGAAAAAATTTGAAAATATTTTGTCTCTTTTATTTTTCTTTCTTGCCTTATAGTATTGTCTGGATCTTCCAAAACATCAAATTGTTGATAACAAATCTTTGTCTCCTTTCTGGTTCATGTTAAGTATGATAACAGGTACTTTTTAAGGCTGTATGTTTTTTATAATGCTAATTAAGTATCTACTTCATGTATGATTAAAATCAGGAATGGATTAGAATTTCCTGAAATACTTTTTTCATATCTGTAGAGATACTTGTGTTGTTTTTCTCCATTGATCTATTGATGAAATGAATTATAATAATGTTTCATAACTTTGAAACATTTTTGGATCAAATTCTACCTGGTTTTCGTTTATTGTTCTTCTAATATACTTCATGATTTGGTCTGCTGGTATTTGGAATTAAAGTTTTGGTCATTTGATATCAAAGTTATGCTAGCTTTGTAAAATGAATTGGGGAGCATTGCATCTTTTTCTGTGTTCTGTATCATATGTACGTCATTTAAATGATCTATTTCATGGAAAACTTGAAAAAACTTAGCTATATAACTCTCCTGGGATAATTCTGGCGACCTTTTCTATTTCTTCTGTATTTACTGGATACTGTGGATTTCCTAAGTCTTTAGATTGTTTGCTTCTTTTTCTCATATAGCTTAGTGTTTACATGTGCAGGCACTGGAATCAGACAACTTGGGTTCAAATTCTTGCTCTCTCATTTCTCATGTGACCTCAGGAAAACTGTGTCTTCTCCCTAATTCTTAGTTTGTGCACTTGTTAAATGGATAATAAGAGCCTGAAGCCAAGAGGGCCACTGTGAGAATTAAAACGATAAAGTGTCTTGCATTGAGTCTGGCACATAGTGAGTGCACTGTGATTCTTTAAAAGCTAATATTAATCCTAGAAAATAATCTATGTTTTGAGATGTAAATACTTGTTAGTATAGAATTATAAGTAGTATTTGTATAATAAAATTTATTTCTATATCGTCTATCATTCTTAATTTTGGACATGTGTACTTTGTCTCTTTTTTTATTAGATGAGCTATAGGAGTGTACTTTTTAGAGATTTTTCAAGGAATCAGTTCTTGGAATAATTTGTCAACTTAACTTTTTTGTGTGTGTGTTCAAATTCACCAATATCTGCCTTTATCCTTATGACTCCTGCCTTCTGGTTTCCTTACTTTGTGGACCTGTTCATATGTCCTTTCTGTTATTCTTCTTTAATAATGAAAGCATTTCATAATATGAATTTGCCTCTAGTTGCAATTTTGACTGCATGTGAAAAGTTTTAATATGTAGTCTTTTCAAAATTTTAAAATATTTGTAATTATGCTTTCAATTTCTTGTAATTAATGCTTTTCATTTCTTCTTGTTCTTAGAAGAAATGATTATCTGAATAAAATGTGCAAAAATGGAGCTTACTTTTTAAATTATTTTCTACTTTATTTGGGCTGTATTGTTGCCTATACTTTCTTATTAAATTGTGATCTTATTTTATTGTGGTTAGAAAATGTGGACACACAAACTTCTACTTTGAGAATTTATGGATATCTTCTTTGTGTCTTCTTTTATCAGTTTTTTGAATGACTCGAGGGCCTTGAAAAGTAAGGTGACATTTTGTTTATAGGATACAGATTTGGATGCAAAAGGCATTTTATTTCATAGGCTTTTCAGTTTATTCTTTTGGATTTTCTTAGTAAAGAATTAAGTAACCTATAAAACAATCATAATTTAAACCTCACTCTAAGAGTTTATGACATTTATCTATTTTTTTGCCTTTGTTATATTGATTAGAACTTTTTGAACAGTATGAACTAATATTGAAGAAGTAAACAGTTTTCTTTATTTCTCATTTTCTGTTCGATATGATGTTGCTTGTCTCTAGATTCGAGGTATTTTTCTCATTTTCTTTTTGCCCACTTGATGCCTTTGGACTGAGAGGTTTCTGGAAACTGTACTTTTATTTCCCCATCTTTGGATGCTATTTTATTCCTAACGTAAATGTTCGTATCATTGGTGTGGATGGTACCTTCTGTCTCTCAGAGGTGTTTTTCATCAGCCTGTATAACGACTTTGCTCTTGGGTACTTGAAATTCAGAAGCACTTCTGCTTCATTTTCATTTGTTTTCTGGAGTTAGGTAACCCTGCTTTCTCATATAATTGTTTCTGGAAGTCTGTATTCAAGGCAAAGTCTTGTTTGAAAGTTGAACCAGAGACTTGCGTGTTCCAGAGAATTCTGCTCCTCGAGAGCTCAACATTCTGTACCTTTCCAGGCAATTTCTAGCATTCCATGGATGTTCTTTAATTTTATTTTTTCCAAACACATAGTTGACTGCCTTAAATTCAATTACTGAGGCTTAGGACTGGCCATATTGGGTTCACCTAAGGATTTCCATGTTTGTCTTAATTTCTTAAGTACATATAAGATCTGTCCTCTTACCACTGGTATCAGTGATTTTCTTTTTCCATTTTCCACTTATTTTTATAAAACAATAAGAGCAAAATGTAATTAAATACTGGTTTTCAACAGCAGCCAAGCCTTTTATTCAGACCAACTATTACCCAGAACCCCAATAAGTAAAATAGATCAGATCAAAGCTGCCCTGTTTGGACCTGGATGGAGATCTTGAGCTGTGGGCATCATCCCGAAAGTGGTAGGGGCCCCAAGCACCCCTAAAATACCATTTGAAAACCCCCACAATGAATCATTTAAGGAATTGCACAAACAAATTGAGCAAATTGCTGTATATGCAAAACTGAGGATGCTGTTGATAGGAAGTTGATTGCTGGCCGGCGGCTGCTGTATGAATTCCGTGGTTTTCTCAGAGGTCGTCGCATGATTGTGTGGGCTGCCTGAGAGTCAAATGTATGAAAATGGATGCCCATTCCTTGGGTTTGATTATTTTTTTAATTTGTTGAATGTGTGTTTCACATAGACAACACAGAGTTGGCTTTGAGGATTTTTGACTTGAGCTGGAAACTCCTTTTAAGGGCATATAAACTCGCATTTGTTTTCTGGATTTTCTTGTTTTAACTTCAGAAAATGGCACTTAAGGCTTGTTTCCTTTTTTCTCCTGTACTTTCTCTCCTGCTGTCTTATATCCACTACGTTTTTCTTGGACTTCCCTAGTCGCTCAGTTGTAAGGATCCACCTTCAGTGCAGGAGAGGCAGGTTCGATCCCCGGGTTGGGAAGTTCCCCTGGAGGAGGGCGTGGCAGCTCACTCCAGTGTCTTTCCTGGAAAATCCCATGGACAGAGGAGCCCGGAGGGCTACAGTCTATGGGGTCACAAAAGAGTCTGACATGACTTAGTGACTCAACAACAATAACATTTTTCTTAAAATTGTGTTTTGATGATTCAAAAAGTATACAATCAGTTTCCAAGTCTGTTAGTGGTTACACCTCAGTTTTAATTGCTTGGTTTTTAAACAGCTTACATCTAAGTTTCTCTATGGTAAAAACGAAATCTTTTTTTTTAAGTGAAATGATTTCGTACTCCCTCTGCCCTCTGTGGTATTATTCAGTTGAGGATGTATCTGTTTCTTCCACTTCCTCTTGTGTATCCCCTCCCAAATGCTGAGAGGTGAGTGGGTCTTTTCACCAACTCCTCTGCTTGCCTTCCCCGCCCGCTTGCCCTGCTCTTTGGGAGGAATGCGGTGCTTTCTGTGTTCCGGCCCATCCTGCAGGAGCTGAAACCTTGTCCTGTTTCTGGACTCGAAATCCTTGCCCTCAGTCCCGCTCCGTCATCTCGCGTCACTCTGCGGATTGTGAGCTCCCAGGAGGCAGGAACACAGAAGTCACCCCAGGGCCGCCTTGGGCTCCTCACGGGCCTGATGTTGGCACATGTGTGTTTGTGGCTGTGTGTCTTCAAGGACATCAGTGAACAGGTGAATTAGTGGGGGAATAGATGTGTGTGAGGGGTGAGTGTGTGAGACAGAACACACGAGTAGATGGGTGGGTTGATGTGCCCTTGAAAGAGTGGATGAGCTGGTAGGTGTGCAAAGGAGTGGAGTGATGCCTGGGGTCGGGGGAAATGAGAAGAGCCACCGTCTGGGGTCTGGAGGGTGGGAGGGAAAGGTGGGCTTCCTTGCGTCTCTAGTGATCCAGGATGCCAGTGGAGCGGCATGTCACTTTATCCAGGAGGACACGGGCACTTTCTGCGTCCATCTCTGTCCATTCTTCCCTTGCCCACTACTCTGTGGACTATCTGATGCTGGGCCAGTGACCCCCTCCCTGCGTCAGAGGAGCCCCCGTACCAAGGAGCGATGTGACTGGCTTCCTCCCCCATCCCGGACACAGAGAACATCAAGGCCATCCAAGAGAATCCCCGTGGCTTCCCCTCATCCTCCCCGGCCCCTTGCTTCCCTTTCCCTAGGACCAGTGAAGGAGGTGACCTACTTCTGGCCCAGCAGCACCTGCCCCCGAGCCTGACTCCGTTCTTCAGCTTCTCAGGGGTCTCCCACTGCCCTTTCCAGCACCCACTTCCTACAGCCTTCCCATGGGCTCCTACCAGGCTGTCGTCCTTCAAGTCTAAAAAATATTGAGCCACCATCTTCTTGGTGGATCCTTCGTGTCTCATTTTTGTTTGCTCTCTGACCCTATGTTTCCCCCAGAAGTGCCTCCATTAGGATCGTCGGTGACCCGCATCCGATTGCCGACTCAGCATCTGGACTAGGATTTCTTACCAGCGCTTTGAACTCGGAGTGTTCAGCAGTGAACGCCTGCCCCCGACCCATGCTCGTAGGTGTGCTCCCAGCCCAGAGGCCCTCTCCTGGCTTCTGGACAACACTTGCCCAGATGCTTCCCACGGTCTTACCGCTCCCCGTTCCCCACCCACACCTGGGACCTTTACCGTGTTTCTTCCACTCTTCTTCCTAACTCTTCCCAAACATCCCACTTGCCTCCATGTCCGTGGCTCCTTCTCTGTCCCGGGCACCACTCTCTTCTTTGAGACTCCTGTATCAGCAGTTTCTTTTCCCATTTGCAAGAGATAACGTATAAAAATGCCAAACTCAAGTTCTTTATCAGTTCTTTCTCTTGGCTTGAGGATAAAATCCATAATCTTTAAGCTTTGCTGCAAGGCTCTAAATGATCTAGACGTCACCTGGCTTGGTCTCTGCACATCTCTGGCTCTCCACGTACCATTCACATAGATGCTCTTTGGCTTACCGTGCTCCATCCAGCCCTTGCTCCACCTGTCTGGTCCAGGAGCCTTTGATCTGGCTCATGCTCCTTCTGGTCCATGAGACACCTCTAGTCCACACTGCGTCCACTCCTCTGCTTCAGTCCTGCATGGTCCTCTCTTGTTTCTCTTCCTGGCTTAGCTTCCTCATCCTTCACCTTTTACTTTATCCTTCTTCTAAGAAGCTTTCTCTAAAGCGGTCAGACCTTCTTCTTAAACGTCCCTGGTTTTTCACAGTTTGGCCCCTTTTAATTTTGAAATCAATGCTCTGCATTAATTATTTCCACGTGACTCTCCCCTGATAGCCTAGAAGCTCCAGAGGACAGAGATCATGTTTTATTCACAGTTCCAGCAGCTCATGGGTGTTTGATAAACATGAGCTTGTTTCTTTGACCACGTGGGCAGGGGGCTGCTGAGCCTGCCCCCTGCAGCGCCAGGGGATGCAAAGGTTGGAGCTGGAGGGTGGGATCAGGGCTTAGGGAGCCCAGGGATGAGGATGGGGACAAAGGCTGATGCCTTGAATGCGGTTCCAGGCAGTTCAGTCTTCAACAGCTGGGCTGTGAGCAGGGGGTGCCATGCAGTGGGCTTCGAGACTTCAGGGGACAGCCATGCCCCACCGTGCTGCCTGGAGTCAGCCCTACCCTTTCCGTGGCAACTACCCGACCTCACGGCTGTGCCTCCCATTCATCCAGGGTGGTTGTATTGTCAGTTGGGCTATGAGAGGGGATGGAGAGACCCAGGGAAGACCTCGGGGAGGAGGTGGAGGTGTTGAGCAGGAGAACGAAGAGCCCATTTCACACCCAGCCCTGTGGCGCAAGTCTACAAGGGTGGTGTGGCATGTGGCAAGGACTGTCAGAGCCTGGGTGAGCTCGCGTGGGTCGTTGCCCAGAGGTCAAGGGCCCCCTTTCACAAACGAGCTCTGCTCTTAGAGCTCCCTGTTCTGCCCCTTCCTGTGATTAAGACACCGTTGACCGTGCAGTGGCCTAAGCACAGTCAGCGCTGTGTGGTTTGTCTCTTCTCGGGCTTTCTGAGTGGGCGTGGCCTTCCTACGGGAGATGCTGGTTCAGGAGGGGGGCACGTCTTCCCTATCAGAACTGCTCCCCCACATTTGAGGGGAGCAGTTTGTGTTCCCCACGTGCCTGCTTCCTAATGCCAAATGGGGCCTCAGAAACCTTAAGCCTGGAAGCGACACCAACTTCAGGGACAAGCCCTGATTCTGGGGTCAGCACCACTCCACGGTTCCTGCAGAGATGGTAGACTATGGAACGTAGGCTGTGTGATTTCTGACCTATGTAACATGGTCCACTAACTCTCAGTATCCAATCCGTCCTCGGAGGGCACCCCGGAGGTGTTGCCAACGTGAGGGAAGAGGGCACTGGGTTTAGCTGTGGCCCTACTCTGCGGTCACCCCTGGGGCCCGTGTCTGATATCCGAATCTTGCAACAAGGCCTTTTACGTGCATCCTCTGGGGGCTTTTCTGGAGGTGATGCTGCCTGGGGGAGAGACACTGCTTCCAGCCTCAGTCATGGTCCTTGAAGAGATGGCTTGCTTTGTGGCCTATGCACGAGGAAAGACTGGTGTGACATGGGCCACCACTTCCCAGTAGCCCAGCCAACTTTGGAGGGCTTCATGGAACCGACACCACCTTCAGGGAGACCCAGCAGCCCAGCTTCCATCACGGTATTGGAGAGATAGTCCCCTATGTCCAAGTTCCTATGTTTGTATGAAAGCCCACCTCTGATCAATATTAAATTCCTCCTCCAAGGTTTTCTGGAGGCGATGCCAAGACTGGGGATGAGATGAAGGTTCTGACCTTAGGGAGTCTGTTGACCAAAATGACATCTGCCTGGCTTACCGAAGATGGCACGATGGTTACTGCTAAGATCCCATCTGGCCTGGAACAATCTCTTGGAAATTCCCTTGGCCATCAGTCTTTCTTTGTGGCATATATATATATATATATATATTTTTTTTTTTTTTTTTTCTTTTTTGATGCTCAAAACTAGGGCTTCTGACCTGGGCTTCATGTGCCTGGAGACTATTTGCTTGGCCTGCTCAGAATTAGACAGGTGTTCCTTGTGACGGCACACATGCCGTCTTCTTTTTCTCAATTTGCTCAGGACCAGCCCCTCACATGTTCCTCTCTGCCACATGCCATGCCCACCCTCCTGCCATACCCACCTACCCATTCTCTCAGATCCAACACAGTGCCTGACACCTAGTAGGCATTTGGTCGGTATTTTTGGAGTGATGAAGCAGAACATCCGTCCACTTCTGCTCCTTGGGACTTGCATCCTTGGAGGGCTTCCCGGAGGAGTTGCCCGCTTTGGGGATAAGCCCCCCGTTTCAGCACCCGCGCCAACTCCTGACAGTGGAGACAAGACTTCCGGCCTGTTTGTGCTCGTCGCATGTCTGTGTTGTAGTCGACCTGCCCCCTGATTCTCTCCAGCTCTGGAAGACTTTCTGGGCGTGTCCCCAGCCTCTGTCCTCGGCGTCCCTGTGTGGTACTCGGAGAGATAGTAGACCGTATAGCGTACGCTTTATCTGTGACGTATGTAACACGGTCCACTAACCCTCAGTATCAAATCCGTCCTCGAGGCCCCCGGAAGTGACGCCATCTTCAGGGAGGCGCCCTCGGACGCAGCACCAGGCCTCGCCACGACGCTAGAAGAGACGGTTTTCTGTATGGCATGTTCTTTTCTGCATGATGCGAAATCACATGCTCTCGCTCTCCTTATATCAAGTTCTGCCTCGGGAAATCTCACCGTCTCTGGGGAGTGGATCTTGCTTCTCTTTCGGGATCACTGCTGCTCTCTGGCATTCGGTGACAGTGGTTGACTTCGCAACTCTTGTTTAGTATGACACCATGACCTGCTTCTTCTCAGCATCAAATACAGCCGTGAAGAGGTCCCCAGAGGCAGCTTTGCAGATGCCAGCCATCCTCCAGCGTCACTGCCATCGTGCGGTACTTGAAGAAATGGTTTACCGTCCCACATACATTCTGAATATGTATGTGGGACGGTAAACCGCTTCTTGGTATCCTGCCCAGCCATCAAAAGCCTCCTGGAGAAATCCTGAAGTTAAGAGAGACGACGCTGGTCTCCGCGCCCTCCCTGCTCCGTGGTCCTTGGCGGAATGGTTGACTGGTAGATGTGTACTTAATCTGTTAATGCTTGCGACGCCGTCTTCTCCTGTCAAATGCAGCCTTCAGGGGCTTCCCTAGGACAATGCTCACCTCTCGGGAGCTATCCTGTTTCCACCGTGGCACACCCCTCACCCATGGTCCTTGAAGTAACCGTGGCCAGCATGGAGAATGTTCTCAGAGGGCTGTGCCACCTTCTGCGTCCCGTCAGTCTCAAGTCTATGCTCGCTGACGTCAGGACCACGTGCCCATGTAGAGGTGGATACAGGGCCCACAAGACGATGCCACACCAGGTACTTGAAGAGACACACTGACTCATATTTCTGATTGACAATGCGTATACAGTCTATCTTTTTTCCATATCAAGCTTAGTCTTCTCGGGGAAGACGCCTCGGCTCTGGACTCAACACTGAACCTCCATGAAGACCTGGTTGGCCTCAAGTGCTTTCAGACGATGTGCGGTCCACAGGCCCATTTCTTCCCCCATCTCCCATCCAGACTTGAGGAACTTGCCGAAGATGCTGCCAGCCTGAGAGGCAAGTCGGAGCCCTGGTTCTGGCACCCGCGCCGACCTCACGGTACCTGGAAAGGGTTCCACCGCGCTGCATGTGTGTGATTAACAGCGTATGGAGTGTGGTCTTCTTCTTTTCCGTATCGCGTTCAGCCTCGAAGGTCTCCGGGAGGTCATGTCCACCTCTGAGACGAGGTATCGGTTTTGGCTCCAGGACTGCTTTGAGATACTTAAAAGAAGTTGACCATGCTTCATACGTCTTACTTACAAAGCATGTGACTCAGTCCACCTTTTCGTAACAGCCGCTGCACCTTGGGGGGCTTCCTGTAGGCAGTGCTGAGTATCAGGCGTAGCGCTCGTCCTGGCGTCTTCTCTGCTGTGGGTTCTTGAGGGGTTTCTCTGTGCCGTGTCCACTGCGCCGCTAGCAGACATTGCTTAGTGGCCTCTTCTCAATACTGCATCTGGCCTCTGAGGGCTTCCGGAAGGTGGTGCTAAGGAGAGGAAAGAGACGCCGGTTCTGACATCAGCCCTTCCCACGGTACCTGAAAAGATGGTTGACCACAGAACATGCGCTGTCTCTATGTCGTATGTAATGTGGTCCACGTCTTCTCAATATCAAATTCAGTCGCAGAGGGCTTCCCCGAGGCAAAGCCAACGTCGTGGGAGACACGCTGGTCTGGCTTCGGCACCATTTCGCTGTATGTGGAGAGATGGTCGACCATAAAACGTACGTGTGCTTTATGACGTATGTCACATGGTCCACTAATTCTCAGCATCAGTCAGCCTGAGGGGACTTCCTGGAGGCCACGCCAGCTCGGAAGCAGGTGGTAGGCGCCATCCAGCACAGATCATGGGCTTTATTCCCCCGGCCAACACTCAGCACTCAATCCCAGCCTTACCGGGCATCCTGGAGGTGGTAGTGGCATTGGGCGTGAGTGTGTGTGGTCTTGGCCGCCCTTGCTAATGGCTGGCAACTCATGATGTAGATTGCCAGGGCTTCGGGAGGTGGTCCCAGATGAAGGGAAGCGAGGCGAGGTCAGCATCCCTTCCTGGTATTTGAAGACGCGGTTGACCATGGTGTGTACGCTTTATTTATGACGTAGGACACATGGTCTACTTCTTCTCGATATCACATCTTCGCCTTGGAAGACCTTCCAGGAGGAGATCTCAGCTTTGAGGAAGAGCCACTGGCCCGGTGTCAGCACTGCTGCTGCTTGGTACTTGGAGAGAGGTGGTCCGTGGCGCGTTCGCTTTATTTATGGCGCACATTACACGGTCGACCTCTTTGCGGTATCTAATCCCGCCTTGCAAGCTTTCCTGGAACTAACATCAGCGGCGGGGTGGGCACGCTAGTTCTGCGCGCTTTGCCACGCGGTGGGGTGTGTTTGTGATGTATCTGTCCTGTGTGTGATGATGACTGACGCGCGGCAGCCTTCTTCTCAGCAGACCTCGCTGGCTTGGCAGCTCCGAGGGCAGGGCTAACTTGCGGACGAGGAGAATGGCTTCACCACGTGCCTGGGTACATGAGGTGGTTGACCAGAGAGCACACGCTTCATTTGTGCCGTTTGTGACCTGGTCCACTAACCCTCAGTATCTAATCCCCTCTTGGAGAACTCCCGGAAGAAGTGTCCACTCTGGGGGAAGCAGACTTTGCGGGATCAGCCAGGCCTCCGCCAGACTCGGAAGAGAACACCGTCAAGCGTCTGCCACCCGCGTGCCGCGCACTGCAGATCTGGACTTGTCCTCAGCAGGGGATCTTGTCTTGCAGGGCCTCCCAGCTGTGAGGCCATCCACACTCAGGGGGAGGGGCATGCTGTCTGTACCACCCCAAAGTACTGGAGTGACCAGGGTGTGTGACCCAGGTCATACACCTCAGTATCCAGGGAATCCTTGGGGGGAAATTTAAAGAGGGGAAAGCCACCTTGGCTTGGGGGCGTATATGTCTCTAAGGTAACTGAGAAAAGTTTGCCCCAGGGGTGAACCAAAAATGTGGCAGCTCTTCTGAGCAGCATCTCTCTAGTCTCACCAGCCTCTGGCCACGATGCCAGTTTCAGGATGCTGAGGCTGCTACCAGGTCTCCACTGGGGGACTTGGATGGACAGCATGCACTCAACCAGTGGCTTAACCCAGCACTGCAACGGCCACAGAGTCCAGTTCCCTACTCACAGGACGTCCAGGATCGAAGGTCAAGTCTGGGGAAGAATCACTGGTGTTCTGGTCAGTGTTCATCCATGGTACCTGAAGAGAGGTTTTCTGGGTTTCTGTTTCTTTAATGAGGATGAAACACACCTGGTTAACCTCTTTTCCAGTATCAAATCCCATCTTGAAGGCCTTCCGGTCCAGACCTCAGCTTCCGGGAAAGACGTTTACTGTCGGCTCCCGCCCAGTGGACAGAAATAAGTGGGTGACCACAAAGCCTGACTCATGTCGCCTGGTCTACTAACCATCCGTCTGCAATCCGTATTAACAGGGCTTCTGGGATTGGCTGTCAAGTCTGAGGAAGAGCCAGCTCATGCCAGTGTAATTGGTGGTACTTGAGGAGAGGTTTTCTAGGTCTCCGTTTCTTTCATGAGGATGAAACACACCTGGTTAACCTTTTTTCCAGTATCAGATCCCACCTTGGAGGCCTTCTGGTCCAGACCTCAGCCTGTGGGATGGGGTGCTGTGGACACGAATAACTTGTTGCCCACAAGCCTGCCCTGTATTTCTGATTTTAGTTACCTATTCCACTAACCATCAGTATCTTATCCATTCTCAGGAGTACTTCCCGAAGGAATGCCCACCTAGAGGAAGACCATGGTCCCCAAGATAGCTCCATGCCTGAAACACGCAGGTAGGTCATCTGTGGTTGCATTTAGCTTGGACTTAGCCCGCAAGTCCCATCTTGGTGAATGCCTGTTGCATGGCCAGCAAGCCCTGGACAGTGTAGGTTGCCTAGACCACTGCCCCACAATCTCTGGTTTATTCAGAAAAGATGTCCTAGGCATAATGACATCTTTGGGAAGAAAAATCAGTTCTGAGATCAAGACGAGGCCTTGGGGGGTCTCTAGAGTTGGTCTGGGATAGGAGCTGTTTATTTCCAGTAGGAATTGAGTGCATGTGCCTCTTTAGGAATGCTCGATGCTACACCAGTTCAAGGGAAGGGGGCTTTATCATCAACCCTGCTCCAGGAGAAATGAGCAGACTGCAGGCCATGTGCTTTACCTGCGACACACCTGGTTCACTTACCGTTGTATCTACTTCATCCTTAGGGAGCAGTGCTGCTGTCCAGGAAGAAGCTGTGTGTCTGGAGGTGGCTCTTTTCTGCGATCCTCAAGGAGAGGTTTCCTTCGTATACTCCATCTTTTATGACAAATTACTCACACCAAAGGGCTTCCCCAGCGGCTCAGCTGATAATGAACCCACCTTCCAATGCAGGAGATACGAGAGATACAGGTTCCATCCCTGAGTCAAGAAGATCCCCTGGAGATGGAAATGGCAAGCTGCTCCAGTAAGTCTTCCCTGGAGAATTCCATGGACAGAGGAGCCTGGCAGGCTGCAGCCCATGGGGTCGCAAAGAGTTGGACATGACTGAGCATGCACACATCAGGAGGCATCCACATCAACCTCTCTTCAGTATCAAATACCAGCTTGGAAGATGTCCTGAACGACACGGAAGTTGTCAGCTCAAGTCCAGGGTGAGTGAACCCACACATCTGTTTCCCTTGCTCTGCATGGTGTATCTGATGCTGATGCTCCTTTCGTAATCCTTTCCAGTAGGACTCCATGGAGGTGAAGCCAGCCTTTGGGGAAGGAAGTGGTTCTTGGTCGGCTCTAAAGCCGGGGCACAGAGGTAGGTCATCTGCCTTGTGTTTGTTTCAATGGCAGTAGGCCATGTCTCAGTGCTGGGCTTTTTCGTGGCAGCTGGGGAAGGGGCATGGGTTCTTGGGAAGCCCCAGGTCTTTCCACTTCATCCCCACTTGGTTTGATGAGTGTCAGAACGGCTGCGGTGATAGCCATGAACGGCACTGAAGAAAGTGAAAGTGTTAGTTGCTTGTTGTGCCTGACTCTTTGCGACCCCATGGACTGTAGCCCACCAGGCTCCTTCATCCATGGAATTTTCCAGGCAAAAATACTGGCGTGGGTTGCCATTTCCTTCTCCAGGGGAATCTTCTCAACCCAGGGTTCGAACCCAGCTGCCTGCATTGCAGGCAGCTTCTTTACCATCTGAGCCACCAGGAAGGTCTACCAGTCTTTTATATCCTGTTAGCTGATGCCCAAACATCATTCCTTACACCAGAAAAGAGCCATGAGGGGAAAAATAGAGAAAGGTGAAGAAGTGGGGTTACGGCGGGGGCCATCGCCTCTGATGTGTCCAGGGTAGCGGCTGCTGCGTTCTTACAGGCTGGGCGCTCTGGTGGCTCACCGGGGATCAGAGACAGATTGTCAGGGTGGAGGGGGCCAGCCTGAGTGGTGACCCTCTTTGTCCTCAGCTCTAAAGGTCAGCTACGGAGAGAGGGGAGGGCACCATTATACCACTTGACAAGAGAAAACCTGGGTTTCTTTTTCTGTGACTTTTGAGTCCTAGCTCTCCAGGCCTGTTGGGGTGGGCCTGCCTCCTTAGTGAAATGAAAGTCTACAGAGATCAATATTCCCCCATGAAAGAATTATGGTCAAAAGGGTTTTGCAGTAAAACAGAAAAGCTAACCCAGATGTGGCCCAAACATTTGGCCAACTGACTTCCAGAAATGAAAGTTGTTTTTCTTCCTTAATTCTGCTGAATTAAATGGAAGGTAGTGGAAAGTAGTTAAGTGGTGTTTCATGTGGAAGATGGAGGCCTGGCTCTATCCCCATCTGTCCCTACCCTGGCTTGGCGCTTACTTTACTTAGGACTAACTTGATATCATGCATCTGTTTTTAGAACCACAGCTTACTTGGAAGATTACCTGGACCCGTAGCCGATTCCTTGCAGGGGCCTTGGTGTCTGTTCACTGCAGACCATGTCTCCGGCCTCTTGACCACAAAATGTGGGATTTATCTGTGAATTTGCTCCTGATGCATTGACCTTGGGGTGCAAGCCATTGCTGGGACACTTCCTGAGGCCTGATATAGCAATATTTCTAGAAGGAGATTACAGTTTCCCCATCAAGGAAAGCTCCAATTCCTGGAAAGCAGTTGTAACTAAATGTTCTCTGTACTGGTGGAAAATATTTCACAAGTGACCTCTTTTCAGTGTTAAGTCTTAAAGGGTTTCTTGGCTGACCTCCGGAAGCAACCCCAAGACATTCGATTCAGACTCTTCGCTTGTATATGACACATGTCAACTCGTCCATCCGGGGCCACACAGGCTCAGGAAAACTTCTCCAGCATCAGCGGAAGACTGCACGATGTTTTGTTTTCTTTTTTGGTGTGTGTTTTTGACCAGGGCTTATCTTCGATACTTGAAGGAGAGGTTATCCGTGTTGTCTTCTCTTTATTTATGATGAAACATACACGGGAAACCTCTTTTTTAGTATCAAATCCCACCCTGGAGGCACGTCCGGTTCCCTGTGCATCCTTCAGGGAACGGACGTGGCCAGCTGCACTCTGAGTAGCCAGGGGAAGGAGGACTGTCGTGTGTCGCAGGGCAGGGGTGGAGGGTGGCCTCCAGGATCCAGCCCTCCAAGGGACAGCTTCTTGGAAGAGAAGCCACGTTTGGAGAAGGGCCCAGCTTGCTGTGTTGGCGGGAGGCTGCGCATTATGGGTCTCGTCTGTTTGATGACTCACGGCGGGTGGTGGCGCCTCAGGGTGGGATCCGGCCCGGATGACTCTCTGGACACACCAGCCGCTCTCCAGGGTAGCTGAGGGGATGGTAGACCGGTGACGTGCACTTCATTTATGATGTAGGTCACCCGTTTGACTATCCACCAGCACCCAGTCCATCTGTGGGATGACGTCTTGGTGCACATGGCGACTCTGGAAAAGATGGAGGAGGATGGGGGACCGGTGTGGGTCTGCTGTATGGGAAGAGGGGTCACCCTCTTGGGGGGTCCGTCTCCCGCCTTTTAAAAAATAAGTAGAAGCAATTGTCAGTCAATCGTCTCTTCCCAGTCAAACCTCTCCCAGGAGGATGGTTAACCTGCACCGCAAGCGTCCGGGAGGAGGCCCAGCCCACAGCACAGGCTGAAGACAGGACATGTCTTACCTGCTTCAGGGTCCAGTCTGTCCAGAGTGCGTGTGTGTGCGTGCGTGCGTGCGTGTGTGTGTGTGTGTGTGTGTGTCTATGGCCAATAGTGCTAATGTTGGGAGCACCTTCTTTCGTGACGTCAACTCTCTTCTGTGGGGTCTGGAAAGAGGATGTCTGATGAGGTTGTCATGTATGAGATGAATATCACATGGTCCATCTCTTTTCAGTAGTAAAACTACCCCAGAGGATTTCCCAGGTGTGACACCTGATTCCAGGCAGCACCACTGGTATCTGTACCACCACCAGTGAGTGAGCAGCTGAGGCACCGACCTCGGTGTGCTCACAGGCAGGTTTCAATGTGCCTCTTCTGGATCGTTACCACCTGTAGAACCCAACCTCTCCTTGAGTGCATTTCAAGTGCACGTTCATTACTTGGGGAGGAGGCTTTGTTGCCATCACTCATCTCCGTGTCTGTTGTTCAGCATTGTTTCGACCTAGGAGGACCCATCCAGACTGTCAGATGCTGCTTCAGAGGCATTCTGGACGTGACACTGATGGCAGAGAAAGAGCCCTGGAGTTCACCATCTATGAAGGTACGGATGCTGATATCTCACTCAAGACCATATGCTCAGCTTAGCACATGTGTCTCCTGGTCCACTAATTCTGAATGTCCTTCCCTGGTAGCTCAGCTGGTAAAGAATCCACCTGCAATGCAAGAGACCCTGGTTCAATTCCGGGGTTGGGAAGGTTCCCTGGAGAAGGGAACGGCAACCCACTCCAGTATTCTGGCCTGAAGAATTCCATGGACAGAGGAGCTTGGCAGGCTCCAGTCCACGAGGTTGCAAAGAGTCAGACAGGACTCAGACACTTTCACTTTTGCCATATCTGAGACAAGTTCTAGAGATGAGGCTTGCTCCAGGCGGTGCAGGTGGGACTCACCATCTGTCACTCTCTTCTTGGACTGCCTGGTGCATGGGTCTCGCAGCCATGACAGGGGCCCTAGAAAGTAAGGGGACACTCAGAGCCTGCTTAAGACTGGAAATTGCAACAGGCACCCTTCTGTCCATGTCTCATTGGTCAAAGCAAGTCACACAGCCAAACCCAAAGACACGTGACGGGAGGTCCACGGCAGCACGAGGAGGTTACGAGGGTGGGATGTGGGGACAGGGGAGCATGTGTCAGCCATCCACATGGGCCACCAAAAACTCGGGTTTCATTCACCATACCTCCCGTGTCCTGTCTGCATGGGTGCTTCTGCGAGCTGAAGCAGTCAGCAGTGGCGACACTGCCAGGCCCAAGGTTGTTCCCCTTGCTCTGAGGCAGTGTCGTCCTTGAGCTGTCTTCTGTGTTTTGACAATCGTGAAACATCCCTTCTGGCACCCTTTTCATGAAGACATGTTGCCTGATGCACCAGCAGGGCCCATTTGCTCTCAGAAGTCTGCTGAAGTGATGCCACCGTAGAGAAGCTGAGCTGCCGAATGATCCTGACCTGTGGTGCTTAAGGAGAAGTTGCCCGTGTCTTTTTCGCTTTATATGTGACGAAACATTCGCGGTGCACTTCTTTTTCAGTATCCAATTCAGCCTCGAAGACTTCTTGGTTCCAGTGCCAACTTCACGGAAGGCATGTGGGCGCTTGTAGTAGACTCTGGTCAAGCTTTTTGTGCCCCCCCCCCCGCTCCAAATCATTTTTTCTTCCCCAGTGTCCCCTGATTTATCTCATCTTTGAGCCCCTGGATCAAACCTTGCCTGAAGCTTGATGGTTTTCAGTTGTATAAGCCAATCAGTTATGAAGCCTCTCTCTCCATTTATTGTTTTGGCTAGTTTGCGTTGGGTTTTATCTTACTTGGATACAAACAGATGATCCCATGCTGCTGCAGTGATTAAAAAAAAAAAAAAAACCAAAAAAACAAAAAAACACCTTGTATTTATCTTTCAAGGATATATGTCTCTTAGTTCAGCTATCTTCAATATCCCAAGGTGGATTCTTGGTGAAAAATGACTTTTTCTTATGGATTTACTGTGTTTGCACTTCAAAAATGTTGTCCTCTTAGTTTAATTTATGAATGACAAGTAACCCCCAATTAATGTGTTTTGTGTCCAGGGAACACCATTGGCATGGGCCCCTCTCCAAGAGACCTGGAGGACGGTTGGACCCCAGAACATCTCCCCTGCCTCCTTCACCCCCAGGGTCCCCACTCCCTGGGAAGACTTCCTGGAAGTGATGCTGACTTTGGAAAAGACATCATGTCTTCATCCCCACTGTCCAGTGGCCCTCTGTGATGGACTTGCTGTATTTGTCACCAGTCATCCTGAAAAGCCTGTCTTGTAGACTAGACCATCTCTCGACGGAACCAGGAGCTTCTGTAAGAAGGGGCTGCTGGAGTCAGGAGCTTGCCAGACACCCTAGGGATGGTCCATGGACAGCAGATGCTACTTCGGTGGCTTGTCCCACCTAATTTGAGGTCCTTGGCTTCGCATTTCTCAAGAGGATGCCTTGCAGAACCACTGACTCATGGAGGAGATTTTATTTCAGGGTCCCAGACCACCCCATTTCCTCTGAAATGATGCTCCGCATGACCATTTGTGGACTTGATCGCAAACATACAGAACCCGGCTGTAATGATTATTGGATTCTGCCTGTGAGCTCTCCCTGGAGTCGTGAGTGAGAGAGAGGCTGGGGTGGACTGACTTCATCCATAATGACCATTTGGCCTACCTCCGCCCTGTGTCAACCTCTCCCGTGAGGGCTGCCCGGATGCTGCAGACACGGAGCGCCGTCCGCCTCCTCCCAGGTGAGCAGACACCCCGTTGCCTTCACGCACCCATTGACTGGATGGTACTGGCCGAGGCCCAGCCGCTGCACCCTGACGCTCAGTGTCCCTTCCACGCAGGCGGACCGTGGGCTGTGAGCACATCCGTGCCCATCAGGGCTGACTGCTGGTACCTGAAAAGAAGTCGCCCATGTTCTTTTCGCTTGATATGTGACGAAACAAACATGGTGCACTTCTTTTTCGGTGTCAAATCTCAGCGTGAGGAGCCCCCCGGCCCCATGGCGGTTCACGGAAGGGGCTCTGGTGTCCCTGCCTCTCTGGGTATGTATGTGGAGGCTGAGCCCTCATCCACTGTGTGCTGGTGGGTTCAGGGACACCCGGTATCTGTCCATCCTTGGTTTGATTACAGGTCATGCCTGCCTCTAAGAACGGGCATGACTACGAGAGGCCTCAGTCACGTTTCCTACTTCCCGCTGCAAGAGAGGCTGGGTAAACATGTCCAGGTTCCCGAGTGAAGAATTTCACCCAGCATTTGAGGGGGAGATTCAGATGAGAAGCGGCCCCCTTCCCGAAATAATATAACAAAATAGCAGCAGTGCCAACTACAAAAACTCAGAGCCAATGAAAACGATCCACCAGCCCTCTCCAGAGGTGGAGGTGGATGGTGCCCAGGTGCATGGAAGTTAGCTGTGATCGTCCCCTGGGGGACCGTCTCCCACACCTCCCTAGGAGGGCTGATCAGGGACACCTGCTGTGGTGGAGGGCGGCGGTCCCTGAGGTTCTAGAAGAGGGGTTTTCCCAGGACAGCCATTTCACTGGGACTAATTCTGCTCAGCCCATCTTTCTAGGTTCCAGTCCTGCCCCCGAGGCACGTGTTCCCAGATGTCATTGGCAAAGCAGGGACATTGGTGTCAGCCCCCTGGTTGGGACCGACAAGTTGATGCTGTCCCATCTTTCGGCCTCTGCACTCCATGCACCTGCCACCATCTTCCCGCAGGAAGCACCGCAGGGCTCCATGGACCCTTTATTATGTGGTCCTTGAAGAGAGGTATTCCGAGGTGAATTTGTTTTATTTATGACAAATCGATCTTGGCCAGCCTCTTTGCAGTATCAAATCCGACATGGATGAGGGGCCATCGGAGCTGGGACTCTTGGCGTTGGCAGGTCCGGAGGGTAAGTGGCCAGTTGCTGTCTAGAGAGTTCGAGTGGCAGTCCTGGACAGTCGATCCCCTAACGCTCAGTTTCTTTCTTCCTTAGGAGGAGTTTCTGGAGCTCTGCCAACTGGGACCGGAGGCCGCAGGGTTGGTTCCTCTCAGTGCTCTGTTTGGTACTAGAAAAGAGGTTGTCTGTGTTTCTTAGCTTTGTTTATGATGAAAAATATGGGTACACTTCTATTTGAATATCACATCCCATCACGGAAGCCCAGCTCCAGCTTCCGGGAAGAGACGTTAATGATAAGCCCCATTAGTGGCACTTGGGTGATGCTGGGCTCAGCGGCTGCCTGCGGAATGCTTGACTCCTGCCCCACCCATCCTTGGGGGCCTGTCCTCCCTTCAGAGACTGTCGTGGGGGCACAAACAACTTTGGAGAAGAAGCAGCTATCACTAGCGGTCCATCAAGAAAGGCTGTCCAAGATGTGGCTGACAGAGCCTACCCGATGGACCAAGTCAAGTGCCGCCCTCCTGGGCGATGGGAAGGCTCAGATGCAGCAACACCTGCCAGGGTTTCTGAACCAAGATAGAGGGCAGCTGGCCCCAGAGCCCCAGAGTCTCTGCAGCCCTGAGGACCTCCTGGAGGGGGGATTCTGGTTCTGAGCCACCCATGGGATGTGAAGTGGCCTGGTGATGCCTCTGTCCTATACCCAAGGAAACAGGAAAGGTACAGCTTTCAGGACTGAGCCTCCTTCCTACCTGGGAGGCCATCCGCATCCTGCAGCTGATGTCAGGGAGAGCCACCCATACCTGCGTACAGGTAGGTCAGAGGAAGGCTCGGAGGGAGCGTGAGGTCTTTGATGGGCATCTATCTCTGCGCGTGAGTGCTCACCATCCATTTCTTTTGCAGGAGGATGTCCAGCGGACAGAGGAGGAGCGTGTCACAGAAGCTGGTCTGAGATGTTCGAAAGGAGGTTGTCCGTGATGTATTTGCTTTATTTGTGGCAGATATTGCACGGTTGATCTCTTTTCTTCATCAAATGCCTTCTTGAAGGATTCGCTGCACGTGAGGGGTCAAGCTCTGGCGTGGGGAGTGGGGAGGTGTTACCCCACTCTGAGGGCATGGGAACAGATGGTTGACCAGATGGCTAGTGTTCTCCTCTATTTTTCTTCATTTCTTCTTTTGTGAATTGAGAATGTATTAAATGATACCCTATCATCCTGTTTTTTTACTGTAAATCTGTCAATGTGAAAAATTAGGCTGTGTAACACCAATTTATTTTAAACAGTTGACAAATAAATGTGAACAAAAAGTTGTTTAGCACTTTTTTTTTGGAGTTTTAGAAGAATCCTGAACCAAAACCTCCAGTGTTTTGGTTTCCAAAGCTTAACCTCTGAAAGAACAGATGAGCCACCAGAATTACACTGAACAAATTATAATGATAAAGATGAGATGATCATGGGAATTGTTATGACTGTGTAGCAGGTGTACCGATGTTTTAGTATAAAACTTATTTTTCAGATCGTTTTATTTTAATAATAACTTTTTAAGACAAAATACCAGTCTTCTTGGGAAAGTTACAATTTTAAAATTCTTAACAGAAAGCGACTACAAAGTCTTTACACCCTCCTCAAAGGCCCCTCTGCTGTAGCTCATCTGATTGTCTCTGACTTATCTTTTTGTAGTTTTGCTGGGGAGCAGAGTGCTGTTTTTAATACGTAACCTTGGAGAAGAGTTCCTCGAGACTTGTAGGCAGGTGGATTATTCAAGGAGAGTTCTCCAGGAAGACCATTCCAGAGGGAAGTGGGGGTAACAAGAGAGGGAGGGGGTAATGCCCAACAGTGAGCAGACACGGTTATCTGTTCATAGACCCGTGGTAGCCCACCTGGCATGTTATCCTCAGCAGGACACTCAGGGCGTGGTGCCTACTTCTTGGAAGAGACAACAGGTGAGTTGACATTGATTCCCCAGGGCCCCTGCAGAGGAGTTTCGTGGCTAGTCACTACGTCTGTTCCAAATCTCAACTGGCTGCCTACATTTCAGTTTTTAAGAAAGTACAGCCCAACTGGGAATTATTGCTTAAACGGTATGTCCTCCTCATGCATGACCATGCTTGTAAGATCCACTCTTGGGTACTTGAGCAATGTTGGTCACAAACCTAGACCCTCTGATCCCCAAAATATCCATGACCCATTTATTCTGGACAAGGCTCCATGGAGGAAACACCAACCTGGAAGGCGTGGCATACTTCCCGATGGCCCGTGGAAAGCACTGGGCTATGTATGTTTGCTTTATTTATGATAAATGATGCTCGGGGGACGTCGGGGGTTCAGGGTTGCTTCCTCAGCAAGCCAAGGCTGTAGGGGAGGGACTCTGGCTCTGTAGATGATGGGGGTGACCTGGTCCCGTCCCCTTGGGGTCCATTCATCTCTAGGAGTGCCTGCCTCCACCCTTGTGTCAGGCCGTAGTTTTCCAGGTCAAGGTTTTTTTGAACCAATTCCAACTTTAGAAAAGCAATACTGGTATTAGTGCCTCTCTGTGGAATAAGAATGGAGGGTCAACCACAGAATATGTGCTTTGTTTCTGAAGAGTGCCTTTTGGCCCATTTGTCTTCAATATTGAATCTGTGTTTAGAAGGACTTCCCGGAGGTGATGGCAGCTGTGCAGAACAGGGACTGAGTCTGGGATTGTTGCTGATGTATTGTTTGCTTTAGGTCGGGAAGACCCCCTGGAGAAGGAAATGGCTACCCACTCCAGTATCCTTGCCTGGGCAATCCCATGGATAGAGGAGCCTGGTGGGCTACAGTCCATGGGGTCACACAGAGTTGGACACAACTGAGTGAGTAACACTTGTACTTTCACTTTAGGAAGCACGCTTTACCAGGAATTCACAGCAGCTATTTTGGTAAGTCTCTGTATCCCCCCGGTCTACCTGAAAAATGATTTCTCCGGAAGTTGTAAAATTTTTTGGTTGGGAGGGAGGGTGGCTGGTAAGCATCATGTTCTGCTGCCTCTCGGTGGGGTTTGATGTGGTACTGTTTGTGATGTATTTGTATAATGCGCCCCAACAGCCTATCCTGTCAATTTACCAGTGCTGCGTTTGGGACCTTCCAAATACAGTCTCCCTTTCTAGAAGGTTCTTTGATGTCCTCGACCCTCCAAGGTATGAGAAAGGATGTACACTTTACCACACTCTGTGTTGTAGGAGTCCTCAGGAGGGCTTCACGGAATTGACCGTAACTTTAGGAACGTTGCCTGGAGAATCCCATGGAGGGAGGAGCCTGGTAGGCTACAGTCCATGGGGTCACAAAGGGTCGGACACGACTGAGCGGCTTCACTATGATATTTTCAGGACTTACTGAAAGGATAGTTAATTCCTCCTGCGTTTGCTTTATTTATGGTGACTTTCCGAAGCCTGTTCACTTTTCCAGAATGAGACTCTGCTTTTCCAGACCTGATTGGGGTGGAGATATCAGGGTTTCCCTCAGCAGGGGGGCTGACAGCAAGGCAGACCCCAAGGGGCCAGGGTCTGATGTCATAGTACCTTCCTGGAGTTTAGAAAGGACCTGATGGCCTTCAGTGGCAGCTTCTCTAGCTGTATCATGTTCTGGCTTGTGCTTCCCAGGGCTGCTCAATGTTTGATATTCAAAAGGTGGATATTCCTTCTATGTTTACAGGATTGACAGCTAAACATAGAGGAAAATCCACATTTTAAGTATCTAAATTTGCTTTTGAGACATTGCTGCACACAAAATCTGCCCCCTCATTGAAGAGAGAGGAAGGTTAACTGTCGCCCCTGAACACAACCCCACACACACACACACACACACACACACACACACACACACACACACGGAGGGAGTGAATGTACTCCACCCCCTTCCCCCTTAGTGATGGGACAGGCGACCTTCCCGGCCACCAGCTCCAAAGGCTTATGCCTAGTGGACCTGTCCTGTGCTATCCCTATTTTTGATGGGTTGTGCTCAGGTTCATGCTTTCCGGGACTAAATCCTTCTTTGGTATTTAAAAGGTGGATATTCCTTCTATGTTTATGTTATTTATGGTTAAACATAGAGGAAATTCCACGTTTTCAGTATCAAATGCTGCTTGGAAACTTTCCTGGACTGAAATCTCCATCAGGGGAGCCAGGTGGGGCTAAGCCCCTCCAGGGTAAGTGGAAGTTGGTGGACCCCAGCACATGTGATCCGTTCCTGGCACATGTCTCCGGACCACCTGCTTGTCTTGGGGAGACCCTCCCGCCGAGCAGCCAACTCGGGGGGAGAGGCTGGGGTCCCGGTTTCTCCAGGGCAGCTCAGCAGTTTTTGCTATGTGTCTTTCATTTCAGATGGATCGTGCCTAGGGTGATGCTTCCTGGGATCCATCCTGTTTGGTATTTAAAAGGTAGATTTTCCTTCTATGGTTACGGGTTTGGTGATTAATCATAGAGGAAAATCCACATTTTCAGTATCAAATGCTGCTTTGGAGACGTGATCGGGACTGACGCGTGGGCAGGGGCAGGAGGTAGGGCTGAGCCCCCAACCTGGGTTAGTGGAAAGGTGGTGGGCTGCGGAGCATGTGCTTCCTTCGCGTCATATGTCTGCTGACCATCACCTTTAGAGCCCTCTCGCTGAGGAACGCACCAGCCAAGGAGGCGTGGCGTGTGGCCGCAGCTCTGCCACAGGACTGGACACAGCTTCACTGGCCGTCTTGCTTCCATTTTCGGTAAACTACGCACGCAGGTCCTTTCCAGAACTCCGTCTTTCTTTGGTATTTAAAAGGTGGATATTCCTTCTATGTTTACGTGATTCATAGATAATCATAGAGGAAAATCCATGTTTTCAGTATCAAATGCTACTCTGGAAATGTTTCTGGAAGAGACTGGAGGGCCAGGCCCGCATCCCAGGCCTCCGGGCCTGGGCAGGTGGAAGGTTGGTGGGTGGATGGCATGCCGTGTCTTAGTTAAGGACGGACACCTGGGGTTCATCCATACTCGGGAACCATCTCTGGCCGAGCAGCCCACTCGGTAAGATGCACGTTGTGGGTCTCTCGTCCATCCATCCACGGAGGCTTGTCTACCCGACGTGACTTTCATGTTTGATGACTGAAGCACAGATTGGAATTCTCCTGGACAGAATCCTTCTTTGGTATTTAAAAGGTAGATTCTCCTTCTATGAGTACATTATTTACGATTAATCATAGAGGAAAATCCACGTTTTCAGTATCAAATGCTGCTTGGAAACCTCGGAGGATGCGACATCGCCATCAAAGAAGGAAGGGGGTGGTCAGGGGTCTCCTGTGCTCTGTGTGAGGTGTGCCGTTCAGCTGACTTGCCCTCGGTCTTGTGCAGTCCTGAGACTGCTCTCGGGATTACTTTGAGTCTGAATGAATTGTGTTCTCTGTGTGTTTGCCATGTTTATATAGCATTTTCTAGAGCCTCCTCTTCTGCAGGAATCTTACCTGAGGGTCAGCGTTAGGAGGGGGCCCTGGTGGAGGTACCACTTCCGGGATGCAGGATTCACCCACGGCCAGGAACTCTGCCCACAGCTCCGTGTTGCCTGCCCACTAACCCCGCCTGTCCAATCTGTCTGTCTTAGACTCACTCCTGGAGCAGAGGCCAGCCCTGCCGCAATGTGAGCGGCTTTCCTCCTGGTAGTGGTGTTTGCTCAAAGAGAGATTATCCTTCTTGGTTTTGCTTTGATTGTCATTAACATGCATAGGGCAATCTCTCTGAGAAGCGAGTGCCTGCCTGGGAGGGCTTCTTGGAGAATCAGAGGTCAGGACC
Source organism: Ovis canadensis (assembly GCF_042477335.2). Classification (NCBI taxonomy): domain Eukaryota; kingdom Metazoa; phylum Chordata; class Mammalia; order Artiodactyla; family Bovidae; genus Ovis; species Ovis canadensis. The sequence goes on from NC_091262.1 coordinate 79,334,275, forward strand.
ACCACAGGGTGGGCAAATGCATGCTGACCACTCTGTATGTGCCTCTGTCTTGCTGTCTGTTACCTGGTCTCTTCTCTTCATCTCCTGCATCCTCCCAAGAACTTGTCAGGAGAGATGATGGCTTTGAAGAGGATGCGGTGGTTTTCTGTTCAGTGTGGGATGTGGTGTCTTCCTTGGTGGGAAGACTGCTTAGTGTGATGCTGAAGCTGCCATGAGCTGTCACTCTGGCCAGTGTCCCCAGCCACGATGCCAGGCTCTGGAAGGAGACCTCAAGGTCAGTGTCTCCCAGCTATGAGGAAAGAAGGCTCAACAGCAAGTCAGGGTCTGGCTCATCCTTGACTCATCTGGTCTATCCCATGGACTGTATCCCGCCAGGCTCCTCTGTCCGTGGAATTCTCCAGGCAAGAGGACTGGAGTGGGTTGCATTCTCTTCTCCAGGGGATCTTCCTGACCCAGCAATTGAACCCTCGGCTCCTGCATCTCCCACATCGCAGGCAGATTCTTTACTGTCTGAGCTACCAGGGAAGCCCCCACCCACTCTACACACTCAGGCTATTCTTGGGCTGACTTCTGGGCTTAAATGTCCTTTTGAGGGAAGGGAGTGGGTGTGGCTGCTAGTCTAGAGGAAAGGAACCGGGTAGCCCTGAGTGCCATATTTTATGGTACTTGCCCTGGGACCAGAAGCCCAGTGTTCTCTTAGTCCATAGTCCTCCTCTTGGCCTCATAGCTAGTTGTGATGGGAGGACCCTGGGATGTCTGATGACATTATCTGTTTCATTGGAGAGAGTTGGCCCCTGGGCATTCCTTTGTCCTTTAGTGAATCTTGCCCTAGATGAGTGCTTTTGAGTGGCAGCTCAGGTGACTTTCTGGGCACAGCGTCAGCTGCAGGCGGAGGGATGCTGACCGTAGCGCTGCCGCACGATTTGTGAGTGAGGAGCAGATCATGGACTGTGTTGCTTTCCTCTTTTGCTTTTGCTCTTTAGTGATGCATGTGATTGTGTCTTCTAACCCCTGGCAGCCCCCCTGTCACCAGAGCAGCTTCCTGGAGGGAAAGACTTTGGGTGGAAGGGCGGTTTCGCAGGCTCTGAAGGACTGTCGGTCATCTGACGCCTGCTGTCAGGTTCTGCAGGACAGCTCTGGCTTTGGGAGGCAGTCCTGTCTTGGAGAGATGCTGGGGAGCACAGCCACCCCAGGGCTGGGTCTCAGTGCTCAGGGGCGGGGTCGCCACCGGCTCCTCCCCCTTGGTCTCGGGGCCTGCAGGAGGCGAGCCCCCTCTGGGGCGGCTGCGGCGTGGTCCTCACTGGAGCTGCCCTTTGGTACTTGAAGAGAGGATACCCTTTGTATGTTCACTTAATTAATGGCGAATATACAGAGGGAGACTCTTATTTGCGTATCAAACTCTGACTGGGAAGGCGCTCGGACCCAGCTCCACCTTCTGGATGGAGACCCTGTTGTCAGCCCCTCGCAGGTATGTCCTTGCTTCCCAGCCCCAGATGTGGGCTCTGGCCATGATGTCAGCCGCAGGTCCTCCTCTGGGGCACTCCCCAGAGGCCGCGCCAGGCTGGTGGAGGACAGCGGTGGCCTTCTGTGCATGCTGTCTGTTGTCTGTGCTGAGTCTAATGGTGATTTGCTCTTTTAAAGGCACGTGGACCTACCCTTTCTCACTACCGAGTCCCACCCTGGAGACTTCCTGGTACCGTGTCTAACTCAGAAGAGAGACCTTGATGTCAGACCCTTGTGAAGGAGACGCGTGAGTGATGGTGGACCACAGGGCTCTGGCTTTATTTATGATGATTCCAAGCAGGATGGACCAACACCTGCGAGTCCATCCCAGAAGGCTTCCTAGAGGTGGCGCTCACTCAGGGGAAGAGGCTGAAGTTTCCTGGCCAAGACTCCTCTTCGATGTTCAGGACAGCACCCTCCTGCTCACGGTCCCCAAGATGAATCTGTAAGAACTCTTTCTGTTTGTGATTCGTGGTTCCAGTCCTGCCTGGAGAGAGTATCCTCCACAGGAAGCACCCAGCTCTGGGGAGGAGCATGGGAGCCATCGCCCTGGGCCAGGTACGTGGATGCTGAAGGTCAGAGGGAAGTGCTTCTGTCTCCACGTGTGTTCTCCAGGCCTCTGACCTTCCTGCATCCCGTTCATCTCTAGGGCGATGGCTAGAAGACGAGGGCTCTGGCTCTGTGTTTGTGGAGACATTTCTTGAGGTGTGTGACCACCCACTTGGTGTACAGCCTGGCCACCGTGGGGGTCCCCAGGCCCTGAGGCCGGCATCGGGGAAGACGTATTGCCGTGGCCCCGTCTGCGAGAGGTGGGTGCCTCCCCCTGGGGGATGAGCTAGGTTTCCTCCTCGCCCGTGGCCTTCCATTTGTACTCCTTCCATAGGGCCTCCTTGGGGTTGAGGCTGCCGTGGGGAGCTGGTCGTGGTCTGCTGAATCCATTTCTCTGTGGTACGTGGAGTTAGACTCCTTTTCAATGTCGGCTCTCCTTGCACGGCTTCCTGGTGTGATGCCAGCCTCTGGTAGGGCATGGGGAGTGTGGGGAGGAGGCCCCTGTGGGAGGTATGATGGTGACCATGGGGCCTTGACTTCATCCATGATGTAAATTCACCCAATCCCCTCACCCTGGGTGCATAGTCAGGACTTCCTGGAGGAGGTGTCCATGCTGGTTCCACCTCCAGCATCATTCTGCAGAAAGCAAGAAGCTAGCTGAGCTCTGGGCATGCTCTGGAAGGCCGTGGGGTTGATCTTTTCAGGAATAAGCCCTGGTTTGGAGTGATTCCTGAAAATAACATTGATGTCAGTGAAGGGGCACTGGCTTCTGCCCATCCCCAAGCTGGGATGGTTAGCGGTCCAGCAGGCATACACCTGGCAGGCGGTGTCTGCCCCCTGGCCTGCCGATTCTGCATCCCCCACCCCTTCCCTAGGATGTTTCCTGGGAGACAAGGCCAGCTCTGTGACCAGTAGCGATGGACCTGCCCAATGCTACTACTGTTTGGTACTTAAAGCGAGGTTGCCCTTTGTATATTCGGTTTTTTGACGCAGAATATACAAGGGCAAGCTCTCTGTGAGTATCAAACCCTGGACCCAGTCCACATACAGCAAGGGATTCGGTACGTGTGTGCATGACCGTGTGTCCAGTGGTGTGTGCAAATGGCTTCAGGGTCACCACTTGGCAGAGGTGACATCTCAGGCACACGGCTGACTTTAGAGAAGTTGATGGGCCCTGGGGAGTGACACCCCTCCTGGTTCTGCGTGGGGTGGGAATGGGGGCGGTCAGGAGGCATGCACTCTGTGTGTCCGACCCGGGTCCTAAGACGGCCAGGTCTGTCCCGGTGTGGGTGGTGGCCGCATTGTCACTGCACGTGTATGCTGGGTGCCCGTGAACTGATGCACTAACCCTCAGCATCTAATTTGTCCCCAGGACTGTGCCTTGAAGACGCTCCACGTCCTCCCAAGGCAGTGGCTTTCTTTCCCGTGCTAACCTTTGGTACTTGGAGAGTGGTTATCCCTGTCCTGTTCGTTTTACTCATGTCGAATCGTACAGGGTCATCCACTTTTTCAGTATCAAGAGCGCAGACCGTAGAGTTCGATTTCCTGTGTTTGGATCCTGCCTCTGACACTTACTAACCGGGCAACCTTGGGCAAGGATATTTCATCGTGCCGTGCCTGCTGTGTCGTGTGGAAGGGGGGCCGGAGGGCTGTGGGGGGCTGGGTGAGTTAAGACTTGTACATGGCTTAGAGCAGAGTTATAGTCGAGACACTGTGTGCTAGGAAATGCTTGGTAATGGTGATGCAATTACCGAAATTCCTCTGTGGCATTTTGGAGCGGTGTTGAGATGTGGGCAGCAGATCGCCCTCAGGTATGTGCGTGGATGCTCGAGCCCACTGTGTTCAGTGAGGGTGGCCAAGGCTTTGGAAGTGCAGCCACTAAGCCCTTCTCCTGATGCCATCCGGAAAAGCAGGGTACAGTGGGGCCCTCGGCTGTGACCGTGGGCCACCAAGAGCGTTGGCTCCAGGGAAGGCGGACAGTCCTTGGCTCTCTGCCCGAGCCGCCCTCTGCAGGATGCTAGGGCGTGGTCACCAAGCAGAGCGAGCAGCAGTTCAGTTCTGCCTCCCCGGCACCTGGAGACACATGGTCCGTGATGCATGTGTGTGTGTGTGTGGTGTGTGCATGCACATGTGTGTGTGAGTGTGTGTGCTCAGCTTGGCTGAGTTGCAGTCCCTGTCCATTCTTGAACTGAAGACCTGGGGGTGCCAGTGTTCCTGTCCACGTCGCTATTTCATACTTGAGGAGAAATTATCCTTGGTGTGTTCACTTTATTTGGGATGAATCATACAAGGACAATTTCTTTTGGAGTATCAAATCCTGCCTCAGTGGACTTCCTGAACCCCATGACGAGTTCCATAGAGATGCGTGTGTCAACCCTTTGGGGTCTCCTGCCTGGCTGTGGGCTGAGAGCTTGCAGGGACTCGTGCTGGGGGACCACTGCTCGAACCTTCAGGAACTAGCGGCAGGGCCAAGCTTGGCCAGGGGCCACCGGGCTCCCTGGTACTGTCTCGACCTGCATTGGTCATGGGTGTGTGTGATGAGTGACCCAGAATTCAAGGCTCATCAGATCCTGCTTCTTGAAATCACTGCTGGGACACGAAGGCAACTTTAGGATCAAGTCACTGCTGTCAGCTCCCCTGTCCCCTGCCTGAGGACGTGAGCAACCCCCGAGTAGGCGGCCGACTCTGTGTGAAACTGACCCACTAACCGTCATTGTTTGGACTACCCAGGAAGAACCTTCTGGAAAGGACACTGACCTTGGAGACGAGGCCAAGTTCTTCTGGATGGCACAGTTCATTGATGCTTAAAGAATGGTTGTCCGTAGTATGGTCTCTGTATTTATGGTGATTAATATTGGACAGCCATTGTTTTAGTATCCAAACGTCCAGATGTGCTTCACGGTTTTTCTTGAGGATGGTGCTAACTTCAGCAAGAGGACACGGGGGCCTAACTTACCACAGAGCATGTTTTTGTTGATGATCCCTGACAACTAATTCAGTGACCTGGGAATGCAAGCCTGCAGCATGATGCCCCTTGAACTAACACCTGTTTTGGGGCGGACATACAGTTCGGGTGCTCAGGGCCGTTTGGAAGATGCTGGTAATGATTCATCTGTCTTTCTCTTTTTGTTACTCAATCTCAGCCATGAGGAATTCCTGGACGAGAGACTGCTGTCAAGCATCTCTCTAGGCAGCTGGAAGATGGACTGGGTCATTTGGTTTTCCCGCCCCCTGATCTTTGGCATAAATCTGATCATGAAGATGTCTTAGAGAAGATGCAAAATTAAGGAAATCACAGTCCATTTCCTGCCACTGCTACTAAGGAGCGATCTACTGAATGTCCATCTTATGGCTCTGTGCCTGTTATTGGAACCACTTCGTCTTAGAGACTCTCCCATGAGACATGTTATTGTTCAGTTGCTAAGTCGTGTCTGACTCTTTGTGACCCCACGGACTGCAGCACCCCAGGTTCCTCTGTTCTCCACTATCTCCTGGTGTTTGCTCAATGCTGTCTAACCATCTCATCCTCTGTCACCCCCTTCTCCTTTTGCCTTCATTCTTTCCCAGTGTCAGGGGATTTTCCAGTGAGTCAGCCCTTTGCATCAGGGGGCCAAAGTATTGGAGCTTCAGCATCAGTCCTTCCAATGAATATTCAGGGTTGATTCCTTTAGGATTGGCTGGTTTGATCTCTTTGCAGTCCAAGGGAACACAGACCCTGGGATAAGACATTGTGGTCAATGGCACCTCTGGGGTGTATGTGCGTGCACGTGTGTGTGTGCTTGTGAACTGTCAGCTAGAGGGGTGTTCCTCAAACTCTAATATGCTTCTCAGATTTTCATCACCTAGGGATCTTGTTAAAAGGCAGATTCTGATTCAGGGACCAAGATTCTGCATTTTTAGCAAGTTCCCAAGTGATGCTAATGCTTCTGGTCGGTGGACAACACTCGGAGCAGCTCGGGGCTGGAGAGGATGTGCTTTCTTTGTGATGTGTGTCCCCTGCGCCCCACCTTCCATATCGCGAGAGCACTTCCCAGGCCAACACACCGCTCTTCTGTTCGTGCGCAATGGTTATCAGCCCCCGGCTCTCTTATGCATACATGTCATGAGGTGACTCTCCCTTAGAGTCAAATTCCACCTCCCAGGGCTTCCTGGATACAAGACCCTCGCCGAGGAGAGGCCACCAGTGTCAAGGCTCATCAGGCACTGGACCATCAGCGGCATTGATGCCTGGGACTACGAAATTCTGGAATCACCCATTTCCAGTCAGTCCGAAGCAGCAATCCTGGGCCAAGGCCATCTTTTGGGGACCCCCTATCTTGGGGATCCGTGATATGCTTCGTTTTATCAGAAAAGGTATTATCACGATGGCTTTGCATCACCTGTGACACACATTCCTTGGGCGTGTTCTTGGCATCAGATCCCATCTCCCAGGAATCCCCGAAGGAGCTTGCATTGCCATTGTTGTTGTCTTTGTTGTTACTGTCGCTGTCTTTAGGATCGAACCTGCTTTGGGAGTGTCTCTGAGCTCGGTTCCAGCTCTGGGGTGTCGAGGCCAAGTGCAAGCCCTGGGGCCCAGGTATGGGGGATATATGATTGATGCCCGCCTGTGGGCTTTCTTTACAGGATCTGAGTTCCCAGCTCCCTGAGCCTTGGATTCAGGTCTTCCTGAGAAGAACCTTCCGGAGCCAGAAACCGCCGACACTGGGGAAGAGGCCATGGTTTTCGTTTCAGAACTTTTCAGGGATATTTGAGGAGAGGTTATCCGTGTTATGTTCGCTTGGCTCATCATGAATAATACATGGTTAACCTCTCTTTGAATATCAAACTCTGCCTCGAGGGCTGCCCGCACAGGAGACGTGAGAGCGTGTGCCTGGTGTGAGCTGTGACCCTGGGGCCAGCCGTGATGTGGAAGGCATGCTTCCTGGAAGGGAGGCCGGCTGGGGGAGGGGCCCAGGCTTGCTTTGCAGTGGTTTTGCAGTGAACTTGGTGTGTTTCTCTGATTTGGACAAGGTCGCCCCCACTTTCAGTCCAGCCTGCCTGGGGGTGAGGGGCTGAGATAGGGCCCCTGAGTCCGTGTTCCTGCAGGGCTGGTCAGTGGGGGCCTGATGGCTGAGCTTTGCCCACAGTGAGAGCTCTCCCCAGCCCTGACTGTCCAGACCCAGACTTGCCCTTTGCAGAGCAGCTTCCTGGAGGCTACACCGTCCCCTGTGGAGAGTGTGTGCTTTCTGCTCCCCCGGGACCTTCCAGGAGAGGTCACTCCCTTCCCGAAGACTCCTCTGAGGGCCATCTGTTTTCAAGGGTCAGGTCCCACCCAGACCAGCTCCCCGGACACACACGGTCGCATCTGTCTCCCCAGGTGTGCGAAAGGCAGGCCCACCTCTGCTCGCTGTGTTGACCTCCCAGGTCCACTTCCCGTCCAGGCAGATTTCCCCGAGGCGCTGCTGGCAGAGCCTGCAGGGTTCCCGTCCCCCCACTTGGCACACAAAGAGGCTGGTGGGGCCGCAGCCCCTTCCCTTGGGAGGAGGACTGCCCAGCCGACATCTCCACCTCTGCAGCTCGCACGCAGTGCTCTCTCTGAGTCTGGATCCCCCCTGCTTATGGGGATAGGAGGCTGACCCGGACCCCTCATTTAGTGGAGGATGGGGGCCCCCATGACCCGCTACCTCCAGAGTCTTGACCGTGTGAACCTCCGGGGGCTCCCGAGAAGCCCTGTGCTCCGGTCTCTGCGGCTTTCCTGGCCAGCCTGGCAGAGTCTTTCACGGCTTCAGTCCAGCACCCACTGGTGATCCCAGCTTCCCAGTAAGAGAGCTGTCCACCCCTCAGGTACGTCACTGCAGAACTGCCCCCCAGGGTGTGCCAGGAGGATGGACACGGCCCCCATCCACGAACCCGAGAATGCCTTCCACACTCAGTGACGCCCAGGAGTGACCCAAGCTTGGAAGACGGGATGCCGACGCTGTCATCCGCGTCAGTGCGGGCTCCACTGGGCGCTCATCTGTCGTCTGTGGTGGAGGTTCTGGTACCATGGAAGACTGCGTTGTGGGGCTCCACCTTCAGGCGGGGATATATGGTGTCCCCCTCACTGGGTCCACAGGTGGCCTGTGAGGACCCCTGGGCCCTCAGAACAGAATCGTCCATAAGGGATTTTGGGGGCCAGGCCTTTTTGGGACTCAGGTCCACCCCATCTCGCTCGAAGAGAGAGTTTAGTCTGGGAGTGTGGTCTTTATGGTTGACTATTCCTTCAGCTCTGGTTATCCCTACTGTGTCCAGGATGAGTTCCTGGAGGCCACCTCTGATCCAGAGAAAGGTTATGCCTCTTGGTACCAATCCTCAGTCTAGGGAGAGCTAATGTGCCCCTGACTGTTGGCATCTTCGTCTGGGTACACGAGGAGGCACCTGCTCAGGTGCGGTCCACGGCAGGGTCCCTCTTCACTGCTTGCTCGGTCATAAGTGTGGAGCCCGGTCACACCCTGCCTAGACCAGATTCCACCTTCAGGAAGGAAGTACCTCCCATGACCCTTGAAAGAATGGCCCGTCTCAGACCCTGGGTCTTTGTTAGGATGAAGCCCCCCCGTCCCCCAGCTGGAGCATTGAGGTCTTAAATGCTTAGCCCCCAGGGCTGAGCAAAGGCGGGGTTCACGGTCATGTCATCACAGCCTGTCTGGCTGATCACATCCGAGCTGCTGTTTTGCAGGACAAGCTCCCACCTGGAGAGGTGCTCCACCAGGACGCCAGCCTGAGGGCAGGGCATGGTCCGTGATAGGGGAGTGGATGGTTGATCAGAGAACATACATTTTGTCAATGATGTATGTCAACTGATCCACAGTCCCTCCCTATCCAGTCACTTCTCAGGACAGACTTGAAGAAGAGGCGCTGCTTCCTCCTCCATGCTAGTACCTGTCCCTTGAAAAGACCTTTTCCTTGCTGCTTGGCTCTCTTTATGCTCAGTCACGTAAGGGAAGCTTTGTTTCTCAGTACTGATCTTTCCTGGAACGCTTCCTGGGAAGAGCTGCTGGCTTCCACCCCTTCCCAGGGGACAGGAATGCATGGTTGGCTTTATTTACAAAGGGCCACACCCAATGCTCCTCACCCCCAGTCCCCAATTCGTCCTTAGGAGGATTAGCTGCAGGCAAGGCAGACTCTGGTGAAGACACGGTTCATCAGCGTTAGCCTTTGGTACTTGAAGAGTGGCTATCCCTGCTGTGTTCGCTGTATTTATGACGAATCATACAGGGACATCCAGTTTTTCAGTATCAAATACTGCTCTGGAGGGCTTCCCCGACAGCATCCCACCTTCCAGGAGGAGGTCTTGGTTTTCGTGCCCACCCGAGGTATGTACGTGGCTGGTGGATCACAGTGCAGGCGCATCCTTTAAGATGCTTGTCGCTTGTTGCCCCCGAGGCTGGAATCTAACCTAGGCAGGAGGTGGCTGCCTAGTAGGACTGTGATTTCTGGAAGGGATGTTGTCATTGATTCTGAACCCGTCTGAAAGATCGACCCCTGAGAATCTTGTTCACACAGAACACCTGCCATCTGTCCCAAGAGAACCAGCTGCTGCTGCTGCTAAGTCACGTCAGTTGTGTCCAATTCTGTGCAACCCCGTAGACGGCAGCCCACCAGGCTCCTCTGTCCCTGGGATTCTCTAGGCAAGAACACTGGAGTGGGTTGCCATTTCCTTCTCCAGGGCATGAAAGTGGAAAGTAAAAGTGAAGTCGCTCAGTCGTGTCCGACTCTTAGCGACCCCAGGGACTGCAGCCTACCAGGCTCCTCTGTCCATGGGATTTCCCAGGCAAGAGTACTGGAGTGGGTTGCCATTGTTTTCTCCCAAGATAACCAGACCTTTCATAAAATGAATCCCTGGAGACCATGCTCTATGATGATGTGGGGTGATACTGTCTGATAACCTAACTGGTCATCCTTATGGTATTTGCTCCAGGAAAGACTCTGTGATGGTCCACTCTTGCCCGGGAAGGCGTTCTGGAAGCAGTGCCAACCTGGGGAAGACGTGTTGGCATGGCATCTTTCCAGTGCACGTGGAGAGTGAGTTGAGCAGAGTCTTATTTTTGTCTCTGGTGGGGCGCACTTGGCTTCCTCCCCCATAAGACCCAGCCCTTTGGATAATTGCTTTGCGGAAGGGATGTCTGCTTGGGCCATGATGCTTTTTCAGCAGGGCTCTTTCTCTGCATTGTCTTGTAATGACTGTAACCACTTTGCTAATGAATTTTCCATCAGTTGATCCATCAGTGAGGAATGTCATCCCACAAATCATGATAAAGCATACTATCTACTAGATGATTCTAGACCTTAGTTGGGTCCGCTCAGCTGGGGGTAGAGCAGTGAGCACGATGAAGTCCTTGTTCACGTGAACTTGACAGTCTGGTGGGAGAGATGGAAGGTCATAGCCGAGCGATATCATTCTATCCACTGTAGAGTTATGAAGGAAAGGAAAGCAGGGCAAGCTGTGAGGAAGAGGCATAGATAGAACAGACGTTTATGTTAAATACAGGGTCTGGGAAAGTTTCTCTGGGGAGGGAACTGGAAATGAAGTAGGTTTGGGAGTCAGATTTTCGGGAGAAGCTTGTGGCACATGAAAGCTCTCTGACATCTTTGAGGAACCACAAGAAGGAAGGTAGGGCTGGACTGGACTATGGGTGAAAGAGGCAGCCCCTGAGGCTTGGGCACCTCCAGATTTTAGTCTGAGTGTGATGGAAACTATGGGTGGATTCTGGTGGGGAGGGAGGTGTGGTCTGCATTGAAATGGTCACTCTGACCACAAGGGTGGTGATAGAGAGCCCACATGGATGGCTATTGTATTGATCTCTGAGTTGGTGATGGAAGCTAGGAAGAGGACAGGGGTCTCCACATGAAGAACACGGGAGGCCCCACAGGTGGAGCCAGCAGACCCAGGGATGGGTTGGATGAGCCCAGCCAGGGTCAGGAGTGACAAAGTGGGGCCGGGGATGAACCAGAGGGTCTATAGGTGTGACCGCTGCTGAACTGGGGCTCTGGAGCGAGTCAGTCCCAGGAGCTTTGGGAGAAGTATCATTACCAGTATTGCCAAGATCCAAGCAGAGGCAGTGACCATGGGCCTGAGGGTCAGGTGGGATGTTGGCAGAGGTACCCGGAGCTGAGGCAGCCTCCAGGCCAGTGAGAGCTGGGGACAGCGTCACTGGATGGGCATTACCAAGAACGAGGTTGGGAGGTGTTCTGGGAGGAGGATGGTGAACCAGAAAGAGGACCTAGGTGGCTGTGATCCAGGTAGTGGGCACTGAGGTCTGATGAAAATGCTGTGAGCTGAAAGTTTAAAAGGAAAAGAGAAGAATGGTCTGGAGGTGAGGCTGAGCCGGGAGGCCATCTACCCACTGCAAGCCTCCAGTGTAGGAGGTGACAGGGTGCAGATAGCCCTCGGTGGTGGACAGTGAATCCCTGCGGAGAAATGAGGACATGGTGATGAGTCGTGGTTCCAAATACGGAAGGAGTGTGGGGCGTGAGGACTGGGAAACTGAACCCGGTCCTACTGGTCTCAGGTTGTTGGGGAGAAGGTGGTGACCTTTGATGCCAGCTTTCTGGGAATTGTGTTCCCGTGTGGTTCATCGGGATGAGACGAGCAGTGGGATGGCGGGGTGGGAAGGGAGTTGGGGTCTCCCTCTCCAGGAGCCCCCCATGGTGGCTCTTCTGGAACTCCCCTCGTCTGCTAGACCCCACAAGTCCCATGAAGGAGCTTGGCAGTGCTTAGATGTGCTTGATAGAGAGCCAGGTGTGCTGTGCTGAGAAGTCCAAGGTCCCTATTCTGAAAGCCCAGGGTCCACACCCACACGGAGGGTCCTGAGCTGGGACAAGCTGGCACTGCGAAGCCCCTCTCCTCTCGTTTCTGAGCCCTGCCCCCGAAGACTTGGGAATGCCGTCACCGCTCCAGGGAAGAGGCAGGCAGGGCGTCTGCCCCGCTCCAGGGAGGTAAGTGGCCAGCCGCCTGCACCCCAGTGTGTTTTCGGGATGCGCGTCGTCTGTCTCACTAACACTCTGTGTCCCATCTGCCTGCAGGACGGCAGTCGGAGGCTGCGCCCCTCGGAGAAGTGGAAGGGGACCCTGCTCTGTCTTGCCTCTGCCTTTCTGTGGTACTTGAAGAGAAGTTGTTCGTGGTGGATTCGCTTTACTTATGACGAATCATTCACGGACAACACTTTTTTCAGTACCAAATACTACCTCTAAGGATGCCCACCCCAGATGGGACGGCCACTCCAGAAGAGAGGACTCCGTGCTCTTCATGGAAGACACGACTGGCTGGCCGGCCGGCCGGGGCCGCGGGCTCGTCCGAGCTGTAAGTCCTCTGGGCCCCTCGCCTGGGCGTCCTCCTGCAGGAGGCCTTCCAAGGGCCTCTCCCACTCCGGGGAAACAGCCGTGGTTTTGTCATCAGTGTCACCTCCCGAGACGGCGAGGAGCGGCTTCCTGGGCCCCAGAGGAGACCCTGGTGTCAGCACCGTTCAGGGTGTGTGACTGGTTGACCAGAGGGGCAAGCACTCCGTTCACCCTCTGGGCTGCCTCGTCACCAACCCTCAGCACCAACCGCACCTGCCTGGGAGACGCGGAGGAGGTCCTGCCGACTTTGGGGACAGCGGTGGACGTGCGCCGGCGGCTGCTCCATGGATTCGGACAACCATGGCAGGGAGGGCGCGTGGACTTAAAAAGGGATGAGTTGTGGTGGTGGCATCCACATCACGGCCACAGCCTCCTTGAAGTGCTCCTGGGACAACACGTTGCTTTCCATTGAGGGATCAGAAGCCAGTGGCCAGCTTCTGTTGGGGGTGTATGACTGTTCCCTGAATACATACTTACTGATTAGATCTCGTACCTGATCCTCTAACTCCTGGCCTCCCATCTCTCCACAGAGGGTCCACGGAGGTGATGCCCACGCGGGGAAGCAGCCACGGTTCAACCATCACAGGATTCGAGGGGCTACTGTGATGTGCTGAGGTGGTGATGGCAGTGAGATGGCAGCCCTCCTGGTCCAGGAGGACGAGCGGGAGTCACCGCTGCTTAGGGTAAGTGCGTCTCGGGTGAGCATGCAATGAATTGCTCGCATGTCACTCGGCCCACTACCCAAGGTTGTTCCACCCCTTCCTTACAGGCAGCCACCTTGGCAGGACAGGCAATGGATTTCTCACAAGTGTCCACTTATGGTACTTGAAGAGAGGCTGGCCGTGATGAATTCGATTCATCAAAGCGAGTCATACACGGCTCTCCTCTCTTTTAGTGTCAAATTCTGCCTCGGAGGGCTTCCAGGCCAGTGCTGCTTCCAAGGTAGGTGCCTGGATGGCTGAGCCCACATGTGCTTTCCTGAGGAGGCCTGCTTTATTGACGCTAACCCCTGCTCACCCTGAGGCAATTTCCTGGGGTGCTGTCAACTTTAGGACAAGCAAGCAAGGCTGCAGGAATGCCCTAATTAAAAGTGTTATGTGTATATACATTACAATACACATGGCTAGCCTGGAAGGGGTGCCTAGGAGCATCTTTCATGAGTCAGCTGTCAGGATAGAGGTGAGACCAGGAGACTGTGTGACCCCTGGTTTCCTAATCCTCTGTAGCCTCACACCCTCCAGGGACCTCCTCTAGGGTGAGGCCAGGTTTACCGAGGAGGCAGTGGTTTCCCTGTTTTTGCAAACACGTGGTCTTTCAAGAGCTCTTGGCTTCACTGGTGATGCCTTGCGTGGGGCTGGCTTCTTTGCATTGCTGCGTGTTCCTTGCATGGCCATCCAAGTGCGGGAAGTGGCATTGCTGTCCCCTGGAATCCTGGGTTGGTGAACCAGGGGCATGGATTTGACTCGGGGACTGACCCAGTTGGTCCGCTCATCCTCATCCTCAGCATCCTGTCCGCCCCAGTGGCCACTCCCAAGCTGCCCAGGCCGTGTGGATGTGGGAATGCCACCAGCAGTGCTGCCTCATGGTACTTGGAGGGAGGTTGTCCGTGGTGAGTTTGCATTGTCTAATGATGCCCAATACACGGTCGATCTCTTTTCGGTATCACATTGCACCGGGCATCTACTCGGAGCTGATGGGGACTGCAGGGAAGACACCCTCATGTGGGTTCCATGCCAGTATACTTGAACCTGCAGTTGGCCCTGGAACTACCAGACAGGTGCCGCTAGCATCCGTATCATTCAGTCAATTCGTAGGTGACCATATGATTTAGGTTTAAGACCCAAGTGATTGGGGCAATAGGGATGTTCATGATGCTTCTGGGAAATCTGGGTTTTCTAAAAGAAAAACAAACCAAAAACCCAGTGGATAGTTCCCTTCTGTTTTAGTATTATATCTTGTCCTGGAGAGGAGGACCTCTGAGCCATGTGGGCAAAGTCACAGCGGGGGAACCAGTATTAGTATATTTTCTGGGCTAAGAAGGGATGACTCATCGTACCTGTTGGCCTGGAAGTCTTACCAAATTTGAGGACAGAGGGCAGTGCTAGTTTCAACTTCTTGCTTTTCATTTTAAAATGACTAATTATTTTACATTGTTACCATACATATAAAAGAGGGTTGCAAAGACTTGGACATAAAAATGACACATACTTAACAGTAAAAATTCAAGCAGTGTGGGAAAATGTAAGTAACAAAGGGAGACAGAATCCAATCTCTGCAACCCAGAAGTAAGCGTCAGGGCTTTAGAAGTTTCTGAATACTTGGCCAAGCATATATCCAAATAGAAAGGAAGACAAAGTGAGATGCAAATATTTTACCAATATGTAATCTTTGTTGAAATGTTAACTGTAATTTTACTAAAGTTTTTTGTTAAAAATGTTAATCATTATTTTACTTTAACATAAAGAATATGCTTAAGAAAATTAGAAGAATTAATAAATATTTCTTGCTCTCCTGAAAGAAGTATTAATTCCTAAAAGATCCCTATAAGATTAAGAAAAATCACTGTGTAAAACATGAAATAGTTGGGATCATTACATATTTTTTAACTGTTTTAATTTCACTTGAGGTTCTGAAAGATAAGGAAATCAGGTCCACCTCCTGCTTTTTTTTAAAGCTATACTGTACAATATAATTTTCTCATTATAAATATTTGCTTTGTGTTCTATAATCACAGTTCTTATAGATGTTAAATCATAGTTCTATATTTAAATGGATTCATGGCTGACAATTAGTGCTTTTTTCCCCCCTTAAACTAAACCTTCTTTCTTCCTAAGTTTGAATTCATATCTCAGAATAATTGCTTTTAATTTTAATTCATATCAGAATAACTGTTTGTTCAAGAATGGCTCAGTAACACTGCTCAGTGCTTGCACGTCTGGGGATGCCTGCCTCTTGTCTATGTACACAAGGGACACCTTAGCTCGTCTACTTTTTCTTTCCCCTCAGAACTTTGTAGATGCTACTTCATTGTCTTCTGCACTCAGTATCATAATAGCTTTTAAACCATGAACTCTCTACATACCTCTGACTTAGCTAGATACATATCTTGTGGACCTTCATATACTTTGTTAGAGAGGCTTTGGGTCACTGTCTTCTGTGAGGTCTTTCATCTCTGAGAATGTCTAACCCTGACTGTTACACTTTTACTCATCTGCTTGTATTTTTCATACTCTTCTATTTGGCCCTGTGATTTTCAGTTCTTTTTGCCCTTAGACATTTTGACAATACTTGCTGTTCATTTCTCTCAGGTTTAAGGGTATAAGTGCTATTCTTTGGTGAGTTGGTTGACTCATAGTAATGCTTTCCGTCCCGGGTTTTGTAACTTTTTTCTGTGAGGTTATCATCAGGGGGATTAACATTTGTGTGTTGTGTTATTCCTTTTACAACACGATGGTTCTACGTTTGGCTTTGTATGGCATCAGGCTTTCAACAGTCAGGACTCATCTGTTGGCTTAAGGAGTCCCACGCCTTAATGTCTGGTATAAATCCTCACCACATCTTGGTCCAGGAGCTTGGATTCTCACAGGGGAGCACATTCTACCCAGAGCTTGCATGGAAATACCCTCTGTTGTCATCTCTCTAGGCCAGGACAGCGTTTTCTGACTCTCCTTCCCATCCCAGGCCTCCGCCTCTTTCCATCCCTATGTCACGTGTCCTGTCCCTGCTTGGACATTAAGACTAAAGACCCCTAAGCCTCTCAGCGTCCTTCAGATCCCTTGGCCCAGATTTCTTTCATCATTGGCGGCTGGCTTCCCTCTTATTCTTTACAGCTGTGCATGTATCACTTGGTTTTGGCCTCGATTTCATTTTATCCCTCCTTTCTTTCTGCGTGTGGAGGAGAGGGTTCTCTATTAGCTCTTTTGCAGGGTCTGACTCAGTCACTATCTTTCTTCATCAGTTTTTCTGAACCATATCCCTTCTTAATGAGTCAAGTTAGCTACTTTTTCATTTCAAGGATGTCTTCTTCTGGTATAAGCACTTTTCTGTTCTATGTGTTGGTCTTATCTTAGGGTAAATGGTCATTTATTATTTCATTGGCGGCTGGAGAAGGGAAAAACCTATGATCTGGCCCCATGCTGCCACTTTTATTTGGAAGACTCATTATTGTCATTTGCACTCTGCATTTGTCTGTTTAACACGAATTACACCCAGATTCCTCCTTCTCAGTATCCTCTTCCACCTTGGCAGGATGCCTCATTATAGTGCCACCTTCTGGGATGTACATGGAGTCAGTACCGTTTGCTAGGTATGTGAATTTATTTTAACAATGGAGGATTTTTTTTTTCATCATATTTCTGCTGGTCTAGTAACCCTAAATATGCATTTTATCCTTAGGGAGACTTCTTGGATGTAACCCACCTTTAGAGATAAGGTCACAACTCTGAGGTCAGTGCAGTATATCTTGGGATATAAGAAAGTTTGTGTCCAATGCTGTCCGTTTCTTTATGAGCAGTATTGTAAACTCAACTTCTTTGGAATGAACTCCAGCTTTGGAGGGCTTCCTGGACACGAGGTGTAAGTGAGAAAAGGACCACTGCTGTCAGCTTGGATGCAAATATGAAATGAGGCTGTGTTCCCTGCTATGATAGATAACGAATTCTTATCCCTTGACCTCTCCACCATGCAATACCCTTGAAAGTGCTTCTTAGATATCCTGTCAAACAGGCAAAGGTGTTGATGTCTGGGCTACTTCAGGGTCTAGGATGGGACAGTTGAATGAACTCGGGGGTATGTTTCACTCATGACCCTTTCTTCCAGTTTGTTAACACTCAGTATTCCCTCTGTCCTTAGGACTTTCCGGAGGAGGCCAGCTTTGAAGATGAGGCCCTGGCACCTGGTTAGTGCTAATCTGCGGAACTTGAAGATAGGTTATCCGTGTAGCCTTCGCTTTACTTGTGACGAATCATACACGGTTCACCTATTTTTTAGTACCAAATCCCGCCTTGGAGGGCTTCAGGGCGCAGGACCTTCGAGTCAGCTCCTCTCCAGGGTAAGTGCAGGGAGTGTTGATCGCAGCTGGATGGCAGCGCCTGCGGTCTCCTGATGCTGTGCGTCCTGGTCCTCATCCTGTGTGTGTGTGTGTGAGACTGTCCACAGGAAGATGCCCGGAAGTGGCGCCAACATGAAGCAAGAAGTGGGGCTTTGCTTACCAGAGATACTTGGTGGTACTTGAAGAGAGGTCTTCCATGGTGCATTCGCTTTATTCTTTGACGAATCATACATGGTTGACCTTTTTTTAGGTATCAAATCTGGCCTTGAAGCACCCGGAAACTAGAGTCAATGTCCGCACGCCTGGATGGATGGTTGAGCTGAGCGTGTGCGTGTCGCCCCACATGTGTCACCTGTGTTCACGCACTTCCATGTGCCATCCACCTCTAGGGGTACTGCTGGTCCACAATGCCAACTTCCCCAGAGAAGCAGGACCTTCACTGTAGATCCACTTCCTGTCTGACAGGAAGTCGTCCCCGTGCCGCTCTCTTTCTGTTCAACATGATGCCTTGCTCCTCTTGGTTGCAGTGTGTCCTTCCTGAATGGCTTCCCAGAAGGGGTGCTAATTCCAGGGAAGGGGCAGTAGAGTCCACGCCCATTTCCTTGACAGTGTGTTGCCAGCATCTTCACTATTGGTATCCCATCCGTCCTCAGGCCCGATGTCCGGGACACGTCAGAAGCCAGCATCCGAGTCGGGTACTCGAATGGAGGTTGTCCATGGTGTGTTCATTTTATTTATGATGAGTATTACATGGCCAATCTCCTTTCAGTACTAAATTCTTCTTGGGAAGACATCACAAGGGGAAGTTTCAGCAAATGCCTCTCCAGGGTAAGGAAGCCAACCATTTACCCATGATGATGTGTGACCCATGCCACTCTGCCCAGAATTCCCAGGAATGATACTGACTTTCTAGGTGAGACCTTGGTTTTCCTCCCTTCCTTGAAGACTCACTGGTGAATAAAACATCTTTGGTAAGCCTCTTTTTAGGTATGAGGTCATCTTGGATCTGACACACCCTGTAGGGGAAGGGCCTTCTGCATTATCCCAAGAGGCTGAATGAGTAGAAGGTGCATACTTTATTTATGCAGTGTGTTACTACCCCTAACATATGCTTGTCCTCAGGGTGACCTCTGGGAATCAAAGCCAGCAATGGGGAGATGGTGGTGTGTTTGTGGGGGCTGGATGGGTTTCCTCCACAGGGAGAATCAACGGAATCTGAAGATACGTTTCCATGGCTTGATTCATGTATTCCTCGTGCGAGATAAGAATCAGTAACGCGTTTATTAACACCTTATATGTGCTAGCTATGTGATCTGGAGGTTACTTGATGTGTCATTGCTCTGTGCCTCAGTTTATTCATCTGTAAAATGGGGTTAATGCCCACTCATAGGGCAGGTATAAAAACTCAATCATGTGCAAAGGGTGTAGACAGTGTCTGGCACATAGGTAAGCTGAAAAAGCACTGGTTCTTATGATGACCACTGACATTATGACATTGTTATTCCACTTAGATCTTCCTTCCTTGTCCCCTCACCCACTAGACTGTGAGCTTCCTGGAGGCAGAGTCTTTGTTTAGCCTACTGCTGTGTCCCCAGCTACGCACAGTAAAGGTGGTGCTGGGTGAGTGAATGGCAGGTGACATATTTTCTCCATGAAATGCCCTCCTGGAGGCCTCCTGGGCAGAAGAGTGGAAGAAGGCCAGTGGTGAGTCCGCGTCTTCCTGGTGACAAGGCCTCCTTGCCCTGCAGTCCTGCCCACCTTGAAGAAAAGCCTCTGGTCTTCAGGTCAGGGATCCTGCGAGCTTGGCGCTAGGTGGACCCTGCCGTGGTTACAACACTTAACGGAGAATGTGAAACAGCTGCTCCCCTCTCTGTTCAATCGCAGCTCAGGGACCCCTCGGAGGAGATGCTGGCCTTGGGAGGACCTTGCTGTCTGCGCCTCTCCAGGGTAAGGGACCACGTGCTGCCCCAAGCCTGGGCCAAGCTCGTGACCTGTGAGCTCGCGACCTCATCCTCCACTCAGGTCTGGCCTAAGCCAGCTCAGGGGCCCATCCCTCCCCCTAGTGCCATTAGTGCTGGTGTGTGATACTCTCCCATATGGGAAGAAATCAAAAACAAGGATGTTTCGATCACATGCAAGGGGTCCCCTGGATGTAGGGCCAGCCCCCAGAGATAGGATAGTTGGGATCAGCATCCCGCTAGACGCCCGCCCAGGTGGACATGCGCAGCTGGACCCTGGAGACAGTGCCACCTCTCCTGAAGAGGTATCTTGGTGCTCAGGCCCTGCTGACGTTTGATCCTTGAGCAGAGGTTGCCTTTGGTGAATTCGCTTTATTTATGTTGAATCACACAAAGGCAACTTTCGTTTGAGTATCAAATCCTGCTTGGGATGGCTTCTGGGACCCAGTGGTGAGCTCAGGGTCTCCACCTCTCCCTTCCTTGATCAAGAACAGACAGTGTGGCTGTGGGTGTCCACACCTGTCCCGTGGATGAGGATGGATCAGAGAACACCAGCTTGACTGGTGAAGGAGGGTGTCAGTGCTGAATCCGCTTCAGTTCTTACCTCAGACCCTCTGTAATCACCTTTACATCTTACCGCTGACCCCAAAGACCTTCTGCCTCTCTGAAGGCACTCTGACCTTGTGACTAGGCACAGAGTTTGTCCTAGGAAATTTTAGAGGCCATAGCTCCTCATCCTCTCTCTGTTTCTCCCTCTCCTCTTTCCATCTCCCCAACACTGTTCTCAATTTTCTCCTGGGTTATGAAATGAATAGAGGCTATCAATGTTTCATCCCATTTGCATTAAACAAGAGTAATAAAAATAATCAACACAAAATAAAATTAAAAACAGCCAAAATGGCACACAGCAAAGCAGAGCGTGTTCAACAGACTACAAATTGGCAGAATCCAATTTTCCTGACAGCGTGTCAGCTGCCACATTTGACCTGGGGAAATAGAACATTGTAGACATGGCGGCCACACAGTGGAATTGACAGTGGCAGCCGCTCTGACAGGGAGATTTTATGTAGGCAGAAGCAAGTAGAGGAAATCACATCTTCATTCAAATTTTTAAATGGAAAAGAATTGATCCTAATGAAAATGATTTGGAGAACGTAACAAGGGAAATAAAAGAAATGAAAACAGTTCAACAGTGAAGCCAGGAAAGCTAAACTGGGAATTGGATTAGTTTAATGGAATTCAGTCTGAAAAACAAGTTTTTATGGAAATCAATGTTGGTATAATTCTCATTAAGATGGTTAAATGCACATGTATTTGGATGGGAATCAATGGGGTCAGTAGGAAGATGGGGTCAAATCTCTGCATCCTTTATGCACCTTTTCTTTCTTTCTCACATCTGCCCAGAAAGCTTTCCAGAGCGACGTGCTGACCTGGGGGTGACATGCTGGTAAAGTGGGTGTGTGTTGTCACCGGAGTAGGTGCCATCTTGGGGACACATATCACCTGGCCTGCTCCCTTGTGCTTTCCTTCCACCCCCTCGTGGGGCTCTGAGTGACAGGCTGACTCTGGAAGTGAGAGGTTCCTTGGTCAGTGGGGTCTGGTCCTTCAGGACCACTGTACCCAGTACTAGTGAGCACAGAGGAAGGCCATGACGTCCCCCGGGTGTGGTGCTCCCTAGGGGCCCGGTGTTGGCACCTTTCAGGGCTCCGTGCTGGCCCCACAGACACGCTCCACACTGGTGCTGACTGCCACATGGTCACAAAGGCTGAGCCTTATTTGGGAGGTGGTTCTGGAGTTGATGCTTCTGGGGTCAAAACCATTGCCTGGGACATGGAAAAAAAAAGATTGTCCTTTGCGGGCAGGCCTCCCAGATGACCAACCCGGCATGGTGGGTCTCTTTCCAGGACAACCCCCAGCTCGGAGTATTTGCAGAAGCTATGCTACCCACAAGAGGCGGCCAGCAGCCGGAGCCCTCTCCCGGGTAGGTGCAGGGGTGCGGCGCCAGGACATGCCCCGGAGGTATTGATGATGTATGTCATCTGGCCCGCTAGCCATCAATGTCCAGACGGTCCCCATAAGCCCTTCCGGGAGGCAGTGCCAGCCCTGGGAAAGTCTCAGAAGCGCAGGTCAGTATCCGTGACTCCTGAAGGGCACCTGCCCATAATATGTTTTCTCTCTTTAGGACAGACCTTGGGTGGCTGGCCTCTTGCTCCAACTATAGCAAGACCCACGGGGTTTTCTGAACTTGGGCCAACGTCAGGGAAAGGATTCTGCTGTCGGTCCCACTCCAAAGTTCGAAAAATGGGTGGTGGGCACAGAATCCGGCCTCTGCTTGTGGCATACGTCGTCTGCTCCCCAGCCCTCAGGGGCCAGCCCATCACTGGGGGGCGGGGTCCGAGCATATTCAACTCTGAGAAAGGCTGGGGTTCTAACGACAGGGTTGCCTTGCCTTGTCCTGAAGAGCAGTTGTCTGCGGTTCGTTTGCTTGTCTCCGTACTCTTTCTTTCTCCCCTTTGCGTTTGGTGTTTCACGTGATTTGTGTATGAAGCTAATCAAAGGGTCAACCGGTTTCTCCATTTTAAATCACCCACTGAAGGATGCTGGGGTGGCACCCCCCACCCCCTCCGCGTGGGCCAGAGGCAGTGTTGGTGGGAGCTCGGAGAGTGGAGCTGTGGGTGTCAGGGTCAGGCACACGCACAGCACCTCACTGAGCTCCTTCCAAAGGCAACGTCTTCCAAGGGGAGCCCCTGTGCCGGGGATGGGGGGCGGTGCCCGGAGTCACCCTCTCTGGGTTCTGGGGCTGGAGAGTTGGCCCCACAGGGTTTCATCTCTGTTAACTCTGGTCAGGGTCCGTTCCACCTGCAGACTGCCCAAGGATGGGATGGCTGGGGGAAAGAAGCATTCTCAGATATCCATGGATGCCCATGGGCAGTCACTGGATCCCCATGCCCAAGCGTGGGCACCTCTCTGCAGGATAAAATCCCCACCTGGGTCTCTTGCTTACCTTCCAGGGAGGCATTGGGAGGGTTGGCCTTAGACACGGGAGGGTTCCTGCCGAGGGTGATGTCTTAAGCATTCAAGCTGCCCTGGAGTGGGGAGGGTCTTCTGCAAGCTCAGCCACCTTGAAGCATCCGCCTTAGTCCAAGCGTCCGAGCCTCTCCATGGTACACGGGGAGAGGTTACCCGAGCAACTTTGCATCTGGACGACGAATGTTGCTCGGTGAACCCCTTTTCGGTATCAAAATCCATCAGAGAGGCCATCTGGGAGGCCGTGGCACCTCAGGGAAGAACGTCAGTACCAGCAACCACTCTGGGGTACAGGACGGATGGTCGACCAGTTGGAAAGTAATTGTTTCTAATGTACTTCACCTGGTCCACTAGCTGTCCGTACCCACTGCAGCCTGCAGGGCCCACGGGCCAGGGCAAGTCACTGGCTCCTCAGCTCAGCATCTCTCCTGGTACCTGAAGGGAGATCGACCGTGTTATATTCGCTTTATTGACTTCGAATAATACATGGTTGATCTTTTCTCAGTATCAAATCTCACCTTGGAGGAGCGCTTGTTGACGAAGCCCTTGTCGGGGTGAGAACGGGGTGGGGGCTTCCCGTGTCACTGCCCGCCGGGCAGGGTGCCCAGATGGAGGCCAGGTTCTTAAGGGGAGGGGGGCGGTGCCTGGCTGTGTCCGTCCCCTGCCTCCTCTCACCTGTGATGTCTGATCCACCCTCAGGACGGCTCCTGGGAGGCCAGCATCCTTGGTGCACACCTGCGGTCTGTGGAGTAGGCGCCACTTTGGGTACTTGAGGAGAGGTTGTCTGTGATGAGTTCGCTTTATTAATGACGAATATAACACAGATGGCCTGTTTTCAGTACCACCCACCCCTCGTGCGCAGGGCCAGGCCTGAAGCCCACCCCATCCAGGGTATGTGAATGCATGGGCTCCACATTCATCCTGCAAGAGCTTCCTGGAGGGCAGGCTGACTTTGGGAGGAGGTGGGGCTTGCCCCAGGAGGCTGATCATGAAGCATTTGTTTGGTGTGTGATGAACGGCTCGGCTTCAGTCTCTTGTCCAAGCCCAGTGCCACTGAATCACAGGGGGGGTCCCTGCAGGGGTCGCCCCAACTGGCCTGCACCTGTCACTCCGTAAGGCCCCCTGCCTAGGATGGACCCTGTGTATGGCCTGCGCCTGAGCATGTGTCCCGGCTGCTTCCCCTCGCGTCCCAGTGCCCTGAGACGCAGAGGGGCGACCCCCTTGGAGGAGAGCCCCAGGGCCGGCCTGTCTGCCTGCCATGCGTGCTGCTGCACTTGATGCTTGAGGAGAGGTTGCCCGTGGCCCGTTCGCATTCTTCATGTCGCACAATACACGGTCGGCCTCTCTTCGGTATCAAATCCCACCTTGCATGCCTCCCGCACGCTCGCCGGTGTCCGGTGTCCTCGAGGACCAAGCACGTGCTGACTCATCCGTGGGCGGGGCCCTAGACGGGACTGCCAGGTCAGGGTGGGGTTGTGGGCGGGACTGGACGTCTAGGGAAGCAGCCTCTGTCTGCAGTCAACCCTGTTCAGTGGTGCCTGAAATAGGTTGCCTGTGAGGTGTTCACTTTTCTAAACGATGAATATTATACAGTCAACCTCTTTCCGATATCGAATCCCACCTTGGACACCTCCGGTGCTGATTCCGAAGCCTCCATACAGGTTGACCTGGGGACTTGATGTAGGACAAGCCACTGGCTTGTTCGTTTTCCAGCTGCATCCATTCTGGAGGGCTCCTGAGAGCAGCGCGGAGCGGACCCCCCACCCGGCTCCCACGGTCCCTGACTGCTGCACTGCCAAGGTGCTGGGCTAGGCTTACCTGCTGATTCTTCCTTCACATGGGGACCCCCCACCCCCACCCCCACCCCGACCCTGCGCAGACCCCGCACGGCAGGATCATCCAGGGCATGGGAAGGGTCCAGGGCCCCTGGAAAGGTGAGCGCCTCCAAAGGATGACCTCAGGCTGTTTGGTATTTGTTATTTCCCTCCTGAGCGGAAGCCCCTCCTGACGTGGGCATCATTCCCAACCCCATGAAGCAACATCCTTAACCTCTGGCATCTCCTCTCTGGGCATGCTTTTCCCCCATTGGTTCCTCTTCTGGCCCATGGCCTCTCTGTGCCCAGAGCACAGAGGGGTTGCCCCAGCTCCAGGAAGACCGGCAGGAACCACGC